>NC_057390.1:30595244-30933836 GCF_019320065.1 Cervus canadensis
TCAACGGACTGGTTCTAAATCAGGAAAGGAGTATGTCAAGGCTGTCACCCTGCTTATTTAACATATATACAGAGTACATCATGCAAAATGCCCAACTGGATGAAGCACAAGCTGGAATCAAGATTGCCAGGAGAAATATCAATAAACTCAGATATGCAGATGATGCCACCCTTATGGCAGAAAGCGAAGAAGAATTAAAGAGCCTCTTGATGAAAGTGAAAGAGGAGAGTGAAAAAGTTGGCTTAAAACTCAACATTCAAAAAATAAAGATCATGGCATCTGGTCCCATCACTTCATGGGAAATAGATGGGGAAACAGTGAGAGACTTCATTTTTTGGGGCTCCAAAATCACTGCAGATGGTGACTGCAGCCATGAAATGAAAAGACACTTGCTCCTTGAAAGAAAAGCTATAACAAACCTAGACATCATAGTAGAAAGCAGAGACATTACTTTGCCAACAAAGGTCCATCTAGTCAAAGCTATGTTTTTTCCAGTAGTCATGTATGGATGTGAGAGTTGTACCATAAAGAAAGCTGAACACTGAAGAACTGATGTTTTTTAACTGTGGTGTTGGAGAAGACTCTTGAGAGTCCCTTGGACTGCAAGGAGATCAAACCAGTCCATCCTAAAGGAAATAAATCCTGAATATTCATTGGAAGGACTGATTCTGAAGCTGAAACTCCAATACTTTGGCCACCTAATGTGGCCAGAATAACTGACTCATTTGAAAAGACCCTGATGCTGGGAAAGATTGAAGGCAGTAGGAGAAGGGGACGACAGGGGGTGAGATTGTTGGATGGCATCATCAACTTGATTGACATGAGTTTGAGAAACCTGAGGAAGTTGGTGATGGACAGGGAGGCCTGGTGTGCTGCAATCCATGGGGTTGCAAAGAGTCAGACACGACTGAGCAACTGAACTGAACTGAACTTTGAATCTGTATATATGTTCTCCCCTCATCTAAATTTTACTTAATAGTTGTAGCATCCGTTGATGATTTTTGCCTGAATCATCACTATGCTGATGGCCACCGTGAGTTTTTTCCTATATTTATCAATTGGTGTTCTATTAAAAAGAAAAAGGTTTTCTTACTCCATTTGTCCATGTATATAATTATATCAGTATAGGTTCTTGAACTCCTTTTTATTCAGTGGATTATATTTTATGTGAACATAGAAATGCACCACTCAGATCTCCTCTCACAGAAATGTATTCTGTGGATGTGGGCATCTCCACAACGACCCACATCAACAGCAACCTCCAGTTGCTACACGTTCAGATTCACCGCCATGTTCAGATCAAAGCCATGCTCTGCCAGGGCCCCTTCTGATCAGTTCCTGAGTGTGGCACAGGTACTATAGTTTGGCCATTTATGACCAGTGGTGTTGTTATGTAGTTGCTAAGTCATGTCCTACTCTTTAGTGACCCCATGGACTGTCGCCCGCCAGACTCTTCTCCTTGGGATTTCCCAGGCAAGAATGCTGGAGTGGGTTGCCATTTCCTTGTCTAGAGTATCTTCCTTACCAAGGGATGGAACCTGAAATCTCCTGCATTGGCAGATGGATTCTTTACCACTGAGCCACCAGGTAAACTCCAAAATATGTTTAAAACAAGACTTATTGTAAAATAAGTCATCTTATTCTGTTCTTCTGTAATATCTTATTATTCTTGACTTTTTGTTTTTCTATATTAATTTTATAATCAGCTTGTCCAATTTCATTAAAATTCCCATCAGGATTTCTTTGGGTTTTTATTGAACATAGAGTATTTTAATGAGAATTGCTATGTCTATGATACTGAAATTATTAATGAACATGATATTTCTTTTTTATGTAAGTCATTTCTAACGTGTTTCAATAAAGTTTTATAATTTTCTCCTTAAAAATCATGAGCATTTTTATTTCTACTTATATTTTTTTTATTTTTGATGCACCTACCAATGATATATATTTTTCAAATTACATTTACTGTTATTGCTGGTATATAGAAATACCATTTATTTATTGATATAGACCTTATATACCTGGTGACTTCTCATTAATTCTAATCATTTGCCTGTACATTCTCTTGGGGTTATCTGTGTAGGCAATCATGATATCTGCAAATAATGGAATCATTGTTTCTACTTTTTTTAGACCACAGGCCTCTTAATTGTATTGTTGTGTTCTTTTCTTTCACTTTCTTTGAATATGATGGTAAGAACACCTAGCACACTATGAAATAGAAGTAATAATTGCAGTGTCTTTATTTTATGCTTGCTATTAAGAGGAATGCTGATTCTTCCAATGTTTATGTTATAATTAGGATTTGTAAATACCCTTTATTGTGAAAAGAAAACTTCTCTCAGTATTTTCCTAACTTTCTTGTTGTTTTTTTTAAATTTGTGAATTAGTGTTGAATTCTGTTCAGTGGTTTTGTTGGCAACTATTGAGATGATCATGTGTATCTTCTCCTTTAATCTATTTATATAGCAAATTACATTAATAGATATTTAAATCTAAATTCAACTTTTCATTTCCAGGAAAAAATACATAAAGTTTAAAATGTATTCCTATATATGAAAGTGAAAGTCAGTCAGTCATGTCCAACTCTTTGCAACCCCATGGGCTATACAGTCCGTGGAATTCTCCAAGCCAGAATACTGGAGTGGGCAGCTGTTCCCTTCTGCAGGGGATCTTCCCATCCCAGGGATTGAACGCAGGTCTTGCACATTGCAGGCTCACATTGCTGAGCCACCAGGGGAGCCCATTCCTGGATATAGTAGCTAATATTTTGTTTAGCAGTTTTGCATAAATATTCATGAGTGATATTGGCCTGTAATTTTCATTTTTAGTTAGTACTATTCTCTTCTGCTTTAGTTTCAAAGTCATATTAGCCTCAGAAATAATTAAGGAGGTCTCCTCTTTCTTTTTGCAGTGACCAAGACAGCCTTAGTTTGATTATAATTTAGAAAGATTTATTATTTATTGTTGTTCCCTGACCTCCCTTTTCTTAGAACAGTTATTTAGAAAGTTGCAACTATAAATTTTTTGCCCCTTTGAGATGTAAATCCTCTACAACTTAGGAATGTCTTTTCTAGGAATGCAAGAGCCATCTCTGAAATAAAATAAATAATAAGCATATATTGATACTTCTTCAGTTATCAATTTTTAACTTCTTAAGGTAATCTACACAAACTTCCCAGTGTTATTTACTCATATCACCTCTCCTACCCTCTCAAACTTAAATCAACTTCAGGAAGTAAAATTTATTTAAGTTTCATGTGTTCAATTAATTAGAATTTATTTAATTTCTTTTTTAATAATGGTCAAACATCAAGTAAACCCCTTTTTTGGGGGGATCATATCTTCTAGAGTCTTCCATCCTCCTGTTCCTATCTCGTTTGATTGGTTTTTAGGTCAAGTGCACAGCTGACATTCTGGGTTATCTTCCTTTCCTCAGTGTTGTGCATTAGGGACCCTGTATTTTAGGTTCCTATATTTTTCTCTTCTTGGTTTATTCTTTTTATTTTTTCACTTTAATTTCTTGAGCATCACTTCTAGGATGTGAGGGAGATAAAATGTTAACCTCACAAATGAGAAAAAAATCTTTATCTTTACTTGGTTTACAGATTAATTAAACGTAGAATTCTGAGTAAGAAATAATTTTTAGTCAAATTTTTGAAGGCTTTGTTCTATTACTTCTTTTCAGATGCGACCACTGATATTTCTGAAGGCACAGGAAATCTTAATTCTTTTCCTCTATAATGTGTTTTCTACCTCCTAGAATATTTGTCTTTATGAGAATTTTGAAACTCAAGATGTTTCTCAGTGGGAATTATATTTGTGCTATTTATTTATTTATATTCATAACATTACCCAGCAAAGGGCTTGCTGTTGGAGGCATGTATTTCCAATGCCATGGTACTAGATTTTAAGAAAATAAAAACTGTTATTGCAAGGTTGACCAGCAAGAACACAGGGGAAATGAAATGGCTTAAGTCTGTCTCCCTGATCAAAGGTTGGATCAAACTTTTATTAGTTAGGGAAGAAGGGTTGGTGTTGGAAGCACTGGCAGGCAGATTTCAATTGGAATTTGGCCATACTTTGGTTCTAGGTGTTGTTTGAGGTCAAAATTTTCTCTTCTGCACTTGGCTTTGGTTATATGACTTGTGGTTTTGTACTGTTGTCTCTGAAAGACAACTCAACAGTTTATTAGAAAGAGGATAAGGTCAATTATGAGCTGGTTCTGTGGTTACAATGATTCTAGACCTTTAGTGAACCTTCTAAATCTAGAAACCCAAGCTCCTTGATTCTAATAAATATTTTGATTAAGCTTATAATTTTCTCTATTCCTTCTCTTTTTCAGAAAATATTATTTTTCAGTTGGATATTGAATCTCTATCCAATTAAATCTCTGTCTCAATCCAATCTCTATCTTATTCCTCTGTTAGAGGAATAAACCTCTAATTTTGATATTTCTCTCCATCTTTTAGCTATTCATCTCTTCATATATTTGTTCTAATTTCTTGAAAATGTGCTCAACCTGTTAAATTGTTTCCATCATATATTCACATATGCTATTTCTCTTTCTCTACATGTCCATTGTCCTGCTTTTGTTTCATGTATAAAATAACCTCTCATCTCTGATGATACAAACTGTACTTCTTTTTAAAAATTTCCTGTCACATTGCTTGTTTTTCCTCTGTCCTTTATGCTAATGATTTCCTTAAATGGCCTTTGATTCTTGCCTGCCCTTCATATCTAAGAATGAGACCAAAGCACTGAAATTTTGATTGGAAAATGTGTGCATAACAAGGATTTTGACCAGAGAAATTTAGCAGAGAGTGAGCCTAACATCAGATATGCAGATGACACCACCCTTATGGCAGAAAGTGAAGAAGAACTAAAGAGCCTCTTGATGAAAGTGAAAGAGGAGAGTGAAAATGTTGGCTTAAAACTCAACATACAGAAAACTAAGATCATGGCATCTGGTCCCATCACTTCATGGCAAATAGATGGGGAAACAATGGACACAGTGAGTGACTTTATATTTTTGGGCTCCAAAATCACTGCAGATGGTGACTTTAGCCATGAAATGAAAAGACGCTTGCTCCTTGGAAGAAAAGCTATGACCAAGCTAGACAGCATATTAAAAAGCAGAGACATTACTTTGTCAACAAAGGTCCATCTATTCAAAGCTATGGTTTTTTCAATAGTTATGTATGGATGTGAGAGTTGGACTATATAGAAAGCTGAGCACTGAAGAATTGATGCTTTTGAACTGTGGTATTGGAGGAGACTCTTGAGAGTCCCTTGGACTGCAAGGAGATCCAACCAGTCCATCCTAAAGGAAATCAATCCTGAATATTCATTGGAAGGACTGGTTCTGAAGCTGAAACCTCAATACTTTGGCCACCTGATGCGAAGAGCTGACTCATTTGAAAAGACCCTGATGCTGGGAAAGATTGAGGGCAGGAGGAGAAGGGGACAACAGAGGATGAGATGGCTGGATGGCATCACCACTTGATGGGCATGAGTTTGAGTAAGCTCTGGGAGTTGGTGATGGACAGGGAAGCCTGGCATGCTGCAGTCCATGGGGTCGCAAAGAGTCGGACAGGACTGAGCAACTGAACTGAACTGAGCCTTCAAGGGGCTCAGGAATATCATTGAGAGATCTAAAATGTCTGAACCTATAAGCAGTATCTCTGTAGTACTTATATTTCTTGAGATAATAGTCCTCCAGCCTTTTGCTTTTATAGGGGACTGATTACAGGTCTACCTGTAGATGAAAGAGACCTGGAGGTTATCTCACCACTCGTTATAAATGACACAATTATTTTGAAAGAGAAGAAGTTAGTAGGGTATAATCATAAAGAATTTTATGGGGCACATTTTGGGTGCCCCCTCACTTGGAACCTGCCCTTACATAGACAATAATGCTGACATTTTTTATTTTCTAGCAGTTACTTTTACATCCTCTAGCAAACCCTGCATTTCTGGCAATCCAAAACCTCCTTGTAGATCTCATCAGTCTGGAGTAGGACCCCAGGCCTATACCTACTGTGGGGTCCTCCTCTGGTCCTGATAATATTCGCCTTTGACTTACCATCTAAGGACATGTATCTACTCTCTAACGCAGTTTGTTGTTTTGCTATTCAGAAACTGACATGGTTCTGGCACTGGTGTCCACATCCTAAAAAGTCCAGCAAAGGTAGTCCAGTGTTCTTTAAGGAGTTTTCCTGGAGCTCTTTTCAGACATCTTAAGGTAATTGTTAAGCAGGCCCCTTCCATTTCCCACAGGAGAAATACTACAGAGAGAGATTTTCTCTGAAAATACAACTACTTCTTGGCATTTCAAATCTCTCTTACATATCCTCAGGGTGAAAGTTGAGCCAAGGAGGACAAACTCATTTTCTAATCACTTCCTTTCCAAGTCTTGCTTAGGTGATCCAGCACCTGGCTATTAGATAGAGGACTTGCTCTAGGCATGCAAGTTCTCACAAAACTGAAATAGAATCTTATTTTAGGATCATGTTACCATCTCCTTTACCTTTTAAATAAATTATTCATAACAAGAAAACATTGCCTATGGCTTAGATTCTGGCCAGAGTCCTGTGTTTTTTCACATTATCCTGAGATTTATTATTTTGGTTCCGTTTTTGTTTAAACTTGATTAGACTTTTAATACTTGTGTATCTCACCTGTGTTACTTCTTTTATGTCAGGTTTAGGGTAGAGAGAATCCCACTTTAGTTTTGTGTCATATGGAGACTTTCTGGAGCTCAGAATCTCTATGAGCTCATCATGACAGCTTTCTGTGGCTCATTTTTCTCTGATGCTCCATGATCTGGCCTCTCCAAATTACAGTCTGCAGAGAGCAAACTCTTTATCTGACACAGTAGAAGCATTTCCATCTTGCTGTATCTGTTTGGGAGGAAATGCAAAACATTAGTGTCTCTTTAAACTGACCGTTAACCAATTTTTTACTCAGAAGACTTAATTCAGATGCATCAGGTACTGTCATGCTGGTGTTGTCACACCAGTATCACCTTACAACTTCTGTCCTAAACTAACCATCCCAGACACAAACTTAACTCATTTACAAACAAACTAGTTATTCAATCTCATGTTACAGATTTTATTCCCTTTAAAAATTCATCAAAATAATATTGTCCAAGGTGGAGTTGAGTAGCCATTCATATTTTGAAGAAAATTTAATGCACATTAACTTTTCTACTTTTGAAAAAAATAAATTTCTCCTGATCATGACTCCATTCCCTTAAAGGACTGGTCAGTCCTTCACACAGAGTTCATGCTACTTACATGTTCTCAGTTGCCTAGAATTGTCTGATTGTATTTTAAACTTAATGTGTTTTAGAACCACTCTTGTTTCATGTCCAGTTCTAACTGTTACTCCTTGACCTGTACACAGATTTCTTAGGAGGCAGGTAAGGTGGTCTGGTATTCCCATCTCTTTAAGAATTTTCTACAGTTTGTTGTGACCCACACAGTCAAAGGCTTTGGCATACTCAATAAAGCAAAGTAGATATTTCTCTGGAACTCTCTTGCTTTTTCAATGATCCAACAGACGTTGGCCATTTGATCTTTGGTTCCTCTGCCTTTATTAAATCCAGCTTGAACATCTGGAAGTTCAGGGTTCACATACTGTTGAAGCCTGGCTTGGGGAATATTGAACATTATTTTGCTAGTGTGCGAGATGAGTGCAATTGTGTGGTAGTTTGAGCATTCTTTGGCATTGCCTTTATTTGGGATTGGGATGAAAACTGACCTTTTCCAGTCCTGTGGTCACTGCTGAGTTTCCCAAATTTGCTGGCACATTGAGTGCAACACTTTCACAGCATCATCTTTTAGGATTTGAAATAGCTCAACTGGAATTCCATCAACTCCACTAGCTTTGTTTGTAGTGCTGCTTCCTAAGGCCCACTTGACTTCACATTCCAGGATGTTTGGCACTAGGTGAATGAGTACACTATCCTGGTTATCTGGGTCATGAGTATCTTTTTTGTATAGTTTTTTGTGTATTGTTGCTACCTACCTCTTCTTAATATCTTCTGCTTCTGTTAAGTCCATACCATTTCTGTTCTTTATTGTGCCCATCTTTGCATGAAATGTTCCCTTGGTGTCTCTAGTTTCTTGACGAGATCTCTAGTCTTTCCCATTCTATTGTTTTCCTCTGTTTCTTTGCATTGATCACTGAGGACGGTTTTCTTATCTCTCCTTGCTATTCTTTGGAACTCTGCATTTAAATGGGTGTATCTTTCCTTTTCTCCTTTGCCTTTAGCTACTCTTTTCTCAGCTATTTATAAGGCCTCCTCAGACAAGCATTTTGCCTTCTTTCATTTCTTTTTCTTGGGGATGGTCTTGATCACTGCCTCCTGTACAATGTCACAAACCTCCAGCCATAGTTCTTCAGGCACTCTATCAGATCTAACCCCTTGAAACTATTTGTCACTTCTGCTGTATAATCATAAGGGATTTGATTTAGGTCATACCTGAATGGTCTAGTGGTCTTCCCTACTTTCTTCAATTTAAGTCTGAATTTGGCAATAAGGAGGTCATGATCTGAGCCACAGTCAGCTCCCTGTCTTGTTTTTGCTGATTGTATCAAGCTTCTCCATCTTTGGCTGCAAAGAATATAATCAATCTGATTTTGGTATTGACTATCTGGTGATGACCATGTATAGAGTCTTCTCTTGTGTTTTTGGAAGAGGGTGTTTGCTATGGCCAGTGCGTTCTCTAGGGAAAACTCTGTTATCCTTTGCCCTGCTTCATTTTGTACTCTGAGGCCAAATTTGCCTGTTACTCCAGGTATCTCTTGACCTCCTACTTTTGCATTCCAGTCCCCTATGATGAAAAGGACATCTTTTTTGGGTGTTAGTTCTAGAAGGTCTTGTAGGTCTTCATAGAAGCTTTCAACTTCAGCTTCTTCAGCATTACTGGTTGGGGCACTGAGTTGCATCACTGTGATCCTGAATGGTTTGCCTTGGAAACGAACAGAAATCATTCTGTCATTTTTGAGATTGCATCTAAGTACTGCATTTCAGACTCTTGTTGACTGTGAGGGCTACTCCATTTCTTCTAAGTGATTCTTGCCCACAGTAGTAGATATAATGATCATCTGAGTTAAATTCACCCATTCCAGTTCATTTTAGTTCACTGATTCCTGAAATGTCAGTGTTCACTCCTGCCATTGCTATTTGACTACTTCCAACTTACCTTGATTCATGGACCTAACATTCCAGGTTCCTATGCAGTATTGCTCTTTACAGCATTGGACTTTACTTCCATCACCAGTCGTATCCACAACTGAGTGTTGTTTTTCCTTTGGCTCTGTCTCTTCATTCTTTCTGGGCTTACTTCTCCACTGATCTCCAGTAACATATTGGGCACCTACTGACCTGGGGAGATCATCTTTCAGTGTCCTATCTTTTTGCCTTTTTATACTGTTCATGGTATTCTCAAGGCAAGAATACTAAAGTGGTTTGCTATTTCCTTCTCCAGTGGACCACATTTAGTCAAAACTCTCCACCATGACCCGTCTATCCTGGGTGGCTCTACACAGCATGGCTCATAGTTTCAATGAGTTAGATGAGGCTGTGGTCCATGTGGTCAGTTTGATTAGTTTTCCGTGATTATGGGTTTCATTCTGTCTGCCCTCTGATGGATAAGAATAAGAAGCTTATGGAAGCTTCCTAATGGGAGAAACTCACTGAGGGGAAACTGAGTCTTGTCCTGTTGGGTGGGGCCATGATCAGTAAATCTTTAATTCAATTTTCTGTCCTTGGGAGGCTGTGTTCCCTCCCTGTTATTTGACCTGAGGCCAAACTACGGTGGAGGTAATGAAGATAATGACCCCCTTAAAAAAGTCCAGTGTATGCAATGCCACCCTCAGTGCCCTGGACCCTGCAGCAGGCCACTGCTGACCCATGCCTTGGCCGGAGACTCCTGGACACTCAGGGCAAGTCTGGGTCAGTCTCTTGTGGGGTCACTGCTCCTTTCTCCTGGGTCCTGGTGTACACAAGGTTTTGTTTGTGCCCTCCAAGGGTCTGTTTCCCCAGTCCTGTGTAAGTAGTGGCAGCTCTGTGGTGGGGTTAATGGTGACCTTCTCCAAGAGGGCTTATGCCACACCCATGTCTGCTGCACCCAGAGCCCCTGCCCTTTCGACAGGCCACTTTTGACCTGTACCTCTGCAGGAGACACTCAAACACTCAAAGGAAGGTCTGGCTCAGTCTCTGTGGGGTCTCCTGGTGCACACAAGGTTTTGTTTGAGCCCTCCGAGCATCTCTGGCGGGTATGGAGTTTGATTCTAAATCCAGTTTTGCCCCTCCTACTGTCTTGCTGGGGCTTCTCCTTTGCCTTTGGACGTGGGCTATCTCTTTTTTTTTTTTGGTGGGATACAACATTCTCCTGTCGACGGTTGTTCAGCAGCAAGTTGTAATTTTGGAGTTCTCACAGAAGATGAGCACACATCCTTCTACTCTGCCATCTTGATTCTACTGATTCCAATAGAAGTTGGAATCAAGATTGCTGGAAGAAATATCAATAAACTCAGATATGCAGATGACACCATCCTTATGGCATACAACAAAGAAGAACTAAAGAGCCTCTTCATGAAAGTGAAAGAAGAGAGTGAAAAAGTTGGCTTAAAACTCAACATTCAGAAAACTAAGATCATGGTATCTGGTCCCATCATTTCTTGGCAAATAGATGGGAAAACAATGGAAATAGTGACAGACTTCATTTTCTTGGGCTCCAAAATCACTGCAGATGGTGACTGCAGCCATGAAATGGAAAGATGTTTGCTCTTTGGAAGAAAAACTATGACCAACCTAGACAGCATGTTCAAAAGCAGAGATGTTACTTTGCCAACAAAGGTCCATCTAGTCAAAGCTAGGGTTTTTCGAGTAGTCCTGTATGGATGTGAGAGTTGGACCATAAAGAAAGCTGAACACTGAAGAACTGATGTTTTTGAACTGTGGTGTTGGAGAAGACTCTTGAGAGTCCCTTGGACTACATGGAGATCCAACCATTCCATCCTAAAAGAAATAAGTCCTGAATATTCATTGGAAGGACTGATTCTGAAGCTGAAACTCCAATACTTTGGTTACCTAATGCAAAGAACTGACTCATTGGTAAAGACTCTGATGCTGGCTAATATTGAAGGCAGTAGGAGAAGGGGATGACAGGATGAGATTGTTGGATGGCATCATCAACTCGATTGACATGAATTTGAGAAAGCTTCAGGAGCTGGTAATGGACAGGGAGGCCTGGTGTGCTGCAGTCCATGGGGTTGCAAAGAGTCGGACATGACTGAGCGACTGAACTGAACTGACTGAATGTGTTTTAAGTATCTACTGGCACAATAAATTTTTTTTTTAACCAAACTGCCGAACTTGTAATGACTCTGCCAAAGCTTGATCCACAGCAACTAAGAAACTTTTTTAATCTTCCATAATTTCTTTAGGAAAGGTTGCTTGAAACCAAGAAGAAACTAATTCTTCACTACTGACCTACGAAATGATCTTGGGGAGAATTTCATTTGCACATCTCATGGGCTGCCAGCATATATTAGTTCATTAGCCTTCCATTGTTTCCCTCTGCCCTGGAGATGTGTATTTCAGACTGGGTTTAAATTGATCATTTCCTCCTTTAAACCACCTCAGTTCTAACATTAATTATAGCTAGAACCAAGGGATTGTAAAATTATAAAGATAAAAGTGAAGGGAGTCAATATTTACTGAATATCCACTGTGTGCCAGGCACTCTCCTAGGTACTTCTCAGTATTCATTGTAAATGAAGTAATATTCAAACAGCCCAAGAAGTAGGTATTTTTCTAATTTTTCTAATGAGAAACTGTTGGATGAAAGAGCAGGGACTTACAGCTAGTAAGTTGTGGTTCAAATATTAAAATATGTTTCTATTACTTTAAAGCTCATGCTTTGTCCTTCTGATAGCCCTGCATCAAGGTCAACATGGAGTGAAACATTCTTTAATTTCACTGGTAACCTCTTGAGGTCTGACCAATTTTTACAATCTGCTCATGGCTTCTTTTGGGAGAGCTTTGGCTTCTGAATGAAATGAACCTTAATTTATTTGCCTGAACAGATAAAGAAGTTATAATACAATTTGTAAAGATTGCCAGAGAACTAAAGAAAAACCTGACAAAAACACAAACACACACACACACACACACACACACATACACATGTAAACAATCACATTATTCCACAGAACAATTCCATTATTATGGATTTGAATGGGATCTGCTCTCAGTTGTAAGGGCCAAAAATAAAGGCACTTTGTAGATTTTGGCTGTGACCAGTGGAATAGATCTTGTGTCATTATTTTGTGTTTAAGAACAGGTGTGTAATATAGACTTGTCTCTCTACTTAGGTTTAAATTATGACAAATATTATAATCAACTTTTCAAGTCATTACATAAATTTCAGCAAGCTGGAGAAGACAAAAGAAAATCTTAAAAGGAGTGAGTGCTATTTACAAATATTATCAAATTATTGCATACTAATGCTGATTTTTTTTCAAGGCCTTGATGAAATATTGTAAAAATTATTTTTTTAGTAGATGAACATATGAAAATGTTTATACACATTATTTATACATTATATGTGTGTGTGTGTATATACACACACACATATATGTATATATATATATATATATAAAGGCTTCCTAGGTGGCCCAGTTGGTAAAGAGCCTGCCTGTCAATTCAAACGAGTCACAAGAGACATGAGTTCAATCCCTGGGTTGAGAAGATCCCCTGGAGAAGGAAATGGCAACCCACTCCAGTATTCTTGCCTGGAGAATCCCATGGACAGAGGAGCCATACATATTATTTACTAATAAATGATTATTTTAATAGTCTAAATTCTTTTATTATTCAACTTCTCAGTTCCTGGATGTGCCAAGGAATACATTATTATTAAGTAAACCTTCTCTTTTTCTTCAAATCTGCCCTAAAAAGCCCTGAAGATCTTTGGCCATCAAAACAGGTGTTTTTTAAAAGCCTGAATGGTTGAGTAAAAGATAACTTAGACCCACTTCTAGTAAATAATTCTGCAGAGATAAGTACATCAAGAATGAGAAGTTAAGTTGATTATCCATATTTTGTTTTATTTTTTGGTGGAGGAACAGGAAATATCTACATGTCTTGTTTTAACTCTGCTTTAATTAGGTGACAGATTTGAACTATCTACATGATGACAATGTGCTATATAATAAATGCTCTATGAGTTCACCTTCTTTAACTATGAAGGAAAGGCAAACATATAGACACACAAACCCACAAATGCACAGACACAAACATGCTTAACATTTAAGTCAAAACTAAAGTTGTAAAGTCAGAAATGAAGGAAAATATATTTTAACAGAATTTCCTATCAGGGACAGGTTATAGCTGCAAAAACTACAGATACTTAATTAGTTAGTTTAATAAGAACAATTATTCTGTAGCAGTCTTACTACTATAAAAATTTTATAATTTTTTAAACATTCTTCTATTAATGTCATTCAATTTAATAATCTGATCTCAGTTTTTCAAAGAACAGAATATTCTTTCAGTCAAGAGTGAAATTGGAAATAAATAGCAATATATATACTTCACATTCAATTAATCTGTATAAAAAGATAGCAATTTGTAAGATATCACTACAACTTTGGCCACTAAGATGTGTTACATTTATGTCCTGCTTTAAATCTTCAATCAGTCTCTCCCATCTGTCAAACTTTTATAGCTACTGAAAGATAAAGGCTTTGTTGCTATGGCAATTATTCCATTACCTAGGTGACACTGTTTGAATGATGTCATTGTTAAAGTGATCTAACTCATGAAATATTTTTAATTTTTAGTGTGGTTAGACAGCAAAACTTTCCAGTGATACAAAATAAAGAGGGCTAGAAGCATACTGCTATTCTTGATAAATTTGGTGCCTACAAGTGACCATTAGAAGGTTAATGTTCAAATGAATTCCTCCAATGATTTCTGTTTTTAGTCAGGTTAATACTCTCATCTGCATTTTCCAAAGGTGAATGAAGGAGTATATGTGTGGAGAAACATAAAAAGAAAGTAGGGTGTTCTAGCAGGAGAATGGTAGAAATTGCATCTCATTTAAAAAATATTTTTCCATAATTATCTCTTTAGTTAAACCTTAAGCTTGTTACCAAGAAAAAATATGTCATGCCCTTTCATTTTGATACCATGATCTACTTATTAACCAGAGAGCTGTATACAAAGAGATATGGAGAAGAACATAGAGGAGGAAAGAAAAACAGAAATTAGGTGAAGAAAACAGAAAAGACCAGAAGCTTGGTTGTGGGTCACTATTCAAATTCAAATGAAAGAGGGGTAAGAGAAAAAATAGCAACAAGTATGGACAAGAATTCTGTAAGTTTATCAAACTTCAGCAGGACTTGTCAGGAGGTGACTGCCTTGTGCCTATGCTGTTTCTGTCTGATCTAAAGGACTTTTTAAGTGTTGGCAGAGACAAGTGGTACAGCCCCCATCAAACTTATTATACAAGTGATAGGGAAAGCGTTCTTTGAACTCAGAAGATTCTATAGTCAATCATGCTCTAATGACCCCAGATGAATTACTGCCCAGCAAATAAAAGTCATACGAACATCTTTTATGACAGTGATGAAGTGTTTCTTCAGAGGTCTCTCTCCTCTCCTAGTGTCTTCTCCCATGTAGGAGCCTACTCTATCCTCTCATGCAATAAGAGTTGAATTTCAAAGCTTGAAGCACTTCCCTGTAGCTCAGTAAAGAACCTGCCTACAATGCAGGAGATGCAGATTCAGTCCCTGGGTTGGGAAGATCCCCTGGAGAATGGAATGGCAACTCACACCAATATTCTTGCCTAGACAATTACATGGACAGAGGAGCCCTGGTAGGCTACAGTCCATGGAGTCACAAAGAGTCGGACCTGACTGAGTGACTAACCGTTCCTTGCTTCGTACGATAATGAAAACTCAGAGCTGTAAGAAAAATGTACACATTTAATGGTCTAACACCAATTCAAGTCTTGAACACCTGTTAACAGCCTCTAGCCTCTCACTATGACACTTCATCATGGAAGGGTTCAGTACAGCTTGAAGATGGTCCATTATACTTTGGCAGAGTTGACATAATTAGTTCAGGGCAAAAGAATTACATAAACCCGTGAGAACTTACTGTGCCGGTCTCCCATAATATTTGAACTTTCCAACAGGTGCTTGGAGAGAGCAGAATTATTTCCATAGCTCACAGGCTAGGATTCCAGACACCATGGTACTCAGACTGGTGTTTGGAGGACAGGTTCGGGGAAGAGGAAATTCTCCCACAGATCACACTACCATGGGCTACTATGTTCTTTATTAATATGTCACTCTAGTTTGGGTTCATTTTTTTTTTTTTCTTGGGATGTGCTTATACACTGTTTACATACACATTTTCTGGCCACAGTATGAATCAGGAAGAATAATAACTGATAATGAGCTACAGACTAAACCAAGCAAGCAGCAGCTATTGGGGCATCACCCCACTTTGTGGAAACAGGTAATAGATCCATTAATCGTGATGGTTTAGGCAACTTCCAGAGCTAATGTAGAAGGCATTTCTTGATTAATAATTAGTCTTTATTATTCAATTAACAGCTTTATGTTAATTTATGTCTTTATGTTAAAGAGCCCAGGACTCCTTGTTCTTGACAAGGATTACATGACTTGGCATTGCACCTAGGAGGTAGTTTTTAAAAGAAAATGTGGTCTGTGAACAGTGTGATGATGATCCAATGCCTGTTGGTTTCAAATTCTGACAGGTTTCTTTCTCTTCCCAAGGGATGAGGGAGGACCTACCAAAGGCTGGAATGTGAATGTCTGAAACCCAAAATAGCTTGTCAGACTGAACTACCAGTATCATAAATCAAGCTCATTAACAGCATCTGATAAAGCTTATCTGCCTCATATCACCAGGGAGGGACTTGCTGGCAGGGTCTTTGCAGATAGAATTTTCAGCAGATATCATCATTAGGGCTCAGTGAAATAGCCATCCACTGGAACAGCTTGCAGCAGTAGCTTCCGTATCATAATTACAGAAATGATTACAGTAGCAAATATTAAAAAGAGTGCAGTTATGCATAATTCCTACAACACGTAATCTAATTTGCCAGCAGTAAAAACAGTAATAAAAGTATTGCCTAGTGATGGTACAAAGCAATTTTCAGTCAAGATTCCTAAAAATAATGTAAGTTTTCTTACAGCTGGGTTCATTGTTAACATTGTTTGCTTAGCATCCTGCTTGAGGGAGCTTAATCAAGACCAGGGTGATAACCATGTTAGCAAAAGCACAATGCTAATTGACTTTTCACACAAAATAACGTGACTTCTGGCTTCCTTGAAAAGTTATAGCTTTGGCAAAGTCCATCCATGAAGGATAATAGTCTCAGAAGGAAGGTACCATTTTCTTATTCCTTTGAACCCCCATTTTCCTGCCTGGCACTTTAGGTTCTTCTTAGCACTCACCTACCTGTTATTCTACTTATTTGTATTCATACTAACTTCCCATCTGCATCATAGTTTAAACTCTTGGATGCAAGAGACTATAACTGATTCATGTTCTTAATCTCTTCCTCCCCAGAGAGTCTGTCACCACGCTAAACACAAAGTAAATGCTTGATATGTTTGCCAAATTAAATTGATGAACCTGGGGTATCAAATTGTTCAATACAAATAAAATATTACTCAGAAATGCCACAATAAAGAAAATGCAATCTGTAATACCTGAGCTCTCATAGAATTGAGTTGTTTCATTCAAAGTAATAACTCTCAACACTGGCTGGTCATTATATCATCTGTAAGGCTTTAAGAAAAACCTAGTTTCTAAGTAGAAAAACCTAGTTTAAGAAAAACCTAGTTTCTAAGTACCACTCAGGGCCATTTAAATCAGAATTTCTAAGACTGGGTTCTGGGCATAGGGATTTTTAAAGCTCTTCCAGCAAAATCCAGAGTTGAGACTCACTTATTTAAAATATATGAGTAAAAACACACTGAGGAGATAAGCATGGAAAATATCTGATGTACGGTATGAAGATGTAACTTCCTTTGCTGTGTTCCTTTGAGCATGTATTTCACTCTCCAGGCCTCATTTGGTTCCACTATAAAATGAAGGGAACTAATTATGTACACCTGGAGGAGGGCATGGCAACCCACTCCAGTATTATTCAGGCTTCCCAGCTCGTGCTAGTGGTAAAGAACCTGCCTGCCAATGCATGAGACATGAGACATGGGTTTGATACCTGGGTTGGGAAGATCCCATGGAAGGGGGCATGGCAACCTTCTCTAGTATTTTTGCCTGCAGAATCCCATGGACAGAGGAGCCTGGCAGCCTACAGTCCATAGGGTCACAGAGTCAGACATGACTGAAGCGACTGAGCACAATTATGTATACAGTAATCCCTAAACTATTTTTCGTAACAAATTACATGAATGCATACCATACTGACACCACCAGGCCAATATCCACAACCAGACTCACTGAGTCACAGTTTCCAGCCATGGGACTAGGCATTTGTATTTTTAAAAAAGCTGTCCAATCACAGCCATTCTTTGGACAAAAATGACAGGACAGGATGACCTTTGTGGTTTGCTCTTAGAACACAAGATAAGCAATGGAAAAAACAAAGTGTTCTCAAAAAGCACTGTAGTGCAGATTTGATTGCTTAATATCATTCTCTAACACAAGAGCCCAGGACTCCTTGGAGAGATGGCTAATTCTAAGGCAGGGGAAGAGATTATTCAGGATGAGTTTGGAGCACCTTCTAGGGTCAGAAAGTAATGAAATGTTCAAAAAGCAAAATTATGTGGGCATGCCAAAGGGAAAAGGGGCCAGTCTGAAAGAGTCCCCAGTGGCCGAAGGTGAAACAGTCTGAGCAAAAAATAACATTACTATTAAATTATAATGCAATGTATAAAATAAATGTCCATGAGTCCATACTGATATAAATGCTTAAATGAGTGGGGGTGGTTGTTGTTCAGAGAAGGAAATGGCAACACTCCAGTACTCTTGCCTGGTGAGTCCCATGGACAGAGGAGCCTGGAAGGCTACCATCCAGTGGGGTCGCAAAGAGTCGGAGATGACTCAGCAACCTCACTTTGTGTGTGTGTGTGTGTTGTTGTTGTTGTTCAGTCACTGTCTTGTCTGACTCTTTGTGACCCCATTGAATGGTGATGCCATCTAAGCATCTCATCCTCTGTCAACCCCTTCTCCTCCTGCCATAAGTGGAGGAGAAGAGACAAATTTCCCTTTAAAGAGAATTGTAAGTAATTTACATAGGTATTTCCTCCTCCAGGAATTAAAGGATAACTTCCCATATCTTGGGTGTGGACTGCACTTAGCGCCTCTCTTAAAGAACAGAGTATAGAAAGGAAAGAGTGGAGAATCATGGCAGACACCGCCTTAAGCCATCATGGCTAACATACCCAGTGATGAGTCGCATTGTGGTCATGTATCCCCTCAAAGGATGACAAAGACGGGCACTCCATCCCTGTGCTCCTCCTCCCCAAACCACAGTCTCAATCTGATCATGAGAGAAACATCAGAGAATACTCCTCAAAAGAGCCAAGATCATGAGAAATAGGAAAGACTGAGAAACTGCCATGGAGTAGAGGAGATATAATGACTAAATGCAATGTGGTATCCTAAATTGTGTCCAGGAACAGGAAAAGGACTAGTGGAGAAACGTGAAATCTGAGCAAATTCTGTAGTTTATTAGTAGTAATACACCAATGTTAATTCCTTCATTTTTGCAAATACATCATGGTTAGTATAAGATATTAACATCAGGTAAAATGGATTACAGATACATGGGAACTCTGTACTGTGTATGTATCTTTTCTGTTGATTTTAAAAATTCTAAATTAAAAGTTTATTAAAAATTATACACAAGGAAATCAAGTGTAGGCATGGAAAGAAAATATAGAAGTTTCTTGCCTTGTGATTAAAGACACTTAAAATATCATGAGACATAAAAGCTTTACTACTATTTCTCTGTTAACCTGATCAATAATTAATATATGCTTGTTTAATATATATTTAACATATTCATAGTTAATATATTATGCATTCAATTTTAAGAAATAATTCACACTTCTCATTAAATCAGTCTGTACATAAAATCGCCAGATTGATTTAGCAATGTATACATTGTAATGGCAAATGTGTACTGATGTGGCACCAGAGTACCTTCCTGTATTACTTTCTGTAATCCAAGAAGTGGGAGGCAGGTTTCCTCATTAAACAAGAAAAAAAATCACATCAAGTACATTTAATTAAGGGCCCAGAGAAGTATCATTTCTGCATGAACTCACTGTGTGGCTGCAATGTGCTATGAACATGGCATAATTATTTATATGATGCATTTATCTTGAGGCCTGAGTCCTATCCCAGAGCAGGATTGTGCTTACTAGTGAAGGTTTAGTATCCTTTTATTTTATTAATTTAAAACTTCTCCAAACAAAACAGAAATCTCTTAGCTAAAGATGCTAAATAAATTCAAATGAGAAATTCCAATGGCCAGGGTTTTTTGCTGGTTTGCTTCCTAAATATTTTTAGGAAAGCAGCCTTTCTACTCTTTATTTGTATTCAACCTCAAGTCCTTTAGGGCTTCCCTTGTGGCTCAGCTGGTGAAGAATCCACCTGCAATGTGGGAGACGTGGCTTTGATCCCTGGGTTGGGAAGATTCCCTGGAGAAGGGAACAGCTACCCACTCCAGTATTCTGGCCTGAAGAATTCCGTGGTCTGTATAGTTCATGGGGTCACAAAGAATCAGATACGACTGAGCAACTTTCACTTCAAGTCCTTTAACAAGTTCAAGTTCTCTCCCCCTGTTTTGTTCTTCTCCTTCCTCCTCATTCTAGCATATCCATCTCATTCTACCTAGAGTGACCCATTCTAAGTTTCACATATGACTTTGCCACTTCCCCCTGGTACAGTGCTCTCAGAGCTACCTGATAATTATATGTTAAGTTCAAACTTCTCAGCATGGCACACCAGTTTCCCATGGTATAACCTCTCCTTACCATCTAGAGACTCTAAAAAAGAAACAGCAGCCATATCCATCATAATAAATTATACTCTAATATTGGAGTATTTAGTTCCTATACACATCATACAGCCATATGCTTTAGTGTCTTTCATCTTGCTGTTTGTTTTGCCTTCTCCTTTCTTTAACCAGTAAATCCCAATTATATGCCAGTGGTAGTTGGAGCTGTCCTCTCTTCTAGGAGATTTTCTTAACAATACTTTCCCAACCATCCTCTTTCCCGTCTAAACCACCTTTTGCCTTATTTATCTTCTCTGTGTCACACTTGGACATACCACTCTTCTGATACCCATCATACCACCTTTTACTCTGCAGTATACAACTGTGTTTCTTTCCACTAGACAGAAAGCATCTGTTTAAAATAATTGTTTAACTATAGTTGATTTACAAAATTGTGTTAGTTTCAGGGGTACAGCTTTAGGTTCTGTTCCATTATAAGTTATTCAGTTCAGTTCAGTCACTCAGTCATGTCTGACTCTTTGTGACCCCATGAACCAGAGCATGCCAGGCCGCCCTGTCCATCACCAACTCCCGGAGTTTACCCAAACTCATGTCCATTGAGTTGGTGATACCATCCAATCATCTCATCCTCTGTTGTCCCCTTCTCTTCCTGCCCTCAATCTTTCCTAGCATCAGGGTCTTTTCAGATGAGTCAGCCCTTCGCATCAGGTGGCCAAAATATTGGGGTTTCAGCTTCAACATCAGTCCTTCCAATGAACACCCAGGACTGATTTCTTTTAGGATGGACTGTTGGATCTCCTTGCAGTCCAAGGGACTCTCAAGAGTCTTCTCCAACACCACAGTTCAAAAGCATCAATTCTTCGGCGCTCAGCTTTCTTTATAGTCCAATACTCACATCCACACATGACCACTGGAAAAACCATAGCCTTGACTAGATGGACCTTTGCTGGCGAAGTAATGTCTCTGCTTTTTAATGTGCTATCTACATTGGTCATAACTTTCCTTCCAAGGAGTAAGCATCTTTTAATTTCATGACTGCAGTCACCACCTGCAGTGATTTTGGAGCCACAAAAAATAAAGTCTGCCACTGTTTCTCCATCTGTTTCCCATGAAGTGATGGGACCGGATGCCGTGATCTTAGTTTTCTGGATGTTGAGTTTTAAGCCAACTTTTTCACTCTCCTCTTTCACTTTCATCAAGAGGCTCTTTAGTTCTTCTTCACTTTCTGCCATAAGGGTGGTGTCATCTGTATATCTGAGGTTATTGATATTTCTTCTGGGAATCTTGATTCCAGCTTGTGCTTCATCCAGCCCAGCATTTCTCATGATGTACTCTGCATATAAGTTAAATAAGCAGGGTGACAATATACAGCCTTGACATACTCCTTTTCCTATTGGGAACCAGTCTGTTGTTCCATGTCCAGTTCTAACTGTTGCTTCCTGACCTGAATACAGGTTTCTCAATAGGCAGGTCAGGTGGTCTGGTATTCCCATCTCTTTCAGAATTTTCCAGTTTATTGTGATCCACACAGTCAAAGGCTTTGGCATAGTCAATAAAGCAGAAAAAGATGTTTTTCTGGAACTCTTTGCCTTTTTTGATGATCCTGCAGATGTTGCCAGATATTGAATATAGCTTCATGTGCTATACAGTAAATACTTGTTGCTTGTCTATACACAGTGGTATCTGTGAATCCCTTGTTCTTGTTGTTCAGTTGCCCAGTTGTGTCCAACTCTTTACAGCCCCATGGACTGCAGCACTCCTGGCCTCCCTGTCTCTTACCATTTCCTGAAGTTTGCCCAAATTCATATCCATTGCACGGGTGACTTATCCAATGAGTCAGCTGTTCCCGTCAGGTGACCAAAATACTGGAGCTTCAGCTTTAGCATCAGTCCTTCCAATGAGTATTCAGGGTTGATTTCTCTTAAGATTGTCTGGTTTGACATCCTTGCTATTCAAGGGACTCTCAGTAGTCTTCTCCATCACTGCAGTTCAAAGGCATCAGTTCTTTGGCACTCTGCCTTCTTTACAGTCCATCTCTCACAACCATTGTGGGACCACTGGGAAGACCATAGCCTTGACTATACGGACCTTTGTCAGGAGAGTAATGTCCCTGATTTTTAATACACTGTCTAGCTTTGTCATTGCTTTCCTGCCAAGCAATCATCTTCTGATTTCATAGCTGCAGTCACTGTCCACAGTGATTTTAGAGCCCAAGAAGAGGAAATTTGTCACTACTTCCACCTTTTCCCCTTCTATTTGCCATGAAGTGATGAGGCCAGATGCCATGATCTTAGTTTTTTTGATATTGATTTTTAAGCACATACTTCTTATTTATCCCTCCACTTCCCCTTTCCCCTTTGGTAACAATGCTTTTGTTTTCTATGTCTGGGAGTTTATTTTGTAAATAAATTCGTTTGTATCTTTTCTTTAAGATTCCACATATAAGTGATATCATGTAATGTTTGTCTTACTCTGCCTGATTTACTTCACTTAATATGACACTCTCTGGGTCAATCTGTGTTGCTACAAGTGACAATATTTCATTCTTTTTAATAGGTGAACAGTACTCCATTGTGTATATATACCATGTATTCTTTATCCATTCATCTGTCAATGAAAATTTAGGTTGTTTCCATGTCCTGGCTATTGTAAATAGTGCTGCTATGAATATTAGGATGCGTATAGTTTTTCAAATTCGAAGTTTCATCATTTCTAAGTATATGCCCAGGAGTGGGATAGGTGGATCATATGGTAATTCTCTTTCTAATTTCTTAGGCAACATATGGGCTATTTTCCATAGTAACTACACCGATTTACATTCCCACCAACAGTATAGGAGAGTCTCCCTTTCTCCACACTCTTTCCAGCATTTATTGTTTGTAGACATTTTCATGATGGCCATTCTGACTGGTATAAGGTGATTTGTCATTTTATTTTTGATTTGCATTTCTTGGATAAGAAATGATGTTGAGGATCTTTTCATGTGCCTGTTGGCCACCTATATGTTTTCTTTGGAGAAATTACTTTTTAAGTTTTCTGCCCATTTTTTTTATTGGATTGTTTGCTTTTTTAAGATTGAATTGTATTAGTTCTTTATATGTTTTGGAAATTAAGCCCTTGTAGGGGCTGTGCTTTAATTTTGTATCCTGATACCTTTCTGAATTTATTTTTTAGTTCTAGTAGCTTTTGTATGGAGTCTCTAGGGTTTTCTGTATAGAGTGTCATGTCGTCTACACATGATGGCACACAATCCCTTTTGATTTGGCTGCCTTTTATTTCTTTTTCTTGTTTGATTGCTGTGACTAGGACTTTCAATACTATCTTGAATAGAAGTAGTAAGAGTGGGTACCTTGTCTTATTTGAGAAATTTAGCATGAAATCTTTCAACTTTTCACCAATTAATATTATGTTGGCTGTGGCTTTGCCATAGTGTTTATTACGCTCCCTCTGTACCCATTTTGGTGAAAAATTTTTTTTTTTAGTCATGAGTGGATTTGGAATTTTATTAAATGCTTTTTCATCATCTATTGCAATTATCGTGTGGATTTTGTCTTTTTGTTGTTGTTGATGTAGTACCACATTGATTGACTTGGGTATGTTGAACCAGCCTTGTGACTCTAGGATGAATCCATCTTAATCATGGCATATGATTTGCTTTTTGTGTTGTTGAATCCTCTTTGCTAATATTTTGTTGAGGCATTTTATACATCTATTTTCAGCAAAGATATTGGCCTGTAATTTTCTTTTTTGGTAATGTGTTTGTCTGGTTTTGGTATCAGGGTAATGGTGTCTTCATAGAATGACTTTAGGAGTTTGAAAATAGTCTGAGTTCTTTGTTTGTCTGGTAGAATTCCTTAGTGACACCATCTGGTCCCAGACTTTTTTTGAAGGGAATTTTGTTTTGTTTTTTAATTATAAATTCTATTTATAATGATTGGTCTGTTCAGATTATCTGCTTCTTTTGTTTCTATCCAAGTCAGAAACCTGGGAATCATCTTAGACACCTCCCATTCACTCACCCCCTCATCACCAAGAGCTAAATTTTACCTTTTCCCTACTTTCTACACAAATAGAAATGGCAGTTGGATACTTTCTAGAGTGTTGGCAAAGTGATCCAGTGAAAAATAGCTCTTCGAGAAGATATGCATTTAGGTAAAATTCCTCCTAAAAAAAGGCGGGGGTGGGGGGGAAGCTAAGGATGGAGACCAGGTGAACACCAAGACTTAAGGAAAGAAAAGAGAAAAAGGAATCCTAAATGATCAGTGAGAAGGCACAAACAGAAGGTAAGATAAAGCCAAGAGAGAGTAGTAGAATGGAATCCAAAATATCAACATAAATAACAATCTTGAAAATTGAAGACATGTAATCAACAGTGACAGAGACCATAGAGAAGCTAAATTAGGTGAAAACTATTCCTGATATGATATTTTTAACTGTTTACTTTGTTTATATAAAAAACATAATATGTATTATTCAGATTTTGAGATGGGCTTTAATTTGTTATAAATAATGGTCTTAATGACTAAAGAAGGAATTAATGTCATTAATTTTCTCACTCACTATAATTGGAAGACATTCATTTGGTATTCCCATTATTGGTATGTGAGAAATCATGTAATTCCAAATCCTGACTTCTATGTGTTATGTATTAAAAGGGTCTGTGCAGAGGCTGAGAAGGGAACACATACATTTCAGAACATTCTAACACTAGGATATGACCCCTTCTTTTTTTATTAACCATTTCAGTCAGGAAATTTACATTCTAGACCTGAAGATGTTATTAACTAGTTATGTACAATAGGAAAGTCACTTACTCTCTTTGGACATTTTCATTAATGGGTACATTTATAGGATTAGGTTCTTTCACTATGGATGAATTAATTGAGATAAATCATAGTCTGGAAGATCTAAATCATAATGCTTTATTGATCATCTCTACTGAATTTTCATCAGGAAGACACATCCTTTCTTAGCATTTACTTCCCAGTCTTGGTGGGAATGGGCCATTTTATCAATACATTTTATACGGTCTACCTCCTAAATGCCTGTTTCATATTTGTTTTACTTTTCTTCCTATTCTGTGAGGCAGAGGTCCTTCTTCCTCTGTACTTCCAAAATATATTAGAAAAATCTTTATTATAGCATTTACTGTAATTTATCCTAATTACAAGATAATGTGGTCCTTGAGGCACAGACTCAATTATGTTTGACTGAGTATCCCAAACATAACATATGTCTGACACAAACTGGTATTTAGTAAACATATAGGAATTGTTAAGGCAGAGAAGCCAGGCATATCATGGTGCTTTCTGATCAGTGGGGAGAGAGATGTCTAGCTCAGTTTGCCCAAAACTCTGAATGAAACTGAAAATCTATGGATCTGCAATTGTGTACAGAGTGGCAAGAGCCCATGTGTCTGGGGACTCTATAAATGGTTTCCAGAGAAGCCTTATTGGGAAGTGCTATTTAGTTAAATGGTGAGGCAGGATCACTGACAATGAGATCCTGGAGGCAGCCAGTCTATGCACTTTGAAGCAGAACATATTGAAGCATAACCCTTCTGGGTAGGATATATGGATACATGGATGATAACTAAACAACTGCCAGCTGATTGGCTCAAAGGCAGTAGGAGGGGTGCTTTATTAAGTGCCTGCCACAGCACAATTACAAACAGGGCAGAACCAAACCGCACACAGAGAGCAGTGGTCGCAAGCTGGCTTACCTAGGGAAGGTCTGAAAGGCACTGTGGAAAAGCCCGCATCCCCAAATGTGACCTGCCAGCTTAAGCAAAGCCAGACTTAGCAGGCACAGGGTATTTTGAGGTCACTCACTTCCTGGCAATTCTGTGGGACCTTAGCTGATGGATGGACACGTCTGTGTGTGTAGTATTGTGCATTGCTGTGCCAGTATCAAGCTGTTAATAAGTGTCTATGGTAGATGATATATTGATCTGTTTTATAGCCCATCATACAAGTGGACAGTAAACTTAAAATGCTCTTTTCAGATAAACTATTAATAGATACTGAATAGATATGCCATATAGGATGTAAGTTGTAAAATAGATTTTTTAAAAAAAGATATTACTTCTAATTCTTGATCCTTTCATCAATTAGAACTTCATTTACCAATACACTAAAATAGCCTGACCTCCTTTCCTCTTATTAATAATCTTACACATCTCAGGTTTGCTTTGGTTTTAATTGGAAATCTAGTTACAAGTATCTAGTTCTTTATTTGCATATATGGTAGGCTTGGTTTTCACTTATAAGAGGAATTCTTACGCAAAATACTGTTAATCTTCCTTTGAGATAAAATTTATAATTGTGATAATAGAGTTTTCTATAAAAGTCTTTAAAACATGAATCATCATTATAAAAGTAAAGCCAATCCAGAAATAGACACAGTCAAATCATTTAATATATCTTGAGCATCTACCATATGCAAAAGACTGTGTAAATGCAGGAAAAATATAAGAATATCCAGAGAGTACATGACCTCAATATTTAGTAGGGAAGAAAAAGCTGGGGATATAAATAACTGTGGTAAAAGATAGAATGGAATCTGTGTGATAAAAGCTATAGCCTTTTCCTAAATAAAATGTAGTCAAGTTAACAGTGATTCTTTGAAGTAGCATAATTAGGAATTGGGCTTCCCTGGTTCAGACGGTAGAGAATCTGCCTGCAATGCAGGAGACGTGGGTTCGATCCTTGGGTTGGGAAGATCCCCTGGAGAAGGAAATGGCTACCCACTCCAGTATTCTTGCCTGGAGAATTCCATAGACACAGGAGCCTGGCAAGCTACAGTCCATGGAGTTACAAAGTTGGATATGACTGAGTGACTAACACTTTCACTTTCAATTAGGAATTGGGTAACCATTACTAGTTGAATAAACTTTTCCAAAGCAATGCACAAGATTCTATGGTGAAATACAGACAAAATGTGTGAGACTTATCCTTTAGAGGTGAATTTATCTTACAAGGTCCATTTTAATTGAGTTGAATCCCCATAGAGTAGTCTTGGTGTTCCAGAATCCCAGAAAATGGTGAACAGATGCTCTGGTGGAATCTAAACAAAATTTATTGAATATTACTTAAGCCAGAAATTACACTTAATTTCTTGAGTATTAACTCTGAAACTTGTTTCATATATATTTAAGAGAAAAAATTAAAGAAAATGTCATTTAACAGGAAGTAACAAAGTGAAACTTGTTGCTCTGGGTATGAATTGAAAATATTAATAAATACAAAAAAGAATTTAGTTTTCTAGAGGAGCATACTTTATAGCTATATGGCAGTAGAACAAAATTTTATTGAGGGATCATTGCTTATCATTACCTCCCATTTTCCTGTATCTCAAACCACACTTTGTGAAGGAAAGTACCACCCAGCACTAATACACTTGCCCTTTGTCGCTAATGATCGTGGAGTTTCAGCACTAAAAATCAGACAGGGAATACTTTTTTTGTTATTTTCAAAAACTGGTGACAGTTCTACCTCTTCCTCAGAGCTTTTCAGCAGCAGAGAAAGACCATTTCAGACCGAGGGAGTAACAATTACCGCTTCTAATCTTTTGACAGTCCTGCTACAGATAAAATGACTGCCATAACTCACTTTATGGCTGCAAGGTGGGAGGTTCTCATACCTGTCTATACTCAAGCTGTGCTACATGAAAACCCAGGATCTTGAAGCAACCTGGAAAATACAGTCAACAAGGCAGATGTTTCTCTATGTGTTATGAAACATCTGGAAGTGTGAAGATATCATCAAATTAAGATAGTTTTTTCCAAGTGCAGACCCCTGCCCTTCCATCTCAAGCATTTTGGGGACTTGCTAAAAATACTGGTTTCTAGGTTTCGTCTCATTTTTACTAAATCAGGTGTTTTGAAGACAGATAATCAGGAAACTAGAATTAATCTTCTCTAAATGTTTAAGTTGGGGAATGTTCCCATGGAAAGATAAAATAACACAGGAAATAATTGGAAAATTCAAATAGTGTTGACAACAAAGTCTATCAAATATAAATTATATACTAATAGCAAGCAGTTAACATTTGAATGTTGTTCATTTAGAACAATGCAACATTGTTCATTGTTCATATTCATTGTTCTTAGGGTCATTGTCACAGAAATGACCCACCTAGTTATACTGCAGACAAATCAAATTGAGAAGGACTTCCTGGGAGACTCATGCATGTGAAATACAGCACTGTCAGACTAAACGAACGTGTTAGATGGTTTCCTCACATCAGTCAGTTCAGTTCAGTTGCTCAGTCCTGTCCAACTATTTGCAAACCCATGAATCGCAGCACGCCAGGCCTCTTTGTCCATCACGAACTACCGGAGTTTACTCAAACCCATGTCCATTGAGTCAGTGATGCCATCCAGTCATCTCATCCTCTGTCATCCCCTTCTCCTCCTGCCCCCAACCCCTCCCAGCATCAGGCTCTTTTCCAATGAGTCAACTCTTCGCATGAGGTGGCCAAAGTATTGGAGTTTCAGCTTCAGCATCAGTCCTTCCAATGAACACCCAGGACTGATCTCCTTTAGGATGGACTGGTTGGATCTCCTTGCTCTCCAAGGGACTCTCAAGAGTCTTCTCCAACACCATAGTTCAAAAGCATCAATTTTTCAGTGCTCAGCTTTCTTCACAGTCCAGCTCTCACATCCATACATGACCACTGGAAAAGCCATAGCCTTGACTAGACAGACCTTGTTGGCAAAGAATGTCTCTGCTTTTTAATATGCTGTCTAGGTTGGTCATAACTTTCCTTCCAAGGAGTAGGGATCTCTTAATTTCATGACTGCAATAACCATCTAAAGTGATTTTGGAGCCCAAAAAAATAAAGTCTGACACTGTTTCCACTGTCTCCCCATCTATTTCCCATGAAGTGATGGGACCAGACACCATGATCTTAGTTTTCTGAATGTTGAGCTTTAAGCCAACTTTTTCACTCTCCTCTTTCACTTTCATCAAGAGGCTTTTTAGTTCCTCTTCACTTTCTGCCATAAGGGTGGTGTCATCTGCATATCTGAGGTTATTGATATTTCTCCCAGCAATCTTGATTCCAGTTTGTGCTTCTTCCAGCTCAGCATTTCTCATGATGTACTCTGCATATAAATTAAATAAGCAGGGTGAAAATATACAGCCTTGACATACTCCTTTTCCTATTTAGAACCAGTCTGTTGTTCCATGTCCAGTTCTAACTGTTGCTTCCTGACCTGCATACAGGTTTCTCAATAGGCAGGTCAGGTGGTCTGGTATTCCCATCTCTTTCAGAATTTTCCACAGTTTATTGTGATCCACACAGTCAAAGGCTTTGGCATAGTCAATAAAGCAGAATATATTATTGTGTAAATCACAGTTAATTACTACATCAGAGCCTTGAATCCTTTGCAGATGAAAAGAAAATGTAGCAATAATCCCAGTGCTTTACAGAGCTATCTTTTGAGACAGCCAGAGCTCACCTACCAGGCCATGTCTCTATCTTCTCAATATCCTACTCTTTATATCCATGCTGGAGCCATCAGCTTCTAGAGGTGACATATGACTGTTGCCTGCTGTGATTTTGTGATTGATTCACAACGAGTATATGGAGCACTGAATTGTTTATGAATTACTTTTGAAGAATAAGAATTTCAAACTATTTCCAACTATCCAGGAATAAATTTCCTTCATGACACTCTGAGAAATAGGAAATGGGAACAGGTGAATATCTCACCACATTTCAGCAAAATCATGCTAGGTAAAGACTCTGGACAATGCAAACTTGACTATATATAGGTCTCCTGCATTGGCAGATGGATTCTTTACGATTTGCGCCAACTGGGAAGCCTGTACACACACACACACACACACACACACACACACATTTGTTTTATAGGGAGTAAAGAGAAAAGGAAAAACAGCAACAACATGGAGTATATGGAAGATTCTGTAATAAATAAATGAGGGAAGTTGTAAAGGATAAGCACACTGGAGAAAAGGACCTACTACAAGAAACAAAAGACCATTTTAGACTGTGTGTCCTCAATGAAACCAGACTAATAAATAAGACACACAAAGTTAGATTAAGATTGAATTGTCATAGTTCAGAAAACAAAGTAGGGAAAGCCAGAAGCACAAAAGGCAGAATCATGTGCACTGACTATGTTAAGAGGGAATTTTTTTATTAGAAAAAAAGTAAATCAATAAAGAAAAACTCAATCTTTCAAAAAAAAAAAACTTTTAGAAATGCATTTGTTCTGGAATATAAACAGACCGTGTATCTTTGAGAGATCAACTACACCAAACATAAATAAAGGAAAGGATGGTTACAGATTATAATAAGAGGTCTTCTGCTCTGCAGCCTTATCTTGACATACTATGGTCTAGGGGTATAGTCTACCTCTTTCTTACCAGATTCAGTCAGCATTTCACTGAAGTAGTAGATAAGCATAATGTCCTTCTGGATTGTAAGAAGGATTCTTTTGAGATTGAGGATCACATGGAGTGGGAGAGTTGGCATAGCTCTGAGGTAAAACAGGGGAGATAAACTGCTATTTCTGCCAGTCAAAAGCAGATTATTTCAGGTAGTTGTTTGTTTGTTTTTTTTTCTTTTCTAATTGGTATAGAGAAAAAGTGTATATTCAGACAAGGAAAGGCAGCTTCAATTGGAGCCTATCAACTTTCTAATTGAGTCTGTGATAATCAATGATCACTCTTTAGGAGTTTTCAGCACTGGAGAAATGGACTTATTTGATGAAGATGTTTGAGGAACCATTTATATATGTGAAGTTTTGATGAAAGTATTTCCAGGGATATAGTAGTTTGGGTTAAATTATTGTCATGGGTTTCTTCCAGGGAATGTCTTCAGCAAAACTGGTGGAACAGGAAGCCCTATACTCTCGTGCTGCCCACACAAACTCTGACTCAATTGTTGTTATTGTTGTTCAGTCCCTAAGTCATGTCTGACTCTTTGTGACCCCATGGACTACAGCACGGCAGGCCTCCCTATACTAAAGTTTGCTCAAACTCATGTCCATTGAGTCGGTGATGCTATCCAGCCATCTCATCCTCTGCTGCCCTTTTTTTCCTTTTGCCTTCAATCTTTCCCAGCATCAGGGTCTTTTCCTGCTTGCATCAGGTGGACAAAATATTAGAACTTCAGGATCAGTCCTTCTGATGAGTATTCAGGGTTGATTTCATATAGGATTGACTGGTTTGATCTCTTTGCTGTCCAAGGGACTCTCAAGAGCCTTCTCCAGCACCACAGTTTGAAAATATTAGTTCTTTGGCACTCAGTCTTGTTTATGGTCCAATTTTCACATCTGTACATGACTGGAAAGATCATAGCTTTGACCTCATACAGACCTTTGTTGGCAAAGTGATGTCTTTACTTTTTAATATGCTGTCTACGTTTGTCATAGCTTTCCTTCCAAGAAGCAAGCATATTCTAATATCATAGCTACAGTCACCGTCCACAGTGATTTGGGAGCCCAGGAAGAGAAAATCTGTCTCTGTTTCAGCTTTTTAACCTTCTATTTGCCATGAAGTGATGGGACCAGATGCCATGATCTTAGTCTTTTTAATGTTGAGTTTTAAGCTAGCTTTTTCACTCTTCTCTTTCACCTTTGTCAAGAGGCACTTTAGTTCCTCTTTACTTTCTGCCATTAAAGTGGTATCATCTACATATCTGAGGTTGTTGATATTTCTCTCAGCAATCTTGATTTCAGCATGTAACTCATCCAGCCTGGCATTTTGCATGATGTACTCTGCATATAAATTAAATAAGCAGGGTGAAAATATACAGCCTTGTCATACTCCTTTCTAGGCTTCCCTTGTGGTTTAGCTGGTAAAGAATCCACCTGTGATGCAGGAGACCTGGGTTCAACCCCAGGGTTGGGAAGATCCCCTGGAGAAGGGAAAGGCTACCCACTCCAGTATTCTGGCCTGGATAATTCCATGGACTGTATAATCCATGGGGTCACAAAGAGTTGGACACGACTGAGCGACTTTCACTTTCATACTCCTTTCTAAATTATGAGCCACTTAGTTATTCCATGTAAGGTTCTAATTCTTGCTTCTTGACCCACATACAGGTATCTCAGGAGACAGGTAAGACGGTCTGGTATACCCATCTCTTTAAAAATTTTCCAGTTTGTTGTGATCCACACAGTCAAAGGCTTTCAAGTAGTTAATGAAGCAGAAGTAGATGCTTTTCTGGAATTCCTTTGCTTTCTCTATGATCCAGTGAATGTTGGCAGTTTGACATCTGGTTCCCATCCATTTTCTAAATCCAGCTTGTACATCTGGAAGTTCTCAATTCACATACTGAATGTCTAGTTTGAAGGATTTTTAGCATAATCTTGCGAGCATGTAAAATAAGTACAATTGTATGGTAATTTGAACATTCTTTGGCATTGCCTTTCTTTGGGATTGGGATGAAAACTGACCTTTTCCTGTACTGTGGTCCCTGCTGGGTTATCGAAATTTGGTGGCATATTGAATGCAGCACTTTAACAGCATCATATTTAGGGTTAGAAATAGATCAGCTGTAATGCCATCACCTTGAAAGGTTGTTGCTGAACAATGAGATGCAGAATTCTTGGCTTCCGGAGGAGATGAATTCAATCCGGGGCCAGAGACGAGGCTGGATCGCTCAGAGCTTTTGTGTAATAAAGTTTTATTAAAGTATAAAGGAGATAGAGAAAGCTTCTGACATAGGCATCAGAAGGGGGCAAAAGAGTACCCCCTTTGCTAGTATTAGCAATAGAATTATATACTCTCCAATGAATCCAAAGAATGTCTGGAGGCTGCAAAGACCTCACCAGACCCACTCCCATAATTTACATTTTAAGATAACAGAGTTGGCCAGAAGGTTTAATCCAAAGATTGTCCTCAGGCAGGATACATCCTTGTAAAGACCAGACCTACTCCCATAATTTATGTTTTAAGATAACAGAATTAGCCAGAGGGTTTAATCCAAAGACTGTCCTCAGGCAGGATACATTATTGTTATATAATCCTAAGGAAAATGTAGAGGAAAAAAAGTAAAAAAGTTTGTCCTTTCTTCCTCCTTGAATATCCCAGACCTCTCTCTCCTTGGGGACCCCTAGACTTCTTATCAACCTGCCTAGGAAATGACTCTCTCAACCTCCACTAGCATTGTTGTCACAATGCCTCCTAAAACCCATGTTGATTACACTCCAGGATGTTTGACTCTAGGTGAGTGACTACACCATTGAGGTTATCCCAGTCATTAAGACCTTTTGTGTACAGTTCTTCCATGTATTCTTGCCACCTCTTCTTAATCTCTTCTGCCTCTGTTAGATCCTTACCATTTTTGTCCTTTATCATGCCCATCCTTGCATGAAATATTTCTTTGATATCTTCAATTTTCTTGAAGAGATCTCTACTCTTTCCCATTCTGTTGTTTTCCTCTGTTTCTTTGCACTGTTCATTGAAGAAGGCTTCTTATTTCACGTGGCTACTTTCTGGAACTCTGCATTCAGTTGGGTATATCTTTCCCCTTCTCTCTTGCTTTTTGCTTCTCTTCTTTCCTCAACTATTTGTAAGGCCTCCTCAGATAACCACTTTGCCTTCTTGGCATTTCTTTTTCTTTGGGATGATTTTGGTCACTGCCTCCTATACAGTGTTATGAACATCCATAGTTCTTTGGGCACTCTGTTTACCAGATCTAATTCCTTGAGTCTATTCATCACTTCCACTCTATAATCATAAGGGATTTGATTTAGGTCATACCTAAATGGCCTACTGATTTCCCCCACTTTCTTTAGTTTAAACCTAAATTTTGCAATAAGGATCTGATGATCTGAGCCACAGTCAGCTCCCAGTCTTATTTTTGCTGACCATATCAAGCTTCTCCATGTTTGGCTGCAAAGAATGTAATCAATGTGATTTGGGTATTGACCATCTGGTGATGTCCATGTGTGTGGTCATCTCTTGTGTTGTTGGAAAAGGGTGTTTTTGATGACCTGTGCATTCTCTTAGCAAAACTGTTAGCCTTTGCCCAGATTCATTTTGACTCCAAGGCCAAACTTGCCTGTTATTCCAGGTAACTCTTGACTTCCTACTTTTGCATTCCAGTCCCTATGATGAAAAGGACATTTTTTGGTGTTAATTCTAGAAGGTCTTGTAGCTTCTCATAGAACTGGTAGCTTCAGTTTCTTTCACATCAGTGTTTGGGTCATAGACTTGGATTACTGTGATATTGGATTGTTTGCCTTGGAAATGAACTGAGATCATTCTGTCATTTTTGACTTTACACCCAAGTTCTGCATTTCAGACTCTTTTGTTGACTATGAGGACTACTTCATTTATTTTAAGAGATTCTTGCCACAGTAGTAGATATAGTGGTCATCTGAATTAAATTTGCCCACTCCCATCCATTTTAGTTCATTGATTCTTAAGATGTCAGTGTTTACTCTTGCTTTCTCCAGCTTGCACATCAATTTACCTTGATTCATGGACCTAACATTCCAGGTTCCTATGCAGTGTTGTTCTTTACAGCATCGGATTTTACTTTCACCACCAGACATATCCACAACCGAGTGTTGTTTCCGCTTTGCTCCAGCCACTTCATTGTTTCTAAAGCTATTACTAATTTCCCTCTGCTCTTCCCCTGCAGCATATTGGACACCTTATAACCTGGGGGCTCATTTTTCAATGTCATATCCTTTTGCCTCTTTATCCTGTTCATGGGGTTTTTGTGGCAAGGATACTGGAGTCATTTACCATTTTGTCCTCCAGTGAGAACTCTTCCAACTCAACAAGTACATGAACCAGTTCCCTTTATGAGAGATCAGAAAGCATGTGTTAAAGTGACTCTTTGGCCTCTGTTTTTTTTCTGAATCTAAGCACAGATAGGAAAAGGTGCCAGGTTAGAAGCTACTAAGAATAAAGGTGATGGGTTCGACTGGCACTCACTTAGTAGCCATAATTCCCCCTCCACCCCACTACTCAGCATAGAATAAGAAGAATACACTTGTTTCTCCCCAGAAAGAGTTAGCACAGAAGTCCAACATTCCATCTTCTCAGGGGGCTTCTGAGAGACTGGTTTCTGTCATGCCTCTCTCAGAACTCTAATTGGACCCTGTATCCTCTCCCTGACTAGGGTCCACTGAGAACAATAGAGAGTTGGCTGGTTTGGTGCTATCCCAGATTTGCTGAAGACATTAGCAAGAATAATTTGGAAAGGTAATTAACAAAACAATCCCATTTACAGTCACATCAAAATTAATAAATGCTTAGAAATAAACAAAGGAGACAGAAGATTTGTATGCTAAAAACTACAAAACTGTTGAAAAAATTAGGAAGACATAGATACATGGAAATAAATTATCTGTTAATGGGTTGGAGATTTTAATATTGTTAAAAATGTCCACACTGCTCAAACCAATCTATAGAGTCAACTCAAGCTGTATCAAAATCCCAGTGGCATATTTTTTCAGATATAGAAAAATTGATGCTAAAATTAATAGAGAAACATAAAGGACCTTGAATACCCAGATTAATCTTAAGAAAAAAAAGAACAACACTGGAGGCCTCATGCTTTTTGACTGCAAAACAAATATCAAAGTTATAGTAATCAAAATGTCACCCATAGCAGCCCACGAGAGCTGAAGGATCCTTGCATTGATTTATCTCTGTTTGTTTCAAAAGCACCCAGTATTTGGCAGATGTTTTGCAGCTGTGCTTTCAAAACATACAGTGGTCAACCACCCTAAACTGGCTCTGACTTGACCACGAAAATGCACCTGCTGCACAGATGAGACCTGGAGGTGTCCAGATGTTATTGTGGTTGTTCAGTCACCTAGTCGTGTCCTATTCTTTGCAACACCATGGACTGCAGCACACCAGGCCTCCCTGCCCCTCACCATCTCCCAAAGTTTGCCCAAGTTCATATTCATTGCGTTGGTGATGTTGTCCAGCCATCTAATCCTCTGACGCCCACTTCTTCTGCCCTCTATCTTTCTGAGCATTAGGGATTTTTCCAATGAGTCTGCTGTTTGCATCAGATGACCAAAATACTGGAGCTTCAGCATCAACACCAGTCCTTCCAGTAAATATTCAGGATTTATCTTCCTTAAGATTGATAGGTTTGATCTCTTTGTGGTCCAAGGGAGTTTCAGGAGTCTTCTCCAGCACCACAGTTCCAAGGCATCAGCTCTTTGGTGCTCTGTCTTCTTTGTAGTCCAGCTCTCACAACCATACATGACCACTGGGAGGACCACAGCATTCACTATATGGACCTTTTTTGGCAGAGTAACGTTTCTGCTTTTCAACACACCGTCTAGGTTTGTCATAGTTTTCCTGCCAAGAAGTAATCATCTTCTGATTTCATGGTTGCAGTCACTTTCCACAGTGCTTTTAGAGCCCAAGAGGAAATCTGTCACTACTTCCACCTTTTCCCCTTCTATTTGCCATGAAGTAATGAGGCCAGATGCCATGATCTTAGTTTTTTAAATATTTAGTCTTCAAATGGTTCTTTCACTCTCCTCCTTCACCCTCATCAAGAGGTTATTTGGTTCCTCTTCACCTTCTGCCATTCGGGTGGTATCATCCACATATCTGAGGTTGCTAATGTTTCTCCCACCCACTTGATTCTGGCTTGTAACTCATCCCACCTGACATTTCTCATGGTGTGCTCAGCATATAGATTAAACAAACAGGGTAACAGCATACAGCTCTGTAATACTCCTTTCTCAATCTTGAACCGACCAGTTGTTCTATACAGGATTCTGACTGCTGCTTCTTGACCCACATACAGGTTTCTCAGGAGACAGGTAAGATGGCCCCATCTCTTTAAAAGCTTTCCACAGTTTGCCATGATCCACATAGTTAAAAGCTTTAGAGTAGTTGATGAAACAGAGGTAGATGTTCTTCTGAAATTTCCTTGCTTTCTCTATAACCCAGGGAATGTTGGCAATTTGATCTCTAGTTCCTTTTCTTTTGCTGAACCCAGCTTGGACATCTGGAATTTCTTGAGTCACATAATGCTGAAGCCTAGCATGCAAGATTTTAAGCATGACCTTACTACCATGGGAGATCAGTGTGATTGTCCTATGATTAGCACATTCTTTGGTACTAAGATGTCTAGGTGTTACGTTTGTTTTATTATCATGCTAAGATCTCCACCCAAAGTGGGAGGATTTGTGATCTGCTAGGCACAATGCCTTGATGCCCTGTGAGAAGAAGTGTCAAAGACTGCCCATGCCCCAGCTGCCCCCAGCTAACCCTAGAAATTTCCGCCCCTTTCCTGGTCGCTGATGATGTGTCTGCCTCCTACCCTTTAAAATTCTCTTACTCTCCTCCCTTTGGAGAGAAGGTATTTTTAGAGAAAAGCTCTCCCTTCTCAATTCCTTGATCCTGACTAAAGTTTCTGCTCTGCTATACCAAACCTGGTTTCATTCAATTTGCATTTGTGACTCCAAGCAAAAGACCCATTGAGGAGTCACCAATTCATTGTGGGTCAGTAATGGAAGTACAGAACTGGGATAAGATAGACACATGTGCATACTAAGTCACTTCAGTGGTGTCTGACTCTCTGCAACCCTACAGACTGCAGCCTGCAAGTCTCCTCTGTCCATTCTCCAGGCAAGAATACTGGAGTGGATTGCTGTGCCCTTCCCCAGAAATAGACACTAAACCAATGGAAAAGACTAGAGAACCCAGAACACAGTCAAATGCTCTTTGATAACACTGCACAATGGGGAAAAGTCAGTCTCCAACAGATGGAGTTGGGAGAATTTGGTATCTATGTGTAAAGAATGAACTAGGACCCTTATCTTACACCATCATAAAAATTAATTCACCATGGATTAAAGACTTAAGTATGTAAGACCTAAAATTGTAGAACTCATACAAGAAACCATAGAGAAAGGTTCTATAACATTAATATTGGCAAGATTTCTTGTATATGACATCTAAAACACAAACAGCAAAAGCAAAAATAGACAAGTAGGACAACATCAAAGTAAGAAACTTCTGTGTGGCAAAGAAATAGCAGAGTGAGAGGGACCCTATAGAACAGGAGAAAATATTTGCAACCAATGTATCCTATAATATGTTAGTATCCAAAATATACGAATATATTTTAATATATTTATACACATTTATAAACATATTAAATGTATTAACATATAATAAGGAATTCATAGAACTCAATAGCAGGAAAATAAATAACTTGATTTAAAAATGGACAAAGGACCTGAATAGGCATTTCCCCAAAAACAACAAAGTCCAACAGGTATTTAAAAAGATGCTGAATACTGCTAATCATCAGGAAAATGCAAATCAAAACTACGAGATATTATCTCATACTTGTTTATTGATCATGATCAATAAAACAGAAAATAACAAGTAATTGACAAGAATAAGGGAATATCAGAACCCTTGTGTACTGTTGGTAGGAATGTAAAGTGGTGTAGCCACTATGGAAAATCATCTGGAGTTTCCTCAAAAAATTGAAAACAGGACTACCATAGGATGTAGTAATTCCACTGGTTGGTATTTATCCAAAAGATTTAAGATAATTATACTCCTGTGTTAATTGCAGCATTATTCACAATATCCACAAGGTGGAACCAACCTAAATGTCTATCAAAGAATGAATGGATAAAGAAAATCTGGTTTATATGTATAATGGAATATTATTCAGCCTTGTAAAAGAAGAAAGTACTATAATATGGATAAACCTTGGGGACATTATGCTAAGTGAAATAAATCAGTTATAGGCGGATGAATAATCTGTGATTCCACTTAGGAATCTACAGTAGTCAAACTCATAAGAGCAGAAAGCAGAATGGTTGTCAGGGGTCGGGGAGGAGGAAAGGAAGGGTTGTTGTTCAATGATTATAAGAACACTTTAGTCATGCAAAATGAAAGTGTTCTAGAGACCTGCTTTACTGAAGTGTGCATATAGTTAGGTACTTTACTGTGCATGTAAAAATTTGTTGAGAATAGATTCCATGTTGTGTGTTTTTTACACATTTAAAAAAAAAAGTGGATCCCATAGTTCCCAGTTCTGGTGGATACTATTAACGATTAGCTGTGGGGAGGTAAGTGAGGTAATATACTGCAGTTCAGAGTATTTTCATTTCTTACTCTCTAGATAATGATATTTTCTCATTTTTTTTAAAAACAAGGTTTTGTATTAACTTGTATAGTATGGAAATAAAACATTATGATCCCAGTTAAAAGGAAAGATGGGTTACTTCCAGAGTATTTTTTAAAAAATGATGGCTGGCATTTTCTTTCTCTAATTTATCAACTAATTTGGTAGCCTCAGATGTTAGTTGCAGCACATGAGCTCTCCCTTGGGTCATGCAGGATCTTTCCTTGTGGCACCTGGCCTCTCCAGTTGTGGCCCACTGGCTCCCGAGCACATGGGCTGAGTCGTGGTACAAGGGTTTAGTTGCTTCGTGGCATGTGTGACACCAACTCCCTGAACAGGGATTGAATTTGCATCCCCCTGCATTGCAAAGTGAATTCTTAACTACCGGACCCCCAGGGAAGTCCCACTTCCAGAGTATGTTATTGGTTCTTTCTGAGTAGCCTTTACCCCTCAGGTCAAGGCTACCATGGAAGGATCCTCAAATCTAGGAATTGAGAAAATAACAATGAAGTGCTGTTGCAGATTCACAGGATCCACTGTGTAATAAATTTAGGCCAAATTTTTGCTTCTCTCCTGACTTCCATAAGCCTACTCTCTGATTGGTAGGCCGCAGAAGTGTTTTTGTTTTCCAAGGTTTATCTCAGTTCAGAATCAACATCACACCCTAGAGAAGTCTATTTTCCTCCTTCTTGGTAAGGAGTTGCAGGTCCCTTAGTAGGATAGAAAGAAATACTGGATATAGTTAAGGCAACAAAAATCAGACCTCTCTTTTATGCACCATCTTCTGGGTCTGTGAATGGTCCAAGGTCTTAGAAGAGATGCTGTGATTCTCTATTGTGAAGCAAAACTGTTCTCTTCCCACCCTTAAATTTTTCACTTATATAGATTCTGAAAAAATACATTTGTTAGTTTCCTAATGTTAAATAAATTGTCATTCCTAGGATAAACTCATCTGGCTCATAAATTATTATACCTTGCATAACTTGGAAGTCTCTTTAGAGTTAATTTCATCTGTTTTCACAAGTGAAATCGGAATGTCCTTTTTATTCACAAAATGATCTTGTCAGGTTTGGTACCAAAGTAATGCCAGCTTCGTTATGTGACTTGAGTAGTTTGTGTTCCCTCTTTATTTATTCACTAGAAGAGATGTAGAGATTTTGGTTTTCTTTCTTAAATATTTGATAGAACTCTCTGAAGACCTTACCTATGCTTTAACTTTCCTTTGTGCAAACATTTTTGACTAATTCTGTTTCTTTGATGGCTTAGGTCTGTAAACTTTTTTGTTTCTTGAATTAGTACTGATGTTAATTTCTCTAGCAATATGGTCATTATTTGGGGGCTTAAAGCTTACTGGAATGACATATTTCATAACATGTTCTTATTACCTCAATGCATGCAATATCTGCTATGTCTAAATAGTAAATTCTGATATGTATTCATGTCTCCCTTCTCTATTTTGCTTAATGAATTTTACCATAGTTTTGTCATTTATAAGAAACAACTTTTGACTTAGTTGACCTCCTCTATTATTTTAGGTTATTTTCTATCTAATACATGTCTCTTCTCATTTTTATTTCCTTTCTTCTACTTTCTCTTTATTCACTTTGCATGTCTAGACAATTATTGAGAAATATATAAAGATCTCTATTCTTTGATTCCCCTTACTGCTAATATTTATGAATTTGTGTGATACAGATGGTACCTAGAAGAGCAATGCTAGCATTTTCAAAAAAGCAGTCTGAAGTGTGCAGCTCTCTCTTCTGTGATTGCTGGAGAGGCTGTGGGGTGGTAGGCCTTTGCTATGCAGACACATGCTTCATTACACAGTTGCTTGAGATACCTTGGGAAGCAGACATGCAACTAGAGCTTATAATTATAGGAGATTTGGTTGGAAAACTTTGGAATATCATTCTGTGCTAGTTTCTTTTTGTTGATTTGTTATTATTTTTTAAAGTTCTGTCAGTGATAAAGCAGTATAGGCTAGTTGGAACCAGTGGCTCTGAAGAGGTAGCCTATGTAGTAGGTAAGACTGTAACCTCAAGTCTCTTGCAAGCATCTCCTATTAAGAGTTTTCAGGGGCAGGAGAGCCTCAGGAGGGAGGGTATCAGTCAGTTCAGTCGTTCAGTCATGTCTGACTCTATGTGACTCCATGGACTGAAGCACACCAGGCTTCCCTGTCTATCACCAACTCCTGGAGTTTACTCAAACTCATGTCCATCGAGTCAGTGATGCCATCCAACCATCTCATCCTCTGTTGTCCCCTTCTCCACCCACCTTCAATCTTTCCCAGCATCAGGGTCTTTTCAAATGAGTCAGTTCTTTGCATCAGGTAGCCTAAGTATTGGAGTTTCAGCATCAGTCCTTCCAATGAATATTCAGGAGTGACTTTTAGGATGGACTGGTTGGATCTCCTTGCTGTCCTAGGGACGCTCAAGAGTCTTCTCCAACACCACAGTTCAAAACTATCAATTTTTCGGTGTTCAGCTTTATTTACAGTCCAACTCTCACATCCATACATGACTACTGAAAAAACCATAGCTTTGACTATATAGACTTTTGTTTGCAAAGTAATATCTCTGCTTTTTAATATGCTGTCTAGCTTGGCCATAGCTTTTCTTCCAAGGAGCAAGTGTCTTTTCATTTCATGAACACAGTCACCATCTGCAGTGATTTTGGAGCCCCCCAAAATAAAGTCTGCCACTGTTTCCACTCTTTCTCCATTTATTTGCCATGAAGTTGATGGGACCAGATGCCATGATCTTAGTTTTCTGAATGTTGAGTTTTAAACCAGTATTTTCATTATCTTCTTTCACTTTCATCAAAAGGCTTTTTAGTTCTTCCTCACTTTCTGCCATAAGGGTGATGTTATCTGCATATCTGAGGTTATTGATATTTCTCCAGGCAATCTTGATTCCAGCTTGTGCTTCATCCAGTTCAGCATTTCTCATAGATGTACTCTGCACATAAGTTAAATAAGCGGGGTGACAATATACAACCTTGACGTACTGCTTTCCTGATTTGGACCCAGTCTGTTGTTCCATGTCCAGTTCTAACTGTTGCTTTTTGACCTGCATACAGATTTCTCAGGAGGCAGATCAGATGGTCTGGCATTCCCATCTCTTTCAGAATTTTCCACAGTTTGTTGTGATCCACACAAAGTCTTTGGCACAATCAGTAGAGCAGAAGTAGATGTTTTCCTGGAACTCTCTTGCTTTTCCAATGATCCAGCAGATGTTGGCAATTTGATCTCTGGTTCCTCTGCCTTTTCTAAAACCAGCTTGAACATCTGGAAGTTCCTGGTTCATGTAATACTGAAGGCTGGCTTGGAGAATTTTAAGCACTATTTTGCTAGCGTGTGAGATGAGTGCAATTGTGTGGTAGTCTGAGCATTCTTTGGCATTGCCTTTCTTGGGGTTGGAATGAAAACTGACCTTTTCCAGTCCTATGGCCACTGCCGAGTTTTCCAAATTTGCTTGCATATTGAATGCAGCTCTTTCACAGCATCATCTTTTAGGATTTGAAATAGCTCAACTGGAATTCCATCACCTCCACTAGCTTTGTTTGTAGTGATGCTTCCTAAGGCCCACTTGACCTCACACTCCAGGATGTCTGGCTCTAGGTGAGTGATCACTCCATCGTGATTATCTGGGTCATTAAGGTCTTTTTTGTACAGTTCTTCTGTGTATTGTTGCCACCTCTTCTTAATATCTCTGCTTCTGTTAGGTCCATAGCATTTGTCTCCTTTATTGTGTCCATCTTTGCATGAAATGTTCCCTTAGCATCTGCAATTTTCTTGAAGAGATCTCTAGTCTTTTCCATTTTATTGTTTTCCTCTATATCTTTGCATTGAACACTGAGGAAGAGATGGCATATATGTATACATATAGCTGATTCACTTTGTTGTACAACAGGAACTAACACAACATCTTAAAGCAACTGTATGCTAATTTAAAAAGGAAAAGAAAATTCTGAATCTGAAAAAAATTTTTTTCAGCCAGGCAGTGAAAGTGAGCTCACGGGCATAAATCAGATTAAGATGTGGGGCTCTCCATCCATTAAGGATAGAGTAAAAGAGTCTAGTAAAATAAAGATCCCAGGGTATTTAAGAATAAAACATCTTTTAATGACATTTTTGCTTATGATTACATGGAGACAAAATTAGCTAGAAGGCTACTGAATTTTTGTAAGAAATTTGTATTTCCAAAGAATTACAGGTTATCTACAAAATCTTCTCATTTTTCTAACCTGGTAGCAAAACTCTGGCCTCAAATCTGTACCATCATAATGTGGACTGCACAAAATATCCAGCTTCTAAAAAGAATATAATCTCCAAAGTTTTGACTATGAAGGATAAGGACAAGGAAAGTCTCCCAAAGGACAAAACCAAGGACTACAGTGACAATATCCAGGGGCATTATAATGAGCTACCATAAGTGTTAACCAAGGAACTTAATTCAGTGACAGAAAAGATTTTTTACCACTCTTGCCCAGTGGGATTTGATGGTTGCTATAGCTGAGTGACTGATAAGAATTTCCAGTGCTTCCTCCCAACAGAGAGTTTAAAATGCATTTGTGCTATTTCTATTCCACCATTATATATTGACGTAAGGGTGGGAAAAATAATCTGTTCTTCTTATATTTTAATGTTGTGAACATGATAAGCCACATTAAGAGGAATTGTTTCCTTCCGGAATACTCACTTCCTCTACAAGGGAGACAATCCCAAAATTGCATCCAGTTCAAAGTCCATCTCCAAGTGACGTGCAGTGCTCTCCATCAGGTCTAGGTGTGACTCTTCCCGCTGTGGTTTGACATGTGGGAAGAGGGATTTGAACTTTCAGGAGAGAGAGAAGCTGTGGACTGTGGCAAAGACTGATAGTTGCGCCTGTGATAGCTATTCTACCCTTCTGTAGGAACAGACTTTTAGTGAGGCATATGACTGCACAGTTATAAAGACAGTCCCCAGCCTCTCTCACATCCAGTGTGCCTGTGACCTGGCCAGTGGGTTCTAAGTCAAAGAAATCATAACTTCTGGGATGTGGCTTTGAAAGAAGCATCATGCCTGTCCCTTTCGCTTTTCGTTAGCTTTTCCCTCTGGCTGACTGAATGTGAATGGCTTAGCAGAAGTCGAAGAGAAGTTATCTAAGATTGGCAGGTGTGCAATGAGGGTAATTTAGCCACAGTGAAGAAAGGGACTTCGTCCTTGATCGAGTAATACCATCATTTGAGCCCTAGGCCATTTATTTTGGCTTGCTATATGAGGGATATACAAACTTCTATTTTGGCTTTCATTATAAGAAAGGAATCTATATCATAACTAGTATAAGCAGTAGAAGTAATTATGATGTCATTGAGTATGTAACTGAAAAGTTCTTTGTTCTTCTTTCTACACATGTAGAATCCTATTATTTGAACTTTGAACAGCTTTTGAAGCTACTGATGAAAGTCAACTCTGCTCCCTTTTGATGTGAAATAGATACAATGTAAAAAATCCCCTAAGATTGCTCCTTATAGTAACTGTTCAATTCAGTTCAGTTCAGTCGCTCAGTTGTGTCTGACTCTGCGACCCCATGAATTGCAGCACACCAGGCCTCCCTGTCCATCACCAACTCCCGGAGTTTACTCAAACTCATTAGGTCCATGCATTTCTTTCCCTGGCATTCAGAGATCCCTGATACTATTTGAGTTTATGTTTTAGTGGTTATTGTAGTTGTTGTTTTCTGCCTTATCTCTCTGAATTTAGTAAAATCTCTGCAGTCTTCATGGTACTGAATATGATAAATCACATCATACTCAAGCTATCTGGGAACTAAACCACTGGCATTTAAGATAATAAATTCCACAGCAAAGCCCTTTGCTCATCTCCCGCTCATCTTTTTGCCTTCCTCGGTTTATGACTAGTTGGAAATAATATTGCTTTGGTATTGAGATTGGAGAGGATACAGAAATTCAAACTGCAGTTGATAAAAATAAATTTTATCAGGAAAATGAGAAAATGTCTTTATATAATGAAGTGTAGATAGCTGTAGAAAGATAATCTGGGTATTTAGCTGGGAGATGAATACTTAGATTTCTGTGGTAGACCAGCAGAAGAAAATGGATTTTTTTCTTTTTGGATTTTGTCTTACATGTAGAATTTCAAAACTTTTGACTTGCAGAGGCCTCCCAAATGCATTTTAATACCTGAGGATTTTATGTGGTTTATCCTGCTTCCAAGAACATTTGTACTTTTTAGGTAGATGAACAAACTGAGTTACATGGCACATACAAGGTCATGTTTTGAGTCACTAGTGAAACCTAGACTAAATTTTTAGTGTTGCTCAAACCAGTTTAATGCAAATTTCACTGGACTGTATATGCTAGAAAAATTTTAATACTTTTACATAAAGAGTTATTTTGTATGACTCCAAGATTTTCACATTTTTCTTACCCTGTTTTTTAGTTGACCATTTTTTTTTCTTCTTCTTAACTCATACTAACCTTTGGCATCACTTTTCTAACCTCTAGATTGTATATGTGCACTGTGCATCTTATCACTTTTGAGGTACAAACACGTGGTATATTCAAACCACTGAAACTCTTTGACCATCTCACTGTAAAGTGCTGTAAAAGTGGAACAACCTAAAGAACTCATTCCTGACATTAGTCAGCCCCAGTTCAGTTCAGTTCAGTCGCTCAGTCGTGTCCGACTCTTTGCACCCCATGAATCGCAGCATGCCAGGTCTTCCTGTCCATCACCAACTCCCGGAGTTTACTCAAACTCATGCCCATCGAGTCAGTGATGCCATCCAGCCATCTCATCCTCTGTCGTCCCCTTCTCCTCCTGCCTCCAATCCCTCCGAGCCTCAGGGTCTTTTCAAATGAGTCAACTCTTTGCATGAGGTGGCCAAAGTACTGGAGTTTCAGCTTCAGCATCAGTCCTTCCAATGAACACCCAGGACTGATCTCCTTTAGGATGGACTGGTTGGATCTCCTTGCAGTCCAAGGGACTCTCAAGAGCCTTCTCCAACACCACAGTTCAAAAGCATCAGTTCTTCAGCACTCAGCTTTCTTTATAGTCCAACTCTCACATCCACACAAGACCACTGGAAAAACCATAGCCTTGACTAGATGGACCTTTGTTGGCAAAGTAATGTCTCTGCTTTTTAATATGCTGTCTAGGTTGGTCATAACTTTCCTTCCAAGGAGTAAGCATCTTTTAATTTCATGGCTGCAGTCACCATCTGCAATGATTTTGGAACCCCAAAAAATAAAGTCAACCACTGTTTCCACTGTCTCCCTATCTATTTCCCATGAGGTGATGGGACCAGATGCCATGATCTTAGTTTTCTGAATGTTAAGCTTTAAGCCAACTTTTTCACTCTCCTCTTTCACTTTCATCAAGAGGCTTTTTAGTTCCTCTTCACTTTCTGCCATAAGGGTGGTGTCATCTGCATATCTGAAGTTATTGATATTTCTCCCGGCAATCTTGATTTCAGCTTGTGCTTCTTCCAGCTCAGCGTTTCTCATGATGTACTCTGCATATAAGTTAAATAAGCAGGGTGATAATATACAGCCTTGACATACTCCTTTTCCTATTTAGAACCAGTCTGTTGTTCCATGTCCAGTTCTAACTGTTGCTTCCTGACTTGCATACAGGTTTCTCAAGAGGCAGGTCAGGTGGTCTGGTATTCCCATCTCTTTCAGAATTTTCCACAGTTTATTGTGAGCCACACAGTCAAAGGCTTTGGCATAGTCAATAAAGCAGAAATAGATATTGCTCTGGAACTCTCTTATATTTTTAATGATCTAGCGGATGTTGGCAATTTGATCTCTGGTTCCTGTCTTTTCTAAAACCAGCTTGGACATCTGGAAGTTCTCAGTTCACATATTGCTGAAGCCTGGCTTGGAGAATTTTGAGCATTACTTTACTAGCGTGTGAGATGCGTGCAATTGTGCAGTAGTTTGAGCATTCTTTGGGATTGCCATTCTTAAGGACTGGAATGAAAACTGACCTTTTCCAGTCCTGTGGCCACTGCTGAGTTTTCCAAATTTGCTGGCATATTGAGTGCAGCACTTTCACAGCGTCATCTTTCAGGATTTGAAATAGCTCAACTGGAATTAGTAAGCCTAGGTGGGTCCTTTACAGATGTGTTCTTTGTAGACACTATGTAATTAATTTAAGGGGCTATTCATGTGTGGTAGATAAAATGCAATAAATTAAAACGAGGTATTCACTTTCATTTAAATCAAGTGAAAACCCATTTTATAAGCCAATCAGCTTGCTATAGATTGGGTAATATTGGAGCATCAATTCTTTTTCCTGAGAATATTGTAACATATTTTGCATTTTCTTTGATATCATACTTTTTCAAGATTTGGCTAATCTGAAAAAGTAGCCTGAGAGTAGACTTCTCTTTATTATTTCCCCAAATAAAGCTTTATTTACCATACTTAAAGAAAACATAGTTCAGTCATTTCCCAACTCATTTCCATCAATGCTTGAAGAAAAATATGTTCTCAGAAGTGCCAGCCAAATCAGAAAGAGAAGAGTTTGCCAGTAGCTCAATGGATCAATCCATTAATGCTGTACACCTTTTCAAATTTATAGTATGTTGAAGTATTAGTACATAATTAAAATATTGTTACAATTAGTAGTACTACTATTACAAAAATGTCCAAGCAGATTAACATGATGAGCCTGACACCAAGTTATTTGTTTTATTCTTTATCTGTTCCTGCCTTTCAATAACTGTTCAACCACTATTTAGAAGATTGACTTCTATGCTTCTCAGCTGTATTTATAAATAATAATAATAAATTACAAAACATTTCACCACTGATTACATTAGTAAAATTCATCACTTTCTCTTTCCTGAATCTGAGTCTGCTACCTTTTAGATTGTTATCTCACTGTCCTTTAAATTACTTAAGGCTAGAAAACTTTTGAATGTTCTATATTCTTTTGCTACATGTATCATCTGTGTGTGTGTGTGTGTGTGCGCGCGCGCACGCACGCCTGTGTCTGTGTGTTTGTGTGTGTGTATTCTCTCCCTGACCCCCAGGCTTTCTCTTTATAGAATGTCTTGATTTCCCAGAATTCTTTTTCCTTATTATTTGGCCAAGGTCTTTGATATCTATTTTTATTTATTTAGCTTTTTTTATGCTGAGACTTTATAATTATATAATGCTTCAGCCAAATATATGTAAGCATCTTGTATGATATAAATAGATAAGATCATAGAAGGATTCCTTCCTTTTTCTCATCTTGCCAAGGTAACTAAAAATAGATCCTATAGTTTCTTATATCCTTTCCCCATAAGACTATTATACCTCTAGTTCTGGCCATTTCCAGCTCCTATTCTGACTTCCAAATTATTTCTCCCATTTCTGGTTTCTCCCCACTCTTATCCTAGGCACCAGAGTGATTCCAAAAATGCAGATTTGATCATGTTATTACCCTGCTCAAACCACATTGCCTTCAGTCTCCTTAGCATGTACCCAGCGTCATTTACCATGTGACTGAAGCCTGCCTCATCAGCCTCACCCCTGCCACTCTTGGCTACTAGATTTGCATCATGTAGCATTGTCTCCTAGTACACTTTTTTTTTTTTTTGAGGATATCTGTTTGGGAAAGTATTGTGGTAAAGAGAAACCAGTAAGACCACTATTTTGATTCTTAAATTTAATAAAATACATCTCTCCTTCTCCAATCAATGCCTATTAAAAAATTAAAGAATATGCCAATTTCAAGACATTGCTAGTACCATGAATTTGACTGCGGTAGAATCCTCTAGATCAATTGTTTAAGATACCATAAGTATACATAAAAATAATTGCTTCCATCTTGAAAGTTTTTAAATTCCATTTTAAAATTCAAAAAAATAACCTGATTTAGATGCTATTATTCAGGAAGCACACACACACACACCTTATCAATGCTATGTTCCCCTAATTACTTCCAAAGTAATTCAACTGTGACTACATTAGATTAGATAATTAACTTGAGAATGTCTTATTTGGCATAAATGCTTTAAGTATAATATTATGCAGAGATGCTTTTTCTCTCTAATTCTCTAAGAGTTTGACTTTAACCGTGGCTTTAAAAATACTAGTTTTCAGATCAATTTTGAGTTAAAAGCCATCCACAAAATCACACTGGACACCTCTGTTTCTCCAGTGTTGCACAGAAGAATGTGTTCAGTTTACTTTTCTGGAAGGCATGTGAATAATGCAGACAAGGTAAACCAACACATCAACTTTCAATTAACTGTGTAAGGCATAAAAAGGGTAGAAAAAACAATTGCCAGCCAGACACCAAAACCTGTGCTATCTAGAGAAGAATAAACTTATCCATGTAAAAAGAATAAATGTGTCCATGTGAATGATGCAGATATCCATGCATAAGTATAATAATAATAATAATAAATGATCACGATTAATGTTTATGGAGTGTTTATTGATCCTCTGTGCCAGGATCTATGATAAACTTCTTCAAAGCACTATATCACTGAATCTTCATAGAATCTCTGCAAGGCATGAACTGTCGTTAGCCCCATTTTGCGGCGTGAGAAGGATTAAAAAAAATCATATACACACTTGGCTTTATTCATCTAGTGAGAAGTAGAGCTGGAACTGTTTGGTGTTTTTTTTTTTTTTTTTTTTTTTTAGTTTCTAACTTCATACTACTCTAAAGGGAGAGTTTACTTTTGTCAGTGACCTCATTAATATGGTAAAATTAAATGATGAACAGAATCAAATATATTCACTACAAAATAAATTTTTTCAATTTATTTATTTTAATTGGAGGCTAATTACTTTACAATATTGTGGTGGTTTTTGCCATACATTGACATGAATCAGCCATGGGTGTTCATGGGACAAGGCAACACATGTACAAAATAAATTTTAAAAATCTTAATATATCAAGTCACAATTAAGATATAACTTCTTGGTGTTATCAGCTCATAGGAAGAGAGGGAGTTTTATCCAGGGGTTAAAGTTCACCTTTGGTTAGAAGTGGCACTCAGCCAACCTTATTTCCTTGTTTTGAAGTCTTGATATATTAAGCCATAAATAGCAGAAATATTGATAAATCAAGTGTGATGTGAGATTTCAAGTTTTAAAATACTTTCTGTATAATTGTTGTTCAGTTGCTAAATTGTGTTCGAGTCTTTGTGATTCCATGGACTCCAGCACACCAGGCTTCTCTGTCCTCCACTATCTCCTGGAGTTTGCTCAAATTCGTGTGCATTTTGAGTCTAACCGTCTAACCATCTCATCTAACGTCTAACCATCTCATCTAACGTCTACCCATCTCATCTTCTGTTGCTTGCTTCTTCTTTCCCCACTTACTTTCTCCTGTGTAACCAGATTAAAAAATTAAAGCACTGCTCCTTAAGATTACAGAAGTTACTATGGTACATTTCAAGTTAAAATTCCAAAATGGCATCAGCATAAATGATCATGTTACTAATTGTGTTCATATATGGAATGGAACAGGGTGTAGTCATAAAGATCTACTTTGATAAATGAAATCTGTTTTGAATAAACAGCAAACAATATCTCTTAAGTTGTCATTACTGTGGTATTCAAATGAAAGTAGATTCATGAATGATTATGCAAATTTTGAGAAACACATTCAAAATGCAGCTTAAAAACAGTGTGCATAACATAAAAAGATTTCTATTTCTTGTTTTCTTAGCTGAGTTAATCTACTTGTATTTCAGAAATCTAATATTTAAGGAGGAAGAAAATGGCAATTTAGTTGTCATTGGCACAGATATAATGATGGGAAATTCCTATAAATATTTTTAGTCAATTAGGGTTGGCCGTGAAGTTTGGATATGCATGATACAAACAGAACAATTCATAGGGAAAAAGACAAAATGGATTTTTGAACCATGAGATAGTACATAAATTAAAGAGATAAAGGAATATGAGATTCATTCATTCATTATTCATTCATCCAATAGGTTTGTATCAAGCACTTAACTGTTCCAGACACAGCAGTGGACAATAGCCTCTGTCCTCATGGGCACATTCTGGTGAGAGGTCCAGATATTTTAAGACTAATAGTCCAATTCACTATTTAACAACAATTATGATAAATGCTTTAAGGAGACATTAGAGTGAACTATGAATGTAATAAAAGAGCTTGATTGAGTGGGTGCAAGAAAATGAGGACATGGCAGGCACATCAAAGACTGATTCATTAACAAAGCAACGTTTTGGCTGAGGTCTGAATAATTAGTCCAGTCAACTTACGAATGAAGTGGAAATGCAGATAATTTTGTGAAGTACATGCATACAGATCCATGGTGGATATGACATGGGATGGATAGCAATGATAACAAAACATCTAAAACTTGTATAGTAGTATCTATGTGCCAGACATCATGCATAGGGCTTAACCTACATTTACTCATTTACTTCTCATAGCAACACCATGAGGTTAGTTTTATTATTGTCTCATTTTAAGGATAAAGAGCAGAGGCAGAATAACTTTCTCAGGATCACAGTGCTAGTCTGTGGTAGATCTGGTTTGACCCAAGGTCATATAATTTTAAAGAATGCATTCTTGGCCACTGTCTACCCAGATTATGTGTTCATCTGTAATTGTCCAACATCTATGCAAGCTTCTATACCAAGATTTTTCATAGTGTGGTAGATAGTTGTCAGAGATTTGAGAGTGATTTATGGCCAGGTGATGTGCAAGAAAAATGATGTATTTAGAAGCAGTACTATCAATACATGATGTTAAGTTTACTTTGGAATCAATCAGGATTTGACTCCCTTCCTTTCTCTTTGTGCATATGTTGGACAAGTTTCTTGAACCTCCCAAATACCAACTAATAGCTTCAAAATTGACATAATAATGATGCCTTTAGTACAAGCTTGCTGTGAGGTTTAGATGAGATAATAAATATTCAGTATATCTTTGGCACAGAGTAATTGCCCAGTAGTGTTGGTCACTCAGCAGTGTCCGATTCTTAGTGGACCACGTGGACTGTAGCTCAACAGGATCTGCTCTGTCCATGGAATTATGGAATGGGTAATACTGGAGTGGGTAGCCATTCCTTCTCTAGGGGATCTTCTTGACCCAGGGAATGAACCCAAGCTTACAGCATTGTGGGCAAATTCTTACCTCCCAAGCCACCAGGGAAACCCAATATGTGTTAGCTATTATTATTAGCAGAAAAAAGATTGATAATGAACATCAAAGAGGACTTTTAGTGCCTTGCATAAGAGGGTGAACGTTATTTCATAAGCAGCAGGAAGTCACTGACATTTTCTGAAAAAGAATTATTTCAGCATACATGGTAAATTATTAGTGATAATCTGTAATTTACAAAATGGTTTTGAATGGATTATTTAATTCCACTTAATCTCATAGGGATGATATTTTGATTGTAATTTTACAGATAGACTAAAACTTAGAGATCTTAAATGACATGTCCAAAAGCTCATATGACTTAGTACAGGAGCTGTAATTTTGATTCAGTACTTCAGGTAAAGATCATTTTCATGTATATCATACCACAGCTTGTAAGTAATTTCAAGAGACACGGTTAAGAAGTTCCATAGAAAAATTAAGGGGCAAAATTGTTTTGGTTATTCTGAGTTTGAGGTGGAGAAATTATTTTTTAACTTTACAATGTTGCCGGAAGGAACATAGGTACCTGATGAAAGTCGGAGAAGCTGGAGACTTTGGTGTTAGTCCCATCTCTGCCACTTCTTGACTTTGTGACAAGTTGTAGACAAGCCACTTAACCTTAGTGTCTGTAGGTTTCTTCAGTTGAGGAAAGCAAAATATAACCCCATTTCTTGGAGTTTTTCAGGGAATCAAATGACACACAATCAACAAAGCAGAAAGCTCAAGAAACATACACATTTATTATAGTCACTTTACATACAAAAAAGTTTCTATCCTCTGGTAGCTCAGCTGGCAAAGAATTCGCCTGCAATGCAGGAGACTCCAGTCTGATTCCTGGGTTGGGAAGAGCCCCTGGAGAAGGCATTGGCTACCCACTCCAGTATTCTTGGGCTTCCCTGTTGGCTCAGCTGGTAAAGAATCTGCTTGCAGTGTGGGAGACCTGGGTTCGATCCCTCGCTTGGTACGATCCCCTGGTGGAGAAGGCTACTTACTCTAGTATTCTGGCCTGGAGAATTCCATGGACTGTAGATAGTCCATGGGGTCACAAAGAGTTGGACACAACTGAGCCACTTTCACGTTGCCCAACCATGAATTTAAAAGCTTATAGGAAAAATACAGTCAGAACCACTGGATTTGAAGGAGAATCTGTCAAAATTTTTATTATTAAAATGAAATCAAATATATAGAAAACTCAGTTTTCAGTGACATTTAATACATGTTAACCCACTAATATGGCAGCTCTTCTTTTTTCCATTTACTGACCCTGCTCACCAGAAGCCTTTTGGGTTCTCTCTCTCTTCCAGTTTGAACTGTGAACCTGCAGATTTGTCTTGGTTTGTTGCACATGTTATATGTATTGAGGGACACTTTTCCAAATCTAGTCCTTTATCCAGATATTAAAGAATTTTTTGTTTTTATGGCTTTGCTTTCTATGTCCCATAATATTTTCATACATATACTCTGCTTCTTTAGAGAAGCAAGAGTAAAAGTCTAAGTTTCTGGTGTATTCTTCTCGACTTCCTTTATCATTTGCAAGATCCCTTGAGATAGTTTTTCTTTTCTTTTCTTTTTTTTTGCAGAGGATGACGAGAGAGTTGGAACTTTCTACTTATCCCTTCTTTTCTTATTCCAGCCTTGTGATTTCCTCTCCTTCTAATTATCTCCAATTGATTTTATACCAATTCTATCTGATGGAAAATTTTGAGATTTTGAAAATGGCATAGGATATAATGTCACGTATACTAGACATTTCCATAGCATAACTCATATTTTTGGAGTTTAATATAATAACCACCAACATAATGTAAACCTTTATAAAATTACTGCTTGAAGAACAATGGGGCTCTGACCTGTATAACTTTTGTAAAAGCTAGAATAGCTGAAATAATGTAACTGCTTGAAATAATAACTGTATTAAGAATTTTCCTCCTCCCTCCATCTCTCTGGCTTAAGTTAGATAATCTGATATTTTCCTAAACAAGATAATAAAAATTCCAATGTGAAAAAACTTCACATGAAAAAATATTCTAAACATGTTGAGATAGTAGATTGAAATATGTTCAGTTCAGTTCCAGTCGTGTCCGACTCTTTGTGACCCCATGAACTGCAGCACGCCAGGCCTCCCTGTCCATCACCAACTCCCAGAGTCCACCCAAACCCATGTCCAGCAAGTCAGTGATGCCATCAAACCATCTCATCCTCTGTCGTCCCCTTCTCCTCCTGCCTTCAATCTTTCCCAACATCAGGGTCTTTTCAAATGAGTCAGCTCTTCACACCCGGTGGCGAAAGTATTGGAGTTTCAGCTTCAGAATCAGTCCGTCCAATGAACACCCAGGACTGATCTCCTTTAAGATGGACTGGTTGGATCTCCATGCAGTCCAAGGGACTCTCAAGAGTCTTCTCCAACACCACAGTTCAAAAGCATCTGTTCTTCGGCACTCAGCTTTCTTTATAGTCCAACTCTCACATCCATGCATGACTACTGGAAAAACCATAGCCTTGACTAGACAGACCTTTGTTGACAAAGTAATATCTCTGCTTTTTAATATGCTGTCTAGGTTGGTCATAACTTTCCTTCCAAGGAGTAAGTGCCTTTTAATTTCATGGCTGCAGTCACCATCTGCAGTGATTTTGGAGCCCAAAAAAATAAAGTCAGCCACTGTTTCCACTGTTTCCCCATCTATTTGCCATGAAGTGATGGGACCAGATGCCATGATCTTAGTTTTCTGAATGTTGAGGTTTTTTTTTTTTTTCTGCTACTAAGGTTTTATTTAATTTTAGAGTGCAAATATTTTTCAAATGCTCACTAGCTTTTGTATACTAAGAAGCTATATTTTTGCCCTTAAACACTCCTTGTGGACTATGACTTATATACTCATATATTGGCCTCAAATGAGATAAAAACCAAATTGTCTGTCACGTTTCCTTTGGTATATTAATTTCTTTTTTTTTTTTTTTTTATTAGTTGGAGGCTAATTACTTCACAACATTTCAGTGGGTTTTGTCATACATTGATATGAATCAGCCATAGATTTACACGTATTCCCCATCCCGATCCCCCCTCCCACCTCCCTCTCCACCCGATTCCTCTGGGTCTTCCCAGTGCACCAGGCCGGAGCACTTGTCTCATGCATCCCACCTGGGCTGGTGATCTGTTTCACCATAGATAGTATACATGCTGTTCTTTTGAAATATCCCACCCTCACATTCTCCCACAGAGTTCAAAAGTCTGTTTTGTATTTCTGTGTCTCTTTTTCTGTTTTGCATACAGGGTTATCATTACCATCTTTCTAAATTCCATATATATGTGTTAGTATGCTGTAATGTTCTTTATCTTTCTGGCTTACTTCACTCTGTATAATGGGCTCCAGCTTCATCCATCTCATTAGGACTGGTTCAAATGAATTCTTTTTAAGGCTGAGTAATATTCCATGGTGTATATGTACCACAGCTTCCTTATCCATTCATCTGCTGATTGGGCATCTATTTGTTCCATGTCCTGGCTATTATAAAACAGTGCTGCGATGAACATTGGGGTGCACGTGTCTCTTTCAGACTGGTTTCCTTCAGTGTGTATCCGCCCCAGAAGTGGGATTGCTGGGTCATATGGCAGTTCTATTCCAGTTTTTTAAGAAATCTCCACACTGTTTTCCATAGGCTGTACTAGTTTGCATTCCCACCAACAGTGTAAGAGGGTTCCCTTTTCTCCACACCCTCTCCAGCATTTATTGCTTGTAGACTTTTGGATAGCAGCCATCCTGACTGGCGTGTAATGGTACCTCATTGTGGTTTTGATTTGCATTTCTCTAATAATGAGTGATGTTGAGCATCTTTTCATGTGTTTGTTAGCCATCTGTATGTCTTCTTTGGAGAAATGTCTGTTTAGTTCTTTGGCCCATTTTTTGATTGGGTCATTTATTTTTCTGGAATTGAGCTGCAGGAGTTGCTTGTATATTTTTGAGATTAATCCTTTGTCTGTTTCTTGGTTTGCTATTATTTTCTCCCATTCTGAAGGCTGTCTTTTCACGTTGCTTATAGTTTCCTTTGTTGTGCAAAAGCTTTTAAGTTTCGATTAGTCCAACTGGTCAAACCACTTGTAAAAGAATGAACTTTAGAACACTTTCTAACCCAATATCACAAAAAATTAAACTCAAATGGATTAAACGATCTAAATGGTAAGACCAGAAACTATAAATACCCTAGAGGAGGAACATAGGCAACACTCTCCACATAAATCAAGAAAGGAAGATTCTCCATCTACTGGACCACCTCACGATATTGGAAGATAAAAGCAAAACTAAACAAATGGGACCTAATGAATGTGGGGTTTTAAGCCAACTTTCTTCACTCTCCTCTTTCACTTTCATCAGGAGGCTTTTTAGTTCATCTTCACTTTCTGCCATAGGGGTTGTGTCATCTGCATATCTGAGGTTATTGATATTTCTCCTGGCAATCTTGATTCCAGCTTGTGCTTCTCCAGCCCAGCATTTCTCATGATGTACTCTGCATATAAGTTAAATAAGCAGGGTGACAATATACAGCCTTGACATACTCCTTTTCCTATTTGGAACCAGTCTGTTGTTCCATGTCCAGTTCTAACTGTGCTTCCTGACCTGCATACAGGTTTCTCAAGAGGGCAGGTCAGGTGGTCTGGTATTCCCACCTCTTGAAGAATTTTCCACAGTTTGTTGTGATCCACACAGTCGAAGGCTTTGGCATAGTCAATAAAGCAGAAATCAATGTTTTTCTGGAACTCTTTGCTTTTTCAATGATCGCAGTGGATGTTGGCAATTTGATCTCTGGTTCCTCGCAGCCGTTATCTAAATCCAAACTTGAAGCATCTGGACAGTTCTTGGGTTCACATATTGCTGCCACCGGCCTGATTTGGAGAATTTTGAGCATTACTTTACTAGCGTGTGAGATGAGTGCAATTGTGCAGTAGTTTGAGCATTCTTTGGCATTGCCTTTCTTTGGGATTGGAATGAAAACTGATCTTTTCCAGTCCTGTGGCCACTGCTGAGTTTTCCAAATTTGCTGACATATTGAGTGGAGCACTTTCACAGCATCCTCTTTTAGGATTTGAAATAGCTTGGTTTTGTTGAAATGTTAGAGGCAGCACTCCTTTATATGCTTATGAGACAAGTTAAACCACATGATAATGTAATCTGTATGATAGGAAAACATATGAAAGAAGCTTACTATTCTAGAGGTAGTTTTGATTTATGACTTTTATTTGCCATGCCAGGAATAACAGTGCTTTAAGAAGACTAGAATGAGGATGAGCATTTGAAACCACATAGTCCAATATCCTTATTTTACACAGGAGAATGCTAGACTTAGAAGAAGGTGAAGTGGTTAATTAAGACCATACTGCTGGACAGAGGCTCCGACTGGCACCCTGATACACTAATCCCATTGCAGTGCTCCTGTGTGGATACTTACTTTTTCCCCAGTGTGCTCCATGTTTTGCGCACCTCAAAACAGAAGGACAATCCAGGACTGGGCTTTCACACACAGCCAAAAACACAGCAAGCATTTAGCCTAGCTGCCAGCACATGAGTCAATTTCAGGCAAATTGATGTATGCCAACAAATAATACTATTAAGAAAGGGATGTATTGTAGACCAAAGAAATGACCTTCACACAAGTAGAAATTGAAGCGGTGTTGAATGCACTGTAAGATGGAATTGCAAATGAATTATATATAAAGATAGTTCTAATTGATTATGGCAGCAAGAGGCCAGTCAAGGACATTCACAGGCAAACTTACTCAAATATTTCTCCATCATTCCTCAAGAAAATATTCCGAATCCTTGACCTGGAAAAAAACAAAAAACATGAGATCTGGATAGAGAACTCCTAAACTATCACACTTTGTCAATCCTATTGCTACTAAAACCCACCAAAATTTAAAAACTTAAAAACAGGTAAATATGCTAAATAGGGCTCATGTGACATTATGGTGAGGCAATAGAGGCAGCGTGGATGATGAATGCAGGGGCAGATTACAGTTTGAAAATCTACATAATGAATGCTTCTTCACATTCACCACCAAAGCAAAGGGGAAAGAAAGCAATGCCAAACCGAGGAAGGCTTCCCAGCAGAATGTACGAGAGAGAGATGCTACCAAGTTATAACTGCCAAGTGTTTTTATGGCAGGGGCTGAAGGGCCCTGGGCAGTCATAGTGAATAGAAAGTGACTTGCTATGTTAGAATGTGCTCTCATGGAAGAATACGAGATGGGAGGTGGAGGGCTGTTTTCACAAACATAAAAACATGTTGATATGTTATACTGAAGTGGGAAACCTTGAAATCAACTCCAAGGATACCTGGAATGGCCTTCCTCAGTGCTTATATTTTCCTCCAATTAAGATACCTCCACATCATCAAGCAAATGATAATCAACCCTCCTGTAAATATCCTCACTGAAGTGGAATTTCAAATAGGAAAGGTGCTCATCACCCTCATCCTATAGTTATCCTTGACCTCTGAAGCCTGTCTTACGTTTATATCATCACAAGTAAAGTCTCTCAGTAAATAATGGAGGAAGAGGAAACAGGTGAAGAGTAAGGACCACCTGTGATGACAGATGAGCAAAGAAATCACCAAGGCAACTGAAGGGAGACACATTTGTAAGTCCTAAGAGAAGCCAAGAATGAAAGGGCTGTGTTTTTCCCCCAGGAAGTACACAGTTTCTATCTACCACCAAATGTTCAGTGGAGTGTTCAGTGTTTCGGAAATGGCAGTAAATCCACTCTGGTAAAACCACTTCCCTGATCATGGTGTCTCCATAAGCAGATAAGGCAAGAAGCAGCAGTCCTGGGAAGTGTATACCAGAATAAGTCCTTTTTGGAGGTCACTGGGTAACCCTACTGTGGAGCCTGTATTCTCCAGGATGGAGTCACCTCAGGCCAAACAACTAACAGGGAGGAAGTACAACCTCACCCACCAGCAGACAATTGGATTCAAGACTTACTGAGCATGGCCCTGCCCACCAATGTGTGTGTGCATTAGTCACTCAGTCTTGTCCAACTCTTTACAGACCCTATGGACTGTAGCCCACCAGGCTTCTGTCCGTGGAATTCTCCAGGCAACAAAACTGGAGTGGATTGCCATTCCCTTCTCCAGAGGAGCTTCCCAACCTAGGGATTGAACCCTGGTCTCCTATATTGCAGGCAGATTCTTTACCGTTTGAGCCACAGGGAAGTCTTAAGAAGACATGTTGTATGTCCTCTTGCCCACCAGAGCAAGACTCAGTTTTCCCCACAGCCAGTTCCTCCCATAAGGAAACCTGCACAAGCCTCTTATTCTCATCCATCAGAGGGCAGACAGAAGTAAGAACTATAATCTCACAATCCCCGGAAGGAAAACCACAGTCACAGAAAGCTAACTAAAATGATCAAATGAATCACAGTTTTGTGTAACTCAGTGAAGCTTTGAGCCATGTCATGCAGGGCCACCCAAATGTGATCCAGTGGAGAAGGGAATGACAAACCATTTCAGTATTCTTGCCTCAAGAACCTCAAGAACAGTATGAAAAGGCAAAAAGATAAGACACTGGAAGATAAGCCCCTCTCAGGTCAGTAGGTGTCCAGTATGTTACTGGAGAAGAGCAGAGAAATAACTCCAGATAGAATGAAGAGGTTAGGGCAAAGCATAAATGATGCTCAGCTGTGGGTGTGCCAGTGGTGAAAGTAAAGTCTGATGCTGTGAAGAACAACTTTGCATAGGAACATGGAATGTTTAGTCCGTAAATCAAGGTAAATTGGTTGTTGTCAAGCAGGAGATGGCAAGAGTGAATATCAACATTTTAGGAGTCAGTGTACTAAAATGGATGGGAATGTGTGAATTTAATTCAGATGACCATTATATCTACTATTGTGGGTAAAGTGAAGTTGCTAAGTTGTGTCCAACTCTTTGCAAGCCCATGGATTGTAGCCTACTGGGCTCCTCCATCCACGGAATTCTCCAGGCAAGAGTACCGGAGTGGGTTGCCATTTCCTTCTCTAATTGTGGGTAAGAATCCCTTAGAAGAAATGGACTATCTCTCATGGTCAACAAAAGAATCAGAAATGTAGTACTTGGGTGCAGTCTCAAAAAACACAGAATGATCTCCATTCGTCTTGAATGGCAAGCCATTCAACGTCATAGTAATCCAAGTCTATGCTCCAACCACTAATGCCAAGAAACCTGAAGTCAAACGATTCTATGAAGACTTATAAGACCTCTAGAACTAACACCAAAAAAAAGATGTTCTTTTTATCATAGGGGATTGGAATGCAAAAGTTGGAAGTCAAGAGACACATGGAGCAACAGGCAAGTTTGGCCTTGGAGTACAAGATGAAGTAGATCAAAGGCTAACAGAGTTTTGCCAAGAGAATGCACTGGTCAAGGCAAATGCCCTCTTCCAACAACACAACAGACAACTCTACACATGGACATCACCAGATGGTCAATACCGAAATCAAGACAAAAAGAACGTGCTCAGTCATATCTGACTCTTTGTGACCCCATGGATTGTAGCCTGCCAGGCTCCTCTGTCCATGGGGATTCTCCAGGCAAGAATACTGGAGGGGGTTGCCATTCCCTTCTCCAGGGGATCTTCCTGACCCAGGGATTGAACCCAGGTCTCTTGGATTGCAGACAGATTCTTTACCACTGCACCACCTGGGAAGCCTATGTGTGAAAAGACATTAGAGACTAGCTCTGTGGAAATCACTCATGTAGATAAAGGGAGATGATGAGGTACATAAGACAGAGATTAACATGTTACTAATAGCTGAAACTATAATCTAGCCCTGACTTTTATGGAAAGGCTCTTCTGTAAAAGAAAAGGAGGTCTATGCTTTAAGGACTATTTGGGGCATGGGGGGGCTCCCTGGTGGTTCAGATGCTAAAGAATCTGCCTGTAATTTAGGAGACTTGGGTTTGATCCCTGAATTGGGCGATCCCCTTGAGAAGGGAATGACTACTCACTCTAGTATTCTTGCCTGGAGAATTCCCTGGACAAAGCCTGGCAGCTACAGTCCATGGGGTTGCAAATAGTTGGACGTGACTGAGTGACTGAGCAAGCATGAACACATAAGGTCTATAAAAATTTATACAAAAGGGTGACTCTAACCTTAAGAGGTATTTTTTCATGACTGGAACATGTATATCAGACTCACCAATGACTGCTTTATTTGTCCAAGAGGGTCCAAAATGTGAAGGGGACAATGAACAATCACCTCCCTTTCTATTTCTAAGGTGCTCTGTAGTTTTCCAGCATGTTTGTACTCTGTAAATTGTTGATTAATAATCAATCATTCATTAACAATAATGTCTAACCCTCTTGCACAAAATAATATGAATCAGTTACATTCTTCCATCAATTATGTTTGAATATTCAAGATATGTTAAAGAATTTTGACAGATTTTGTTTTTTTTTCCATGTAGGAGCACAAGCTTAATACTGAGCATCTAACCAGAGGGTTGAGGTAGACTAGGACATGTGTAGAGAAGTTACAAATAAAGCTTTCAGTATTCTCCTTGCAAATGATCAAGTATCTCTTGAGGGAGAGAGTCCAGATGACACACTTTATCTCAAGGCAGAGTGCTCCAGGTTCCATCCACAGGCAGGGTGCAGAGTCCATCATTCTCTTGTGACGTGGATTTAGAGTGGGCTGGAAAAAATAGGCAATAGAAACCAAAGAAAGCAAATTCACTGTAAGCTCTGTGGACTGCTTGTTCAGGTTTTAGAGGGAAGGGTCAATGAATTACAATCTTTTTCCCTTTCCAGAATTGAAAGCCAACTGAAAGACAGACACAAGAAGCAGACAAAGATCTAAAAAGCAAACAAAATCTTTTATTATGAATTGAACATGGAATGGAGGACAAGATTTCTCAATGTAGCCACAAAGGGCCTTGCTAAAGTTTTAATCTATGGATTGGGCAAGGACTCTGCTGGACCACTATAGAACACACCTGCAGAGCAGACCACTTGCTGCATTTCAGAGAACAGACCAGAAAGCAGCCTCAGAGATGCCTTGGCAGGGGCTGAGGCACACAATCCCACTTCCTTCTGCCAAACTCACTCATTAAGCAATATACTTCTTTCCCTAAAGACAGAAATTGTGTTGGGGGCATGAGGAGTGGAGCTGTATGTGCTATCCTTTCCTTCCCAAGGAAAAGTGATGAGTGGGGAAGACATGGTCCTACCAGCAATACATAGAATACAGGGCATCGGCAGCTGAGGGGCTAGAAACAGGAGGAGATGATGGAGACAGAGATGTTAGGAGACTTAATCCTCGCTGTGTTGATACAAATAACTGTCACAAAGGCCATAGCCAATAGCATTAGAGTTTGATTTTATCCTCATTCTCAGATATGGCCTGGAAGATATGGTGCTCACCCAACATCCATAGTATCCTGAAGTATATGCTTAATATTAACTAAATACAAAGTAATGTTACAGATTTTTTTTAACTCGTATAGGTAGATAATTATATGCAATTGGACAAACATTGCAATCAGTGTTATGTTGTAGCAGAATATCAGTTATTCTGTATTCCCATTTCAACTATTTTGAATCAATGAGAGTTAGTTTATTGAATAAACATTCTATTCATTAAAGATCCATTATTCTCTAAGCACTGTCTTGATAACAGACATAGAGAAATGAATTAGACACATCCCTTGCCCTGTGAAGTTCATGTCACTGTAGAATTTACAGACATGTAACTAATTAGGTGTAACATAACAAAAGTGTGTTCATAAAGGCAGTACAGAAGTAGCGAACAAGAGTGTTCACATCTGCCAAGACCTTAGGGAAGCCTGGAATTTGAGTCAAGGGTGAAAGCATTATTTAATAGGCTCCCACAAAATAAGTGAGATGTCACAAGATGGGCTTAGAATGAGAGAAGACATTCTTGGTAGTAACTGGAGCAGTTCTCAAAATAATAGGATTCTTTGTGAAATTATAGATAATGCTATTATTGAAAAGTAGAATTCAGCTGTAGCATTGATAAGAGTTAAAGGTTAAGATGTATGTTGGGGCAAGCTCTTACAAGTTAAGGGTCCTGCTTCTGTTGTTGTTATGTTTGTATTGCTTTTCTTTGTTTTTGTTCTTTTTTTTTTTAGCCATGATTACTGCCCTTTCATGTTAAGGAATAGGTGAAGACTGGCTATAACTTTCAAATCACTGAAGTTACCATACTTAGAAGGGGAAATGAATGAAGAAACAGCCCTCATCTTTCTGGGAGAAAAGGGTAGTCTCACTCTGACAGAGGTATATCACTGAGCTTGGTGTTTATAATCTGTGACATTGGACTGAGTCTTCTCGGTATGCATGGGATTGATTTGCATCCTAAGAGCTAATGTGCATGATAAATAAATACATTTATAGATCTGTAGTACTTTCTTGAGGGCCTATGATTGATCTTGTTGTTGAGAAGTAATTGTCCCCCCATTACTGTTACAAAAGGACTTGATCCAGAACTGGTGGCAGCTGCAAGAGATAGAGAACCTACTTTCACTATTGACTTTTGGACCCAAACAATAAGATCAGTCCTACCTATTGAGGGAGTGCCCCATCATTTGTAGGACTTCCCTGATGGCTCAGTGGTTAAAGAATCCACCTGCAATGCAAAAGACCTAGTAGATGCAGGTTCGAGTCCTGGTCAGGAAGATCCCTGGAGGAGGGCATGGCAACCCACTCCAGTATTCTTGCCTGGAGAATTCCATGGACAGGGGAGCCTGGCCAGGCTACAGTCCATAGGGGAGCAAAGAGTTGGTACAACTGAGTGTCTCACACAACACCCATCATTTAGCCCAAATCTCCTGCAGAAAACATGTAACTCCTCTATTCTGCCAGAAAGATTCACAATTCCTGAGCCGCTTAGGTGCAGCAGCAGTTGTCAGCAATAACTGCTATCCTTCTCATGGCGTCCCATTAGGCCAAGGAGATCTAAAGAGTTCAATTCTAATGTCTTTAGCTAGCTCTGCTGGCACATTTCCATTAAGCATATCACTGAGGAGTAAATATCCTTCCCCATAATATTTGTTACTACATATGATCACTTCCCTCATTTATGAGAAATGCTGGGCCGGATGAAACACAAGCTGGAATCAAGATTGCCAGGAGAAATATCAATAACCTCAGATATGCAGATGACACCACCCTTATAGCAGAAAGCAAAGAAGAACTAAAGAGCCTCTTGATGATAGTGAAAGAGAGGAGTGAAAAAGTTGGCTTAAAGCTTAACATTCAGAAAACTAAGATCATGACAGCTGGTCCCATCACTTCATGGCAAATAGATGGGGAAACAGTGGGAACAGTGTCAGACTTTATTTTTTGGGGCTCCAAAATCACTGCAGATGGTGATTGCAGCCAAGAAATTAAAAGATGCTTGCTCCTTGTTGCTTTGCCAACAAAGATCTGTCTAGTCAAAGCTATGGTTTTTCCAGTAGTCATGTATGGATGTGAGAGTTGGACTATAAAGAAAGCTGAGTGCCAGAGAATTGATGCTTTTGAACTATGATGTTGGAGAAGACTCTTGAGAGTCCCTGGAGAGCAAGGAGATTCAACTGGTCCATCCTAAAAGAAGTCAATCCTGAGTGTTCATTGGAAGGATTGATGCTGAAGCTGAAACTCCAATACTTTGGCCACCTGATGCAAAGAACTGACTCATTTGAAAAGACCCTGTTGCTGGGAAAGATTGAAGGTGGGAGAAGAAGGGGACAACAGAGGATGAGATGGTTGGATGGCATCACCAACTCAATGGACATGAGTTTGAGTAAACTCCAGAAGTTGGTGATGGACAGGGAGGCCTGGTGTGCTGCAGTCCATGGGGTCGCAAAGAGACAGACACGACTGAGTGAGTGACTGAACTGAACTGAACTCATACGTAGATGTAGTGTGTAGATGAGGCTTCCCTCATAGCTCAGTTGGTAAAGAATCCACCTGCAATGCAGGAGTGAAGTGAAGTGAAGTGAAGTCACTCAGTCATGTCCGACTCTTTGCGACCCCATGGACTGTAGCCTACTGAGCTTCTCCGTCCATGGGATTTTCCAGGCAAGAGTACTGGAGTGGGTTGCCATTTCCTTCTCCAGAGAATCTTCCTGACCAAGGGATCAAACCTGGGTCTCCTGAGTTGTGGGCAGATGCTTTACCGTCTGAGCCACCAGGGAAGCCCCCTGGTTCAATTCCTGGGTTGGGAAGATCTGCTGAAGATTGGATAGGCTACCCACTCCAGTATTCTTGGGCTTCCCTGGTGGCTCAGCTGGTAAAGAATCTGCCTGCAATGCCAGAGATCGGGGTTTGATCCCTGGTTTGGGAAAATCCCCTGGAGAAGGGAAAGGCTACCCACTCCAGTACTCTGGCCTGAAGGATTCCATGAACTGTATAGTCCATGGGGTTGCAGAGTCAGATACGGCTAAGCAACTTTCACATGATCACACTGTTTCCTGACAGATAACTGCTATGGGAAATAGGATTCAGTCCATTTCTTTGCTTGGGACACAAATTATCAAGCTAGTGAAGGGTAGCTGAATATGTCACCCCAGAGCATGTTCCTTGGGCATATTGGTTATTTTGACTCAAGGACCTAAAAAACAGCTAATGCAAGGAGGCACTGAACTCCTCCTATCTGCCTAAAGACAAATCCTGCAAAAGGAACTCAATTATCAGAAAACCTCTCCCAGAGAGTTTCATCAACCAGGAAAAACTGACTCTTGCCACGGGAAAGGGGACTAGAAGCTGACACCACACCATATATGCATACATGAGGTATATATGTTAACCCTTCTGTTCATTTTTCTCTAGTTAATCTGCCTTTTGTTATAGGGGTTCCAGCTTAGAACTCAGAAGGATTTAGGGAAAGTTATTTTCCCTGAAAATCACTGATCCTCTGTCATCCAGTCACTGCATTCAGTGTAGTGATATTGGACTGATCACTCAAGGTACATATAAGGACCCCTGTCAAGGGGATGGAAAGGAATAGCTTCGGAAGAAGGAATGCTGGACCTTTGGATATCTTGCTATTACCCATATAGGAAAATTAGTCAAGGATTTTGCACTTTGGGGACAGACTGAAACAGGATTTTGAACTCCTATGACCTGTAGGGCCTCATGTTGGTTTTATGAAAGCATTTGAGAAAGGGATGATCCATGTTTCTAATCAAGGGAAATGGATATGAGCAGATGGATATGCTTTGTAACAGTCATGCTGGCAACAGTAAGGCAGAGGATCAGAAGGGATCTGGTGACCAGCAAGAAAGCTGCTGCAAATATTTAAACCCAGACTGACAGAAGCAGCAGTGATGGAGAGAAGAGAAATGCCCAGAGCTCCTCACTGAGTATATGCTTATGCTATCAAGGCATTTCTCATTTTAAGACATTATTTCTCAGGAGACATTTATTGCAATCCCAGTGCCACAGGTTGGTTTATGGTTCAATGTATCATTTATGTGAAGGAAATGGATTAGGCCATGTCCAACCATTAATGATTTGGTTTAGAGCCTTGCTCCCCAGGGAATGTCAGCTACCAGTCTCTACCTGACCTTAATGACTTTTATTTATTTGTTTTTGACTTTTTATTTTATATCAGAATATTGCTGGTTAACAATGCTGTGATAGTTGCAGGCGCACAGCAGAGCGATGCAGCCATACATATACCTGTATCCATTCTCCCTCAAACTCCCTTCCCATCCAGGCTGCCACATAACACTGAGCAGAGTTCCCTGTGCTATACAGTACGACCTTGTTGGTTACCCATTTTAAATACAGCAGTGTGTATGTGTCCTTCCCAAACTGTCTAACTATCCCTTTCCCCCATCCTTCCCCCAACTCCCTGATAACCTTAAGTTCATTTTCTAAGTCTGTGAGTCTGTTTCTGTTTTGTAAATAAATTCATTTGTATCATTTCTTTTTAGATTCTCCATGTAAGTGATATCATATGATATTTCTCTTTCTCTGACTTACTTCACTCAGTATGATAATGGCAGAATTTCATTCTTTTTAATGGCTGAGTAGTATTCATTGTACACATATGTACCACATCTTCTTTATCCATATCTGTCTATGGACATTTAGGTTGCTTCCATGTCTTGGCTGTTGTAAACAGTGTTGCAGTGAACACTGGGGTGCAAGTATATTTTCAGACCATGTTTTTCTCCAGCTATATACCCAGGAGTGGGATTGCAGGGTCATATGAAAGTGAAAGTGAAAGTTGCTCAGTCTTGTCCAACTTTTTGTGACCCCATGGACTGTAGTCCATGGGATTCTCCAGGCCAGAATACTGGAGTGGGTAGCTTTTCCCTTCTCCAGGAGATCTTCCCAACCCAGGGATTGAACCCAGGTCTCCTGCATTGTAGGCAGATTCTTTACCAACTGAGCTATGAGGGAAGCCCCACAGGGTCATATGGTAGCTCTGTTTTTAGTTTTTTAAGGAACCTCCATACTGTTTTCCATAGTGGCTATATCAATTATATCCCTACCAACAGTGTAGGAGAGTTCCCTTCTCTCCACACCCTCTCCAGAATTTATTGTTTGCAGATTTTTTGGTATTAGCCATGTTGACTGTGTGATGTGATCTGTCATTGTACTTTTGATTTGCATTTCTATGACTTATATTTAAAGCTGAATCTTCTTCCTGTATAAGGGTGCCTTACCCCTGCCATCCTCTTTCCCATGTGAAGAGTCTCGGTCTTCATCTTGAAAGAAATATCAGGTGCTGGCTCTGTGTATAGAATAAGTTGCTGCCAAGATAAAGAAGTTGCCTAGAAGCAATAATTGAAGGGGCAGACAAAAATGATGTCAACTATCTAAATTATGTTCTTATAAAATTCTAAGAAGTGCCTGGTAGCTAGGAAGAGTTAAGGCTGAAGGCAAAAACCAAAGGTGTATGTAGTCTTGAATTTCATCCATTGATCTTGTCTAGAAGAGCTGATTGTATGTATTTCCTTTGGTAGCCAATATATTTTGTGGCAGAATGTTTTTCTGAGGCAAAGGATATACTTGTAGGACAAGGAAATGTAATCATTTGTTTAAAAGTATATTTTAAAGATAAAGTAGGCTTAACCATTCATTGGAGTGAAGAAAGGGTGAATAAATAGCTGAGGAATTTTAGTTTGAAAGTACCCAAGAACCACATCATAGTATTTCATTGTTTCTGAAATTATATATCTTATAAAGGAATACTGTTCTAACCCACTGCTATCAGAGATATAAAACAAACCACAAAAAAGCCCAACAAAAAGTGTAAAATGTATCTCCTTCTCAAAGGGATGAATAAGGCCCAGCAGCCCCACAAAAGCTTCTAAATACAGTTTCAGTGTAGACATTAGGCTGACATTTCCTCAGCAGAGACTTCAATTACAAGTACTCTGTAGGCGAAGGGTGGGAAAAGATGAGCAGATGAAATTTAACTTACATCTCCAGTACATGCTGTGAAAGCTATGTTCTCACCTCCACAAACCGGCAAATCAAAGGTACTGAGGATTCAAGCATTTTCCTTCCAGCAGTGGGTGGCCCAATGCCTCAATTCAGCTATCTTTTTATATTAGAAGGAAAGCTGAAATCATTGTTGCTCGTATTATATCTTATTTGTTCTGCTGCTTTCACTAAATTTTCTGAATTCTATCTGAGGTCTCTCTCCTACTAAGAAGATGAAACTGTGGCACAATTTCACTGCTTAAACTGTGGTATAACTCCTTCTTTCAGAAAAGAAAAGGGTAGAAACATTGCCTTTTACAAAGAAACCTGGCTTTGGGAGACTATCTTTTCATTACAGAAATAAACTATAGACGATTAGATTGTTACATTTCATAAATTTAGTCTGTAAATCTTAAAACAATTTCTCTTGTTTTTATAAAAAAATGATTTATCAGCTGTCTTCTTTCAAGGGTGGCTAAATCACGATTGCAAGGGACGTTCTGCAGAATGGCCAACTATTTGGCAATAAATTCCAGTGACATATTCCCTGTGAGGGCGGGCATTCTTTCTGTATGGGCAGTCTACCTTCTATTAAGTGTTTTTTGCAGTTTCCTAACACCCCACCTGGGGGATAAAAAGCCAGTGGAGGAAGTAGAGCTGGAGGGAAAAATGGAAACCATCTCATTTGGAATTCTGGGAAGTTATTTGGGAAGTTATTTGGAAAAGTATTTCGTAAATCATTAGGCATAGGTTGACTTTCTGTGAATTCCAGAACTGTGCAAGGTGGGACTGGAGAGAGGTACAAAGAGAAATTTAAGAAGATATTTTCTCCTGATGCAAGACTGTTTGAAGGAAATGATTTAGTTGAAGGAATTAACAGTATATAATACATATAATAAATGGGGGTGGGGAGGGGGGGAGTGAAAGACAATCCACAAAGTCTTCTAACTTTTCCCTCTTCTCTTCTCCATCTTGGTGTTTATAATTCATGCCCTCATAGGATCTCTTTATACTAAGAATATTAATTAAGATTCTTTCAGTTATGGAATTCTCTGGCAGTCCAGTGGTTAAGACTCTGCCCTTACATTGCACAGGGCACAGGTTCAGTTCCTGGTTGGGGAACTGAGAACCTCTCCTCCAATAAAAGTCTTTCAGTTAAAAGATACCTTTTTGCAAAAAGGGAAAGGAATTCTGAAAGTAAAACAGCATATAATGGAATATAAAGGCCACCTGGGTTTGGTTGGGTCTTGTGCAGGAACCAGGAAAACCAGAAACCTCTGTGTTCCTCTCCCTGTGTATCTCTCCCTCCTTTCTTCTTACAGAAAATCCTGACCACACACACATTCCAGGTCTCTATGTTCGGTGCCAGTGACGCTCACAAATGAATGACTGACTCTTGTTCAATCTCAGTTCTCAGTTTCTGGGAGTGAGAATTTGACTGTCTCAGCTAGGGTGTTCAGCTCTGGCCAGGAGATTCTGGGTCATATTGTTTAAATTTGGCTATGGTTGGTGAACTGAACTATGACTTGAGAGTTCAATTATTAGAGAAAAGCAGATGGTTTTTGAACTGAAGAGGTATCCCCAAAAAGTGTTTACTACCTGAGTTGAATCATTTACCAGCAGAAAATGCCTAAAATGCCATCTTTTATAAGGAGCCTCATATACTTATTTCTCTGTGACATTTCCAGGAAATAGAACTATATCATTCTACAACTGAAAAAATACACTGTTTTTATTTTTTAGTGAGTGTGCATGTATGTTTAAGACAAAATTCTTTCTTGACTTCCTTTGTAGCAGAAAATGGAAAGGCAGTCAGCCCCAAGTCAGCTAGCTTCTTGTCCCTGACTCTGCACTGTGTCTACAAAATTCTCTCGCCATATGCTCTCGTCAATGTTTCGGCAGATCTATATTATAGGGGAACCATATGTTGACTTTGCAATAGCATATTTTCTACTTTCCAGATTTGAGCCCTCCATATTGTGGACACAGGCAGTGGGAACCTCAGTATCTTTTATTTGAATGCCAAGATGGCATTAAACATGCGTGCGAATGGTGCAGCTAGACATAATATGATTGCTTGATTTGAGTAAGTGAATGTGGGTCCATGACAGGTGATTTCCTACCATGTTTAGAATCCCACAGAAACATTTTGGAATTCAAAACCAAAGGAGAGGTCTTCCTTCATTTGGGGGTTCTTCACTATACCTGGGTCTTTTGTTTAACAGTTCTTACTTCCCCCCCTGTTTTACATCTTGAAGATGTTTGTAATTGACTTTCAAAACTGGCAGCTTTCTGGTATTCTTGGTAGAAAAGTAAAAGCTTACTCTCAAACTTTTTTACATAGGATCATATTTCATATATATATAGGCTCCCTGGTGGTTCAGACGGTAAAGCGTCTGCCCGCAATGAGGGAGACCTGGGTTCGATCCCCAGGTTGGGAAGATCCCCTGAGAAGGAAATGGCAACCCACTCCAGTACTCTTGCCTAGAAAACTCCATGGATGGAGGAGCCTGGTGGGCTACAGTCCATGGGGTCGCAAAGAGTTGGACATGACTGAGCAACTTCACTTTCTTTCATACACACACATATATATATGTAGATATAGTGAGTGAAAGTGAAAGTCAGTCTGTTGTGTCTGACTCCTTGTGACCCCATGGACTGTAGCCTGCTAGGCTCCTCTGTCCATGGGATTCTCTAGGCCAGAATACTGGAGTGGGTAGTAGTTCTCTTCTCCAGGGGCTCTTCCCAACCCAGGGATCAAACCCAGGTCTTCCACATTGCAGGTGGATTCTTTACCATCTGAGACACCAGGGAAGCCCAATAATACTGCAGAGGGTAGCCAATGCCTTCTCCAGGGTATCTTCCCAACCCAGGAATCAAACTGGAGTCTCCTGCATTGCAGGCAGATTCTTTTCCAGCTATATGTACACTCATATATATGTATATGTGTATGCTAATAATTATTATCTTTGTTTTATTGTGTTTAATGTATATCTTCCATGTATTTGTATACTTTTAACTACAGTAAGGGAAATTTCTTTTATAGAAATATTCTATTTTGGTTAGGCACCTAAAACAAAACCACTCTTCTGTACCCTAAAGGGTGTATGTATCTCATGAACTAGTGTGGAACATGGAGCTTTCTATTTGCTTTTTAAAGCACAAGAAGGTAATTCACAGAGATTTTTTTTAAAAGGTCTTTTTTAAGTTTTTTAGAGAACTTGTTAAAAAACACCCACAACCATATTTCAAGTCACATTCCCTCTCCTGTGTCTTCTCCCCACAAAATGCTCAGACTGCCAATTTAAAGGAAAAACACAGTCAAGCCAGATAAAAAGCAGCCAAATGAAGAGAAGGTTAATCGTGGATGGCAATGGAGGTGGTCCAGACAATCTGTTGATTTCTTTGGCATGACTGCATTTAGCCTTTTCTTCCCCAAGCCCCTGAGACATGAAGGCTGACATTCACTAGTTCCTAGGCTCCTGGTTATGACTGTGTTCATCCACAATTGGAAATCTTCCTCACTGTCAACCTTCTTCTGACCTAAGAATCTTGGAAGAGGAGCCTGAGAGACACATAGATAAGAAACTAAGCAGAAAAATGAATAGAAATATAAAAACTGGATGCCCTGGTTTAGCAGTGCTAATAGGCTAACCCAAGTAAATCCAGGAAGAGAAGTAATTTCTTTATGTGCTCACCAAAGGCAGTTTTTCAGCTTCTGGCATGACAGCCCGGCGAGTTGTCATGACAAACAAAAACGAAAATAAAATATAAGTTTCAAGCTGTGTAATTGTTTTTTAGTCCTCTATTCTCCCTATGTGATCACAAAAACTAGGCCTGCTTTCTGAATTACACTTTCATCCCTGTGGCTACTCATGATTATCATAGCACACGAACTGCCAGTGTCATTATCTGTAAAATGGGAATGATGATGCAACTTCACCAGATTATTGTAAGGATTGAATAAGACAGTGAATATATAATACTTAGTGCAGGGTCTGGCCTGTAATAAGAGATCAAAGAATGTTAGCTATCCATAAGTTTATAACTTTAGTTAGAAAGAATTATGTACCTCTGATGTAAATTCATAATGAATTATATTTTTCTATGAAGCAGAAGACTTGGGTTCCAGTACTGGCTCTTTAACTGAGAACCTAAGAGTCCTTAAATCAGCCCAAAACCTCTGACCTAGGCTTATAAAATAAGAAGTTTAGATAGGTTGATTATTAAGGTCACTTCTGGCCCCAATCTTCAGTGTCTGACCTTCCATAGCAGCTGTTTTCTACGTTAAGACTAGCTGGGTTAAGATCTGATCTCTACAACACAGTTCTCATTTTAAAGATGCACAAATCAGGAGTGAGCATTCCTTTGAGGAATCTGTTTCATGATCAGAACGGACTAAAGCATTCTTGGAAATTTCTGAGCCCAAAGGAGAAAAACTAAATTTCCTTACCGTTGAATATTTTTAGGAAAATATATGGTATATACTCAGTAAGCAGTTGTTCAGTCACTAAGTTGTGTCTGACTCTGCCGCCTCATGAACTGAAGCACACCAGGCTTCTGCGTCCTTCACTATCTCCCTAAGTTTGCTCAAACTCATGTCCATTGGGTCAGGGATGCCATTCAGCCATCTCATCCTCTGCCGTCCCCTTCTCCTCCTCTCTTCCATCTTTCCCTGCATCATGGTCTTCCAGTGAGTCAGCTCTTCACATGAGGTGGCCAAAGTATTGGAGCTTCAGCTTCAGCATCAGTCTGTCCAGTGAGTGTTCAGGGTTGATCTCCTTTAGGATTGACTGGTTTGATCTCCTTGTGGTCCAAGAGACTCTCAAGAGTCTTTTCCAACACCACAGTTCGAAAGCATCAAGTCTTAGGCACTTACCTTTCTCTAAGGTCCAGGTCTTATATCTGTACACGACTACTGCAAAAACAATAGCCTTAAATATACGGACTTTTGCTTACAAATTGCTATCTCTGCTTTTTAATACGCTGTCTAGGTTGGTCATAGCTTTTCTCAAAAGAGCAACTATCTTTCAATTTTGTGGCTACAGTCACCATCCACAGTGATTTTGGAGCCCAAGAAAATAAAATCTGTCACTGTTTCCATTGTTTCTCCATCTATTTGCCATGAAGTGATGTGACCAGATGCCATGATCTTCGTTTTCTGAATGTTGAATTTTAAGTAGGGTTTTCACTCTTCTCTTTCACCTTCATCAAGAGACTCTTGAGTTGCTTTTTGCCATTAAAGTGATATTATTTGCATGTCTGAGGTTGTTGATATTTCTCCCAGCAATCTTGATTCCAGCTTGTAAGTCATCTAGTATGGCTTTTCTCATGATGTACTCTGTATATAAGTTAAATAAGCAGGGTGACAATATACAGCCTTGGCATACTACTTTCCTACTTTTGAACCAGTTTGTTGTTCTATGTCTGGTTCTAACTGTTGCTTCTTGTCCTGCATACAGGTTTCTTAAGAGACAGGTAAGGTGGTCTGGTGTTCTTGTCTCTTTAAAAATTTTCCACAGTTTGTTGTGATCCACACAGTCAAAAGTTTTAGTCAGTCAAGCAGATGTACTTTTTTTAATTCCCTTGCTTTTTTATGATCCAGCGGATGTTGGTAATTTGACTCCTGTTGTTCCTGGTTCCTCTGCCTTTTCTAAATCCACCTTGTACATCTGGAAATTCTCAGTTCATGTACTGTTGAAGCCTAGCTTGAAGGAGTTTGAGCATTTCCTTGCTAGCATGTGAAATGAGTGCAACTGTGCAGTAATTTGAACATTCTTTGCAATTGCCCTTCTTTGGGATTGGGGTGAAAACTGACCTTTTCCAGTTGTGTAGACACTTCTGAGTTTACCAAATTTGCTGGCATATTGAGTGCAGCACTTTAACAGCATCATCTTTTAGGATTTGAAATAGCTGAGCTGGAATTCCATCACCTCCACTAGCTTTGTTTGTAGTAATGCTTCCAAAAGCCCACTTGTCTTCATACTCCAAGATGTCTAGCTCTAGGTTAGTGACCACACCGCTGTGGTTATCTGGATCATTAAGATCTTTTTGTACAGTTCTTCTGTGTATTCTTGCCACCTTTTCTTAAAATCTGCTTCTGTTAGGTCCTTGACATTTCTGTTCTCTATTGTGCCCATCTTTGCATGCAATGTTCCCTTGCTATCTCCAATTTTCTCCAAGAGATCTTAGTCTTCAATTATTTTCCTCTATTTCTTTACATTGCTCACATAAGAAGACTTTCTTATCTCTCCTTGCTCTTCTCTGGAACTCTGCATTCAGTGAGTATGTCTTTCCCTTTTCTCCTTTGCTTTTCACTTCTCTTCTTTTCTCAGCTATTTCTAAGGCCTCCTCAGACAACCACGTTGCCCTCTTGCATTTCATTTTAGTTTGGATGGTTTTTGTCACTGCCTCCTGTACAATGTTACAAACCTCTATCCATAGTTCTTCAGACACTCTATCAGACTGAATCCCTTGAATCTGCTTACCATCTCCATTGTTATAGTCATAAAGAATTTGATTTAGGTCTTACCTGAATGGCCTAGTGGTTTTCTCTATTTTCTCCAATTTGAGCCTGACTTTTGCAATAAGAAAGTCCTGATCTGAGCCACAGTCAGCTCCAGGTCTTGTCTTTGCTGACTGTAAAAAGCTTCTCCATCTTCGGCTTTAAAAAAGTATATATAATCAATCTGATTTCGGGATTGACTGAAATAAGCAGTGGGGTCCAAAATTACATTCCTTCTATGATGTCTAGGCACCAGATGTGATTTTGGCTATGGAAGGGCCCAGGATGCTAAAAGGATATTGACAAAGAATGGTAATGAGAAGGGGTTGACAGAACATGTTGGCCAGAAACCAGATGGGCAGGGACTTTCATCAGGAGAGTTGTCCACAGGAAGCTGACAAGCAGGCAAGAATATGTTTCAGGGTCAAGGTAACCTAAAACAAAAGCCCAGTCCTGCAAACTGCAGCAACATGGGTATGAGTGAGAAACCAGTTCAGGGACAAATTCCTGAACTCCATGGATCACCATTGTTGCAACTGAGTCTGCAGCTGCAAAGAGGAGAAAACAACCTGGAGACACCCCTTATTTGAAGAGGCCATTCTAATGGGAGTCCTCAGGAAAAGCCCCGTATACCAGAAAGCTGTCCAGGGTCATAAAAATAGAAGGGTTTGGAAACAGATGGACAGGAGGATAGTATGCAGCCTTGCTTGGGTTGGTCAAAGGAAGAACACCCTAAAGCATTGATCTTTATCTGACCTGTGCCACAAACCTGTTCTTTTGCCCTGAAGCCAGCAGAAAGTAGACTGAATAACATCTTTGTGCTCTGCTCTGCTTAATTGCTCAGTTGTGTCCAACTCTTTTCAACCCCACGGACTGTAGCCCGCCAGGATCCTCTGTCCATGGGAGTTCTCCAGGCAGGAACACTGGAGTGGGTTGCCATGCCCTCCTCAAAGGGCATCTTCACAACCCAGGGATCAAACTCAGGTCTCCCACATTGCAGATTCTTTACTGTCTGAGCTACCAGGGAAGCCCTGAGCAACATCTTTAAGAGGCTTGTTTTTTTCTGAATCAAGGTTTCAAATAGCACTGGAATTCAAACAGTTATGTTGGCCCTGCCACAATTACTTGCACATGGACATCTCAGCAGGATGCTTGATGTCCAGGTTGAAACCAGATAAATTTGGGGGAAAGCTAAAAATCCTAGTTGGATGGAGACCATGAAAGAATAGCAAAGCAGAATTGGTAGAAACCCCAGGCAGAAATGTGGCAGGATGAAGGAGAAAAAGGAAAGACATAGGGATCAAATGGGAAATATGCAAATCCACCGTTTCCAAAATAAACTTTTCACTGTGTTAATATGGGGGATAGTATACTGCTTTCCACACCTCCACTGATCATTCCAAAGAGACACATGCACCTCAGTAAACCCAGTCCCTTACATGGAGCCCATAGTAAGTCCCTCTGTTTAGGGGGAAAGCGTATGGGAGGAAGTGTACTCACCAAATGGAGAGAAAACCAGAACTATTTATATTTATAATCAATATAGTTCATTATCCATAAATATTAACACACAACCAATGAATCCCTGACATTTGTAAAAATAAAATCAACGACACAAATAAGACAAAGGACCAAGATGAACAAGTGAAACAAGTAACCAGAGGAGTGAACACATTTAATTAATGGAAGAGAAAAGGACATTTACAAAATTCCAATTATTATCCACCAATTTAAATTAAATTTTAAGAAAATTGCATCTAAATAAATAAAAGCAGGCTGTCATCTTGTATCTTATCAGATAATAGAGTTCTTGAAAATGAAAAATATACTCACTTAAACGCAAAGCCCGTAAAATAACTGTTCTACTAATCATGATGAGGGAAATATACCAAAATAAAGAACAAAAACACAAAGCTTGAAAAAAATGATATATGGAAAATCTGTCCTAAAAGAACAATATTTACTAATAAGAGGTCCAGGAAGGGAAAGCTGTGGAAATAGATGGGAAGAAATTATCAGAGGGGAAAAAATGTGCTAAGGTAAGTCCAAGAACATGCTCAAATTGAAAGAGTCTGCTAAGTGCTTAGGAAAATGAAATAATGGCTAATGTTTCCTGAGTTCTTTAAATGGGTTGTTTTAATTTTTGAAACAGTACTATGATATGTTTATTACTAACCTAAGAGTCAAACGCTCATTATTTTTATAACTGAATAAAGTGAAATATTCAATTTTTAACTTACAGGAGGTTCCACTCAGCTTCAGAACATAGTCCTGTTAGTCACAAGTTGTATATATATATAGAGAGAAGGCTCACACCTGGATAGATTGTTATGGGTATCAAAGTTAAAGAGATGGCATTAAAAGTCTTGCATTGACCATGTATATTGCCAATGAAAGGATAAGAATCTGAAATCAGAATCTTATATCAGTGTTCTTGTTGACATACTTAATGCTGCTATGGAATTCTGAGCAAAAATGACTTAACAGCCAGAAATTACTTCATGCCCAAGAAAACTATCAAGAAATTTAAGACAAAAACATATTTTAAAATCTGCAAAATCTAAAAATAAGTTATCTCCTATGTACTATTTTTTAAAAACAAAAAGAAAAATCAATGCAGCAAAATTAAAGACAAATCCAAGAAAGACATGGGATTTAACAAACAGAAGTAACTTAGGGGTTCAGTGGGCATCCAGAATTGAAGTTTTTTGGAAAAGCCAGAAAGCATTGATTTACATGAGAATGAAGAATATCTTCAAGAATAAAGTGAATTCTAATTACTGGAAAAGTGGAGGGTCTTAATATCTCTTCTACCAAAAATAGGAAATATAGGCAATTAAAAACTTTGCAAAGAGGGCAATGTGGTAAAATTATGGTTTTGCAAAAACAAACTATAATATTCAACACTTTTGAGCAAGTTTTTTGGAGCATTGAGTCTTAGAGAAATCATTGGATCTTGATGCTTGGACATTCTTCAAGTGGCGTAGATTTAGTGACATGAGATTATATTACTTTTCCTTCAGATACCAACCATCATACTACTTGTTGTATGATTAATCACTCCTACACAATCATATAATGCATTCTAATAAATGGTATTCAAGGTATAGAATATAACTAAAGACACAAAGAAGACATATTTACAGAGAAGAATATATACTATAAAACTTGGGCAGTATTAAGTGATGACATAACTACAGAGTCAGGTAATGAAAGGAGGGTATAGAGATGTGGGTATGCTGACTTTTCTCATCTTACAGTTGGAAATCCAACTGATAGAGGGTAAAAGTAGTAGATAGAGAAATAGAGGGTTAAGGATATTATTGAACATATTAAGTGTTAACATGAGAAGAATTTAAAGTAAGTTGGAGAAAGAAGTGGGGAGAGGGTGGTAGAGTATGTATAATTCATCATATTTTATGGATGAGAATCAATATAATATCTAGAGGTGATCAATCAAGAATTAAGAGCAAAAAAAAAAAAATTCTTTCTCAGAAGTGGAGAAAGAAGGAGGAGCAGAGGTCAAAAAAGGGAGATTTTGATTTTTCTTTTGAGTCTCTTCTGTATATACATTTCATTCCTTTTCTGTGGATGCATATATGACATTTCTAACTAAATTTTTTTAAAGGTGTGTAAGGACAGGTGCAAGAAGTAATGATTATATAGAGGCCAGCTTGATCACTCTATTTATTTCTTGTGGCATAAAGACGCCAGTCACTCCTTTTGTTGGATATTTAACTCTTGAGATTTGCTATTGTCATTGAGTTTCACATATTTTAAATAGCAATTTAATTTAATGTAAATGCCCTGGAGAAAATGTGGAAAATTATAATTTAAGAAAGTTATATCAGAAAATAGGAAATTTAAGAAGAGAATCATGTTGGACTATCATAAATCAATGATAAGGGTCTACCTCAATACCAGACTGCTCCCTCTGTGATTCCCACTGCATCCTTCTCAGTCTGGATTGAATGGGCTTTGTTGGCTTTCCATCAAAACCACTCTAGAAAATTAAGAAGGTTCTGACTCATGACCTTCTTAAGATTTCAGTCAGTCTACATAGAATTTAATCATGTACCACAGATAATTTTTAAAAATATATACAGAGGTATTTTTGTTATTGTTCATGTGTATTTTTTTAAAATAATCCAATATCTAAGACATATTACTTGCATCAAGATGGTACAGTTGAGGACAAATAATGCATTTTGTGCTCAAAAGAATTATAAGAGTAAAGGTTTACTTGTGGTCTCAAAAACAAGAAATAAATGCTAGACTACCTGCAGTACAAACTATGAATGAATGCTTACTGATTATAGGCTTATTTATAAACAAACATACAGACATTCAGTAACATCTTCACTCACTTTTTTTCATTGGTGTTTGTATAATGATTTTATACCCATTAATTGTTTTAACAAACATTAAAAAATTAGATATTCACAGGTTTTAGTGCTTTATTCCTCAATATATTATTTTCCAGAGAAAATAAGCTATAGTGCTTAATTGTGATACCTTTCTATTGTGTGTAGAAGAAAATAGTATGTTTCAATGATTGCTGTATAGTGATGCAGAGGAAAACATCTCAATATAAAAGTAAAAGATGTAGAGTAGTATGTATTAACAGCCTTACCAGAAATGTTTCTGGTTCTTTAGCTTACTGAGTGAATGACTGTTTCATCCTACTTGGAGTGGGGCTAGACAGCCTCTGAAAATGTGTCTGCAAATTTTGCTGTGGCAGTGACCAAGACAGAACCAGACAGAGAACTTATTGAAATAAAGAATTTCCAACAGATTGCATTTTCTCGGTGGAAATGTTCTGCCAAGTCCAATGGGAAGATATGGCCCTTCTCTAAAGAATGTAACTCATGGAAATAAATAATCGAATATCTCTAGCATTTGCACACCATCAAGTCATCTCAAATGCCATACTCTTTTGTCTGATGTTTCTGGCATGTACACTACTTATTCTGACAATTTCTCACCTCGTTTAACTTCCTCAACTAGTAAGCAAAATGGAAAAGTAACAGGGGTAGAAAAAAAGGAAATAGAATTAGTCAACCAGTTTCCAATGCAGTTCATGTACAGAACTATCAATTTCATAAAAAAATTATATTTTAAGATATATTAAAATTATTACCAGAAGCAATGGATTTTCAGAAATGAAAGAAAGAGATGCTCTGGGTTCTGGAGATGGAAAATTCTCATAGCCTCCAAAAGTAACAAGGCTTGAAAGAAAGTTTTGTTTTTTTTTTAATTTTTAAATTTTCTTTGGAGTATACTTGGTTTACAATATTGTGTTAGTTTCTGCTGTATAGCAAAGTAAATCACTTAGACATACACATGTAATCCAATCTTTTTATAGTATACAGATCATTACAGAGTAATGAGTAGAGTTCCCTGTGCTATATTGTGCTCAGTCGCTTAGTCATGTCTAATTCTTTGTGGTCCCATGGACTGTGGCTTGCCAAGCTCCTCTACACATGGAATTTTCCAGGCAAAAATACTGGAATGGATTCCTGTTCCCTACTGCAGAGGATCTTCCCGACCTGAGGATCAAATCCGTGTCTCTGGCATCTCCTGCATTGGTAGGCAGATTCTTTACCACTAGTGCCACCTGGAAGCCCAGGTCCTTATTGATTATCGAATTTTATATACAATAGTGAGGCTTCCCTGGTGGCTCAGATGGTAAAGAGTCGGCCTGCAGTGCCGGAGACCCGGGTTCAGTCCCTGGGTCAGGAAGATCCCCTAGAGAAGGAAATGGCACCCCACTCCAGATTCTTGCCTGGAAAACCCCGTGGATGGAGGAACCTGGCAGGCTACAGTCCATGGGGTCTCAAAGAGTTGGACACGACTGAGCGACTTCACTCACTTTTAGTGTGTATATGTCAATCCCAATCTCTCAATTTATTCTCCCTTACCCCATAGTAACCACAAGTTTTATTTGTTATTTTAATATTTTTAATATTTACAGTGTTGTGTTAGTTTCTTTATCATTTATTTATTTATTTTTGGTTGCATGGGGTCTTCACCCTCATTGCTGCGCATGGGCTTTCTCTAATGGCGGCTATGAGGGCTACTCTCCAGTGTGGTGGTTGGGCTTCTCATTGTGGTGGCTTCTCTCACTGAGAAGCTCAGGCTCTAGGCACACAGGCTTCAGTAGTTGCGGCGCATAGGCTCAGTAGTTGTAGTTTGCCGGCTCTAGAGCATGGGCTCAGTAGTTGTGGCACATGGGGTTAGTTGCTCCACAGCCCGTGATATCTTCCTGGACCAGGTATTGAACCCATGTCCCCTGCATTGGCTGGTGGATTCCTATCCACTGCGCCACCAGGGAAGTCCCAGGAGTTTGATTTTTACACCTAAGACTCTGTTTCTGTTTTGTAAATAAGTTCATTTGTACCACTTTTTAGACTCCATATATAAGCAGTATCATTTAACATTTGTCTTCCTGTGTCAGACTTACTTATTGTGACAATCTCTAAATCCATCCATGTTGTTATAAATGACGTTATTTCATTCCTTTTTTATGGCCAAGTAATATTCTATTATATATATGTACCACATCTTCTTTATCCATTCTTCTGTTGAGGGACATTTAGGTCAATTCTGTATCCTGGCTATTATAAATAGTGCTGAAGTGAATATTGGGATGCATGTATCTTTTCAAATTATGGTTTTCTCCAGATATATGATCATGAGTGGGATTGCTGGATTATATGGTAGATCTGTTTTTAGTTTTTAACAGAATGCTCATAACGTTGAACCAACTTTATTCCAACCAACAGTGTAGGAGGGTTCCCTTTTCTCCACATCATTTCTAGCATTTGTTGTTTGTAGATTTTTTTTGATGATCACCATTTTGACCAGTGTGAGGTGATACCTCATCGTGTTTTTGATTTGCATTTCTATACTAACTAGTGATGTTGAGCATTTTTCATATGCTTTTTGGCCACATGCATTTCTTTTTTGGAAAATTTCTTTTTAGATCATTCACCCATTTTTTTATTGGGTTTGTTTTTTATAATGATCTGAATAATCTATTGATACTTGTATATTTGTTGATTAATCTCTTGTTGGTTGCTTGGTTTGAAAATATTTTCTCCCATAATATGGATTGTCTTTTCAATTTTTTTATGGTTTTCTTTGCTGTACAAGAAGTTTTAAGTTTGATCAGGTCCCATTTGTTTATTTTTGTTTTCTTCATTATTCTAGGTGGTGAATTGAAAAAGATATTGCTCCAATTTATATCAGAGAGAGTTCTGTTTATATTTTATAGCATCTGGCCTTACATTTACATCTTTAATCCATATTGAGTCTATTTTTGTATATGGTGTTGGGAAGTATTCTAATTTCATTCTTTTATATGTACCTGTCCAGTTTTCCCAGCACCACTTATTGAAATGACAGTTTTTTCTCCATTGTATATTCTTGCCTCCTTTTTCATAGATTAGGTGACCATATGTACTTGGATTTATCTCTGGACTTTCTATCCTGCCCAGATATGTATTTCTGATTTTGTGCTAGTACCATACTGTCTTTATTACTGGAGCTTTCAAGTGTCTTCTGAAGGCATGGATCCTGATTCCTCCAGCTCCATTTTCCTTTCTCAAGATTGCTTTGGACATTTGGGATCTTTTGAGATTCTATACAAATTGTGATTTTCTTTGCCCTAATTCTGTGTAAAATCCTTTTAGTAATTGGATTGTTGTTATTCAGTAGCTCAGTTGTGTCCGATGCTTTGCAACCCCATGAACTGCAGCACAACAGGTCTCCCTGTCTCTTACCATCTCCCAGACTTTGATCAAACTCAAGTCCATTGAATCGGTGATGCCACCCAACCATCTCATCCTGTTGTTCTCTTCTCCTCCTCCCTTCAGTCTTTCCCAGAATCAGAGTCTTTTCCAATAAGCTGACTGTTTGCATCAGGTAGCCAAAGTATTGGAGCCTCGGCTTCAGTGTTGGTCCCTCCAATAAATACTCAGGGTTGGTTTCCTTTAGGAGTGACTGGTTTGATCTCCTTGTTGTCCAGGGGACTCTCAAGAGTGTTCTCCAGCACCACAGTTTGAAGGCATCAGTTCTTCAGTGCTCAGCCTTTTTTATTGTCCAGCTCTCACATCCATACATGGCTACTGGAAAAACCATAATTTTAACTATGTGGACCTTTGTCGGCAAAGTAATGTCTCTGCTTTTTAATATGCATTCTAGGTTTGTCATTGCTTTTGTTCCAAGGAGCAAGCATCTTCCAATTTCATGGCTGCAGTCACTGTCTACATCGATTTTGGAGTCCAAGAAAAGGAAGTCTGTTACTGTTTCCATTGTTTCCCCGTCAGTTTGTCATAAAGTGATGGGACTGGATGCCATGATCTTAGTTTTTTGAATGTTGAGTTTTAAGCCAGCTTTTTCACTTGCCTCTCTCACCTTCATCAAGAGACTCTTTAGTTCCTCTTAACTCTCTGCTGTAAGGGTGGTGTCATCTGCATATCTGAGATTATGGATATTTCTCTGGGCAATCTTGATTCCAGCTTGTGCTTCATCCAGCCTCAGTAATTGGATGGGGATTGCACTGAACTTGTTAATTGCTTTGAGTAGTACAGTCATTTTGACACTATTGATTCTTCCAGTCCAAAAACACAGCACAGCTCTCTATCCATTTGTGTCATCTTTGAATTCTTTCATCAGTATCTTATATTTTTCTGAGTACAAGTCTTTCGTCTCCATAGATAGGTTTATTCCTAGGCATTTTATTCTTTTTGATGCATTGGTAAATGGGATTGTTTCTTCAATTTCTGTTTCTAATATTTTGTTGTTAGTGTATAGGAATGCAAGAGATTTCTATGTATTAATTTTGTATCCTTAAACTTTACCACATTCATTGATGAGCTCTAGTAGTTTTCTGGTAGCATCTTCCAGATTTTCTGTGTACAATATGATGTCATCTTTAAACAGTGATGCTTATTTTCCAATTTGAATTCTTTTTATTTCTTTTTCTTCTCTGATTCCTGTTACTAGAACTTCCAAACTGTGTTGAATAAAATTGGTGAGAATGGACATCCTTGTTCCTGATCTTGGAATGCTTTCAGGTTTTCACTATTGAGAATGATGCTTTCTGTGGGTTTGTTGCATCTGGCCTTTGTTATGTTGAGGTATGTTCTCTCTAAGCCCACTTTCTGGAGAGTTTTTATTATAAATGGGTGTTGAATTTTGTCAAAAGTTTCTCTGCATGTATTGAGATGATCACATGTTTTTTATTCAAATTATTAATGCAGTGTATCACATTGATTGATTTACATATATTGAAGAATTCTTGTCTTTCTGGGATAAATCCCATTTGATCATGGTGTATAATCTGTTTATTGTTGAATTTAAATTGCTAGTATTTTGTTGAGGATTTTTGAATCTATGTTCATCAGTGATAGTGCCTTTTTCTTTTTTTGTGTGCTTTGTCTGGTTTTGGTATCAGGGTAATCATGGCTGCATAGAAAGTGTTTGGGGGTGTTTCTTCCTCTGCAGTATTTTGGAAGAATTTCAGGATAGATGTTAACTGTTCTCTAAATGTTTGATAGAATTCACCTGTGAAACTACCAGGTCCTGGGCCTTTGGTTGGGAGTTTCAGTTTTAATACTGGTGACTGGTCTGTCATAGTTTCTATTCCTGGTTCAGTCTGAGAAAATTGTACCATTTTAAGAATTTGTCCATTTTATTGGTGTATGGTTGCTTGTAGTAGTCTCTTACAATCCTTTGTACTTCTGTGGTATGTGCTGTAACTTCTCCCTTTTCATTTCTAATGTTATTGATCTGAGTCTTCTCCCTTTTTTTCTTGATGAGTCTGGCTAAAGGTTTATCAAAGGCTTATCAATTTTATCTATCTTCTCAAAGAACCAGCTTTTAGTTTCATTGATGTTTGCTATTGTTTTCTTGGTTTCTATTTCCTTTATTTCTGCTCTGGTCTTTATAATTTCTTTCCTTCCATTAACTTTGGGTTGTGTTTGTTTTTCTTTCTCTAGTTGCTTTACATGTAAAGTTAAGTTGTTTATTTGTGATTTTTTTTTTCTTTCCTGAGCTAAGATTGTATTGCTATAAACTTTCCTCTTAGAACTGCTTTTGCCACATCACCTAAGTTTTGTATCATTGTGATTTTGTTGTAATTTTTTTCTGGCACTTTTTGATTTCCTCTTTGACTCCTTCAGTGATCCATTCATTGTTTAACCTCCATGAGTTTGCATTTTTTTGTTTTTTTCCCCTGTAGTTGATTTCTAATCTCATAGGGTTGTGGCTATAAAAGATGCTTGATATGATTTTAGTGTTCTTAAATTACCAAGGCTTGGTTTGTGACCCATATGTGATCTATCTTAGAGAATATTCCATGTGCACTTAAGAAGAAAGTATATTCTTCTGCTTTTGGATGGAATGTCATATAAATATCAGTTAAGTCTAGCTAGTCTAGGTGTCATTTAAGGCTTGTGTTTTCTTATTAGCTCTTTGTCTGGATGATCTGTCCATTGATATAAGTGGGTGTTAAAGTCCCCCACTATCACAGGGTTGCTTCCCTGGTGGCCCAGCTGGTAAAGAATCCACCTGCAATGCAGGATACCTGGGTTCAATCCCTGGGTTGGGAAGATTCCCTGGAGAAGGGAACAACTACCCACTCCAGTATTCTGGCCTGGAGAATTCCATGAACTTGTATAGTCCATGGGGTCTCAAAGAGTCAGACACGACTGAGCCACTTTCATTTATTATTGTATTACTGTCAATTTCCTCTTTTGTGGCTATTAGTATTTGCCTAATATATTGTGGTGCTCCTATGCTGGGTGCATATATACTTATAATTGTTATATCTTCTTCTTAGATTTGTTTCTTAATCATTATGTATGTTCTTCTTGTGTCTTGTAATTGTCTTTAAGTTCTACTTTGTCTAATGTGAGTATTGCTACTCCAGCTTTCTTTTGATTTCCATTTGCATAGAATATCTTTTTCCATCCCTCACTTTCAGTCTGTATGTGTCCTAGGTCTGAGGAGGGTCTCTTATAGACATATGCAGGTCTTGTTTTTGTATCCATTTAGCCAGTCTATGTCTTTTCATTGGAGCATTTAATCCAGTTACATTTCAGATAATGTATGTTCCTATTGCCATTTTCTTAATTGCTTTTTTTTTTTTTTTAGGTAGGTCTTTTTTCTTCCCTTCCTCTTTTGTTCTCTTCTCTTGTGGTTTGATGACCATCTTTAGTTTTGTGTTTGGGTTGCTTTTCCTTTTTTGTGTGTGTTTCTATTGTATTTTTTTGTTTGTTTGTTTGCATTTCCCATGATGTTTTGATATAGCATTCTCTCTCTCTCTCTCATATATGTATATATATACGTATATACATACATACAAGGTTGTTTTAAGTTGCTGGTCTCTTAATTTCAAATGCAGTTCCCATTTTCTGCATTTGTACTCTCCTCACGGTTGCTGTTTTAGATATCATAATTGTGTGTTAGTGATTTCCTACTATTACTTTGTTTGGTTTTACTACTGAGCTTTCCAGTTTTTGATTCTCTTATTTCTAGTTATGGTCTCTTTTATTTCCCCCTGCCTGGAAAATTCCTTTTGCATTTGTTGTAAGACAGGTTTGGTGGTACCAACTTCTGTTAAGTTTTGCTTGTCTGTAAAGATTTTAACTTCTCCATTGAATCTGAATGAGAAACTTTGTGTTTTTCTTTTAGGACTTTAAATATACCATGCTTCTCTCATCTAACCTGCAGAGTTTCTGGTGAAAAATCAGCTAATAGCCTTATGGGGATCCCCTTTAATGTTATTTGTTGTATTCCCCTTGTTGCTTTTAATATTTTTTAATTTGTATTTAATTTTTATCAATTTGATTATTATGTGTCTTGGTGTGTTCCCCCTTGAGTTTATCCTGTATGTGACTCTGCACTTCTTGGACTGGGTGACTGTTTCCTTTCCTGTGTTAGGGAAATTTTCAACTAAAATCTCTTCAAGTATTTTCTCAGGCCCTTCCTCTTTTTCTTCTTCTGGGAGACCTATAATCAAATATTGGTGTGTTTAATGTTATCCTAGAGCTCTCTCAGACTGTCTTTACTAGTGTATTTTTATTTCAGGAATTTTTGTTATCTGTTTATTTTTTAAATCATCTCTTTATTAATCATTTCTTGTGTGATCTCTGTTGCCTGTGTTCTTTTTCTGAGATTTTCAATCATCTTTAGTATCATTACTCTGAATTCTTTTTAGGTAGATTGCCTGTTTCCTCTTTACTCAGTTGTTCTTGTGGGTTTTTATCTTGTTCCTTTGTCTGCAACCTATTTCTCTGTCATCTCATTTTGTCTAACTTTCTGTGTTTGTCTAACTTTCTGTATTTTGTCTCCTTTCTGCAGGTTGGAGGATCATAGTTCCTGTGGCTTCTAGTGTCTGATTTCTGGTGGGTGAGGTTGATCCTGGGGTTTGTGTAGTTTTCCTGATCGGAGGGTTAGGTACCTACTCTCTGGTGGGTGGAACTGTCTTGTCCCTCTGGTGGGCAGAGACACGTCAAGGGGTATGTTTGGAGGTGGCTGTGAGCTCCATTTGAATTCAGGCAGTCTGTCTTCTGATAGATGAGGCTGTGTTTCCAACTTGTTGATTGTTTGACCTGAGGCTGTCTGGCACTGGAGCTTGCAGGTTGTTGGGTGGACTGGGTCTTGGTGCTGAATTGGGGACCTATGGGAGAGTTTACTCTGATCAGCATTCCCAGGCCCTCTGGTTACCAGTGTCTTTGCCTCCATAGTGAGCTAGAACAGACCTTTGCCTCCTCAGGAGATGCCTCAAGACCTTTAGATAGGTCTTTCCCAGGCTTCTATGGAGTTACTGCTTTGCTCTGGGTCCTAGTGCATGTGAGACATTGTGTGCACCCTCTTAAGAGTGGTGTTTCTGTTTCCCCCATCTCTGTGGAGCTCCGATACTCAAGCCCTGCTGGGCTTCAAGGCTAAGTGCTCTGGGGCTTTTACTTCCAATGCCAGACTCTCAGACTGTCTTGGAGGGTAATTTTTTATGTGGAAGCATCTCTTTGTAGCCTGTGTGGGTTTTATATATATTTGCTACAAGGGCTGTTTTTTTTACAAGTTAGAAACACTGCTTCCCTGGTGGCTGAGATGGTGAAGAATCTGCCTGAAATGTAGGAGGCACAAGAGACATGGGTTTGATCCCTAGGTGGGGAAGATCCCCTGAAGAAGGAAATGGCAACCCGTTCCAGTATTCTTGTTTGGAAAATTCCATGGACAGAGGAGCCTGGAAGGCTACAATCCATGGAGTTGTAAAGAAACAGACACAGCTGAGCAAACAAGCACACACACAGGGATGTTTTTATTATGAATGATTGCCACGTCTTTCCTCAGTGTATGCTGGGCATTATCCTCCCGATAGGAGGTATGACCAATGTTGTGGTAACCAGAGCCAGCACTGAAGACTGAGCAGGGCACCCCTTTTGCTCTGATGGTATCACTGCCCGGTTAGGGGTGGAGTCTGCTCCCTAGTTGTTGGCATAGAGGCCCCTAGATCTGTTTCTTAGCTGTGTTTCTGATCTGAAATGCAAGGTAGATGGGATTGGAGCACTGCCAATGGGAGAGAAGCCACTGAGTATTCCTCTTCTGGAGTTTTCACCTGCGGGTGCGCTCTGCTGTGTCACTCTTCACTGTTGTAAGAAGTCCTAGACCGCACTGCTCCTGGCACTACTCTCAGCCCCACCTTAACCATGGGTATGCCAGCAATTGACCCTGATGTGTCTCAGGCATTGTTTTTTACCAGGCCACCAGCATAGATCCACTGAAGTCAGGTCCCATGATTATAGTAAGTCATGAATCTGGACCCATTGTGGGCAGTATGGGGGCAGCTCAGACTCTGGCCCGGTTCAACTGCTGTCTGTCAATGCCCATAAATCTACAGCTGCCAAAGCTAGACCTGTCTTGACTACAGGACTACTTGTCCCTTCATATGTTCTGCAGAAACTGAGTTTACAAAGCTGATCATGGAGGTGTCAATCCATGGTTTGCTTAGCTGTAAGAAGAGATTTCAGCTTTTCTTCCTTAGTTGTATGGTCCCTTGGGGCTCAGCTGTGGTTTTAGTCCCACCTCTGCATGTGGGTCACCCACAGGGGCCTGCTCCCAAGGCTGTCCTAGAACACATGAGTCTGCCCCAGAAAGAAGAGGGCACAGAGGAGGTGGAGGTCAGGGGTGTGAGATAGCCTGCTCTAGTGGACTGCACTAAGTGTGTGGTTAGGTATCGGGAAGAAAAGAAACTCTGACATCTGTAAGGGGAGGGGACTGGCCCCAGAGGGCATGGAGGCTTGGAGTGCCTAAAAAATAGGACTAGGGAAAAGGGCCTGCTACAAAAATCAGGTAAATAGATGTCTGACAAACTTCCCTGCAATTTATATTGAGTAAGTATAACAAATATACTTTAGTATATCTACTACATATACTTAGGAACCATATATTCAGGAGCACTGATTCTGAATTCTTGCAGTACAAGTCTTGTCTCAATAAATGCCTTCCTGTTAAATGAGTGCATATGGGTTTCTGAAGTCCCTATGGTCTTTGTTAATGTCCTCATTTTGTTCTGAAGATGAAAATTACAACAGTAATGTATTATTAATGTTCTCGGTGTTTTGACCTATTGACAAATCTTCACTTTGTTTCTACTATCAGTTGCTACTGTAACACCAAGCCCCAAATCAAAGCTATCCATCATAACCCAGAGTGGACCCCAATCAATGCCAGTAAATTTTAAAAGGCAGCAGCTATGGTACATGATTATTAATTTTTAAACAGAAAAATAATGCAATACAAAACTGTAGCCCCTAGGGCCATCCTTAACAATATTCACATTACGGTGCTTTATTTACAAAAAATCATTACATTCCCTTAAACATGAATTTGTTTTCATTAGAAATAAATACTACTAACTATATTTTCCATCAATCAACAGATGTTTATAGAATTCCAGCTGTGTGTAAGATAAACTAGGCAAATAGTGGGTACTGGAAGGTATAAAAGTGCAAAAGAATGCAATTTTTTACAAAGAGAAAACCTGGGGGGTTAAAGAAAGTTGACTTTAGAAAAGAGATGGTATAATTACTAAACAGCATATATAGACAATGAACACTGTAGTATCTACAAGACAGAAAGATTGGTCACAGGCCAGGATGGTCAGGAAAGGATTCAGTTGACCCATAGCCTGAACTTGGTCTTGGAAGATGATCAGATTTGGATCAGTGAAAACAATAAGAATGGCATCACAAGCAAAGTTGGTGGCATGAACAAAAGATAAAAGCAGGGCTATGTAAAGAATGATTAGCAGACACTAAGGAAACCAGTCTGATGGGAGTGCAAGGATTATAAATAGGAAAATGTGGAGATGACCTGATAATATAATTTTAGAAGGGATAGTGAAAAGTCTCCAACTTCAGACTATCTAGCAGGAGATCCTGTCTGGATTTGTGTTCAGTATCATGAGGAATCATGGTCATGAATATTTTAACCTTTGTGTTTCATCTGGCTTTTACCATCTGTCTCTCCTTTTTAGTCCATCATCAATATAAAAGCTGCCTCCACCAAACACATATTAAAAAAATGAAGTAAATAAATTAGTAGTTCTGGATAAACCATCAACCATATGGTCCAAGTACCTTGGTTTTGGGAATATGTATTTGATTAAATGTTTAAAAATGACATCTGGACAAGCAGCGAAAACTCACAAAGGAATGGCAGGGGATACTGGCCATGGTGAGGACTGAGTCCAACTATTTTAAGCATTTAAATAGTAGGTTATTAAGTATAATCTGCCAACAACTTACTTCACTCAAATTTTCTTTCTCTGATTGTTCCAAGTTCAGACTGTTGTTATGCTTAGTACCCAAAGAGCCCAGCTTATATTGCTTCTATAAAACCCAAGAAATATTCAGGATTTAATCTAAAATATCTTCTCTGTTCATCTTAATTATAGAGCAACTGTAGATAATGGACTTTTTTGTTTTCAATCTCAAATACCTAGACTTTTTTAAGCCATACTTTTAAAAGAAAGGGTAAAACATATGAAAATACACATGCTATTTAGTATTTTGTTAAATTTTATCCTATTTTTAAAGGTTACTTTCCATTGAGTTATTATAAAATATTGGTTATATACCCATTGTTGTATAATACATACTTGAACCTATGTTATACCATAATTTGTATCTTCAACTCATCCACCTGTATTTGCCCCTCCCCACCCCCCCCCCCAAAAATAAACTAGTAACCACTAGTCTGTTCTTCATAAACCAGTGTCTTACACTTTTCTGTATACAAGTCTTTGCCTCTTTGCTGCTGCTGCTGCTAAGTCACTTCAGTCGTGTCTGACTCTGTGAGACCCCATAGACGGCAGCCCACCAGGCTCCCCCGTCCCTGGGATTCTCCAGGCAAGAACACTGGAGTGGGGTGCCATTTCCTTCTCCAATGCGTGAAAGTGAAAAGTGAAAGTGAAGTCGCTCAGTCGTGTCTAACTTAGACCCCATGGACTGCAGCCCACCAGGCTCCTCCATCCATGGGATTTTCCAGGCAAGAGTACTGGAGTGGGGTGCCATTGCCTTCTCTGTTTGCCGCTTTCGGTAGTTTTATTTCTAAGTATTTTATTCTTTTTGTTACAGTGGTGAATGGGATTCTTTCCTTAATTTCTCTTTCCAATTTTTCATTGTTAGTGTATAGAAATGCAAAGGATTTCTGTGTATTCATTTTGTATCTTGCAACTTTACTAAATTTATTGATTAGCTCTAGTAATCTTCAGCAGAAGGTAATGGTACCCCACTCCAGTACTCTTGCCTGGAAAATCCCATGGACGGAGGAGCCTGGCGGGCTGCAGTCCATGGGGTCGCTAAGAGTCGGACAGGACTGAGGGACTTCACTTTCACTTTTCACTTTCTTGCATTGGAGAAGGAAATGGTGACTCACTCCAGTGTTCTTGCCTGGAGAATCCCAGGGATGGGGGAGCCTGGTGGGCTGCCGTCTATGGGGTTGCACAGAGTCAGACAGGACTGAAGTGACTTAACAGCAGTAATCTTCTGGTGATTTTTTAGGGTTTTCTATTCTTGTCATCTGGGAACAGTGAGAGTTTTACTTCTTCTTTTCCAATATGGATTCCTTTTTTTTTTTTTTTTTCCCTTCTCTGATTGCTGTAGCCAGTACTTCCGAAACTATGTTGAATTATAGTGGTGAGAAGGACTTCCTTTGTGATCTACTGGCTAAGACTTTGCACTCCCAATTTAGGGGCCTGGTTTCAGGCCCTGATCCCTGGTCAGGGAACTAGATACCACATGCTGCAACTACGACATGGGAAAGCCAAATAAACAAATATTTAAAAAAAAATGATGAGAGTGGCACCCCTGTCTTGTTCCTGATCTTAGAGGAAATGCTTTCAATTTTTCACCATTAAGAATAATGTCTGCTGTGGGTTTGTCATATATGGCCTTTATTATATTGCAGTAGGTTCCTTCAGTGGCCAGTTACTGAAGGGTTTTTATCGTAAAAGGGTGTTGAATTTTGTCAAAAGCTTCTTCTGCATCTATTGAGATCATCATATGATTTTTAGCTTCCAATTCGTTAATGTAGTATGTGATATTGGTTGATTGGTATGTATTGAAGAATCCTTGCATTCATGTGATAAAGTCCACTTGATCACAGTGTATGATCCTTTTAATGTGCTATTGGATTCTGTTTGATAGAATTTTTTTGAGGATTTTTGCATCTGTGTTCATCAGTGGTATTGGCCTTTAATTTTCTTTGTGCTACCTTTGTCTGTTTTTGGTGTCAAAATGAAGGTGGCCTAATAAAATGGGTTTGGGAGTGTTCCTCTCCCTGCAGTTTTAAGGATAGATGTTAATTCTTCTCTAAACATTTGATAGAATTTGCCTGTGACATCATCTGGCCCTGGGCTTTTGTTTTTTGGGAGATTTTTATCACCAGTTTCAATTCCAGTGCTTGTGATTGTCTGTTCATAATTTCTGTTTCTTCCTGCTTCAGTCTTGGAATGTACTTTTCTAAGAATTTGTCCATTTATTCCCATTTGTCCTTTTATTGGCATATAGTTGCTTGTAGTAGTCTCTTATGATCCACTGTATTTCTGCATTTTCTGTTGTAACTTCTGTTTTTCATTTCTAATTTTGTTGATTTGAGTCTTCCTTTTTTATTGATGAGTCCAGCTAATGGTTTGTCAATTTTCTTTATCTTCTCAAAGAACCAGCTTTTTAAAAAAGCAGTCTAGGTTATATATGGGGTGGGATGGGGCAGCTGGGAGGGAGGCTCAAGATGGAGGAGATACATGTTCACTCATAGTTACTTCACTCTGCTGTAGAGCAAAAACCAACTCAACATTGTAAAGCAACTATCCTCCAAAGAAAGAGGATGCGGTGGAAGTCTGTCCATTACAGCAGTGCTTCTCTGACTGCATGCATCAAAATCCCTGGGAACAATTATTAAAACAAAAATTTCTGCTCTGTCCCCTAAAAAACACTAACTTTGACCTAGGTTAATTTTTGGCTAGTCAAATGTTATACAGTATACTGAAAAGGCTATAGAATTTTCAGTTAGAAGATCTGAAAAATCAGTTCCTGATTGTATAATCTTAGCAAATAAGTAACTGAGTCTCTCTAGGCCTAAGGTTTTTTCTTTATCTTTTTTTTTTTAATTGAAGGATAATTGCTTTATGGAATTTTGTTGTTTTCTGTCAAACCTCAATATGAGTCATCCATAGGTATACAGGTATCCTCTCCCTTTTGACCCTCCCTCCCGTCTCCCTCCCCATCCCACCCCTCTAGGCTGACACAGAGCCCCTGTTTGAGTTTCCTGAGCCACACAGCAAATTCCTGTTGGCTCTCTATTTTACACATGGTAATGTAAGTTTCCATGTTACTCTTTCCATACATCTCACCCTCTCCTCCCCTCTCCCCATGTCCGTAAGTCTATTCTCTATGTCTGTTTCTCCATTACTGCCCTGCAAATAAATTTTTCAGTTCCATTTTTCTAGATTCTGTATATATGCGTTAGAATACGATATTTATCTTTCTCTTTCTGACTCACTTTACTCTGTATAATAGGTTCTAGGTTCATCCACTTCATTAGAACTGACTCAAATGCATTCCTTCTAATGGCTGAGTAATATTCCATTGTGTACATGTACCGCAACTTCTTTATCCATTCATCTGTCGATGGACATCTAGGTTGCTTCCATACTCTAGCTGTTGTAAATAGTGCTGCACTGAACAATGGGATATACGTGTCTTTTTCAGCTTTGGTTTCCTCAGGGTGTATGCTTAGGAGTGGGAGTGCTGAATCATATGATGATTTTATTCCTAGTTTTTAAAGGAATCTCCATACTGTCTTCCATAGTGACTGTATCAATTTACATTCCTACCAACAGTATAAGAGCATTCCCTTTTCTCCACACCCTCTCCAGCATTTATTGTTTGTAGACTTTTTGATGATGGCCATTCTGATTGGTGTGAGGTGATATCTCATTGTAGTTTTGATTTGCAATTCTCTAATAATGAGCAATGTTGAGCATCTTTTCATGTGTTTGTTACCCATCTGCATGTCCTCTTTGGAGAAATGTCTGTTTAGGTCTTTTCCCACTTTTTGATTGGGTCGTTTGCTTTTCTGGTATTGAGTTGTATGAGCCACTTGTATATTTTGGAAATTAATCCTTTTTCAATGTTTCACTTGCTATTATTTTCTCCCATTCTGAGGGTTGTCTTTTCACCTTGCTTATAGTTTCCTTTGCTGTGCAAAAGGTTTTAAGTTTGATCAGGTCCCACTTGTTTACTTTTGTTTTTATTTCTGTTACTCTAGGAGGTGGGTCATAGAGGACCTATGTCATCGAGTGTTCTCCTCTAAGAGTTTTATAGTTTCTGGTCTTACATTTAGGTCTTTAATCCATTTTGAGTTTATCTTTGTGTATGGTGTTATGAAGTATTCTAATTTCTTCTTTTACATGTAGCTGTCCAGTTTTGCCAACACCATTTATCGAAGAGGCTATCTTTGCCCCATTGTATGTTCTTGCCTCCTTTGTCAAAAATAAGGTACCCATAGGTACATGGGCTTATTTTGGGGCTTTCTATCTTGTTTCATTGGTCTGTATTTCTGTTTCTGTGCACTAGTTGAGCACTTTTATTTTAGATAATATTTACTAACAGTGTCTGTGGTGGATCGGCTGTGCAGTTCTTATAGACTGAACTGAATACAGAAAGCTCAGTTGCTGGCACATTTAGGCTCTTAATATCTGTTGATGAATGAAAATGTTGCCTTATTTTTCTAACTTGAGTGTTTTGTTTTTTTTTTTAGGAGACTCTATCCCTCAATTTAATGACTTAGACTTCAGCTATCATGTCTTGTCTTTGATGGATTAAAACTAGCCACATTAAGGGGAAAAAAAAAACCAAAAACCTATATCCACTAAGGTTTTATGAGGGAATACAGAAAATATGCCTGACTACATCATGTCAAACATTGTGGTTACACTGTAGAAATTAGCAACGTCAATGTGGAATTATCCATGCAGTCTCTGGCATTAAGATGTAGCTAATGTCAAATCAAAGTAGCTAAGCATGATGGATGATAATAAAGGAGAGACTTGGGAGAAGCTGTTTATGAGTTGTTCTCAGAACTGCCTAAATATAAAAGAATACTCTCACATTGTCATATATTATACATCAAATGCACAGTCACCAATATTTGATAATTACCTGAATATATCAACCCACTTAGAGTTGTAAAAACTTCTACCATCCTTGGGGGTGCTGCACGCTGTTATGTCATTTAAGAAGCTTTACAAAGGAACAGTTTAAAATAGATTGCTGGTAAATAAGTTGCAGCCCAAGACTGATGATTGTTAACTTTCCTCTTTGTCCAACATATGCAGTTGCATTTTGGGGACCCATCATATATATTGACATAAAATTAATATTTTTTGTAAAAGGTGGGAAGTTGATTACAAAGAATCTCTTATCTGCAGTATACTCAACTAGGTTTCAGCAATATTGTCAGTCCTGCACACCATTTCATGTGGTTTCTATCCTTTCACTCTGCAGCACAAAAACTAGGTAATTACTTTTTTATTTTTTCATATGTTTACAAATTCTAAAAACGATGATGACTTTCAGGTCAGGCACCACTAGCGTTATGTAACCGCTTTTGAAAAGTCCATGGCTGTACTTCAGGGCCTCTGTCAATTCAGTAGGTCATTAAATTCCTGAAAACACTATGTCCTTTGGACATCATGGCCTCAATGGAGAAAGTGGGCTTTTGGTGCATTCTACATCAAATATTTTGGATTAACTTTTAAGCTTATATCTTGATCAATAGCTTGAGATACGTTTACATTTGATATCATGACATTCCAAAATTTCTAGTCACTGAAGCTCTTATCTGAGCCATTAGTTAAATGTCATCTGTCTATTGATAGATTCATTGATATAGATCTATCAGTCTACCCATGCATCAGCTGTTTCTATGATTTCTTCTTCAACATAAACTAAACTGGACTGCTGTTTGTACAAAAGTTTTGGAGATAGATGTTTTTAAAGTCATTGTCTTAGTCTGCTCAGGCTTTCATAACAAAATACCACAGACTGGTGGCTTAAACAACAAACTTATTTTCTCATAGTTCTGGAGGCTGAAAGTCTGAGATCAGAGTACCAGCATAGTTGGGTTCTGGTGAGAACTCTTTTACAGGCTTATAGATGGTAGCCTTCTTACTAAGACCGCACAGGGAGACAGAAAGACAGTCCTTCTTGACTCTTCTCATAAGGACAACAATCCTGTTGTATCAGGACCCCATCCTATGCTCTTAATTACTTGCTTGTAGGCCTTATCTCCAAATATAGTCACACCAGGGACTAGGACTTCAACGTATGAATTGGGAGAGCCCAGTTCAGTCCATAGCAGTCCATTATAGTTTTTGCACTTTAAAATGTTCATTTATAAGTATGAGGAAAATATCCACAAATAGCATTCTGAAGAAAGTTAAATTTTCTTCTCACATACTGAGAAGAAAATCTGTTGGCTAGAGGACAGCTCTGCTTTATGACAATTACATTTTTGTTATAATACATCAAATACAATCATTTGCCACAATAACATAATTGTTCTATTGGCAAATTTGCTTCAGAATATTACTTATGACTTGCTTCTATCAAGTCCACCATATGTAAATTTTAAATGCACAAGTCAATTTCAGGGAGACTTTGAAGATGCATGTTACATATAAAATTACATTAAATTTATTCAGGAAGGGCCAAGCATATCATTTTAATTGGATGTGTACAACTATCTGTCTATCTGTCTATATCCAGAGCATATTTGTACAAATAAAGTATGTCAAAATGTGCCCTGAAATTCATAAATTACACCACCCACCATGGTGAAGAATTTGGTATATCAGAGTTTAAGAAAAATGATTTTTAACCCTGGGATGTCCCAGGGTTAAAAGTTATAAAGTTAATACTTGTGATATGTTAAAAAAAAAAAGGGTACAGTTTTTCAAACTGTTACCCATACTGTCTTAAAAATAGCACTTGAATTAGAAAAAAATAGAGCTAATCGATTTACAAGTTGAGATGTATTTAAAATTGACAGTTATGAGTGCCTTGTACTCTATCCTGCCATTTAGTAGATGTTATCTAATAAATAGTGACAGTATCATGGAGACAAAAGATTCACATAGGCCTGAATATGAATTCTGGGTCTACCTGTTGATTTGCCCTATGATCCTGAATTCCTCACTTGATTTTTTTACACACAAAATGTTCATTAATTTAAAACAAGCCATGTGACTGTGAAGTCGCTCAGTCATGTCCGACTCTCTGTGAGCCCATGGACTGTAGCCTACCCAGCTCCTCAGTCCATGGAATTTTCCAGGCAAGAGTACTGGAGTGGGTTGCCATACAATAAATTAATTTTAAAATCTGTTTAAAGTACCTAAGATTGTGCTTTGCACATAGGAGGTACTGGATATATGTTAGTTCCCTTTTTACTCTCTTTCTGTTACTGTCTTGGTATAAATGAAAACATTTAGGTCATCCACCATGCTCAAATATACAAGTTCAGACCACCTAAGCCTATGGCCATAGAAATAGATACAATTACCTGGAAGGTATAGATCCTGTCGACAAAAAAATAAGTTGATCTATGAAGTGGAAAACTTTATTTGAGTCAAATTTGAGGATTATAACCCAGGAAAAGCATCTCAGAAAGCTCTAAGAACTGTTCGGCCTGTTAGAAGTCAAATAGTTATATAAGCTTTTTGAGACAGAGGGCTGTATGTTAAGTGACATATTATTAACAGTTTACATACTTCAGATCTAAGAAGCCCCTCACAAAGTCAAAAAGGAAAGCTGTCTTTTAAGGAATTGTCTTGCTGATGCTAGGAGAAGGTTGCTGTTTCTGGTTGAGCAGGTATGTATGTTTGCTGATGGGAGAGGTTTGGTCAATGCACAGAGCATATACACAAGGCATAGTAGTGAGGAGAGAGGAGGCCAAAAGGCAAAGAAACATTTAAATATTTCTTGCCATCAAATATGCATTTTATTTCACAGTTTCCCCTTGTTGATCATTAATCATTCAATAGAAAGCATTAAGTGATCAAATATTTGGCCCTTGAAGCCACTGTGGCTGCTCACGTGCGCTGGGGTCCATCATGTCCCTCAATGCTAGGTCTCAGTTGCCTGGTTCTCTCTTTTTTTTGGGTGGAGGGAGGTTATACTAGCAGACTGTTCAGCAAGGATTGACAGCCAATTCTAGTCTGTCCAATAGGGACTTCTAAGCCAGTTCTCCTTGCATGTGCATTGGGTATGCTCATTATTCAACAGTAAATTATAGATGTGATCTTTAGTTTCGGGTTGTTTAGATGTTCATTATCTTAGTGCAAGCAGGTGAAACTGTGAAAGTCAAATATATATGTATATATGTATATGTATGTTCTAAAAACTAATTAAATTGATAGTAGGAGCAACATCATCATCATTAAAGATTAAGCCAAATTCTTCTGAACCAAGCCATTTTCCTAGTATTTCTCGTAAACTGGGAAGTGGATTGTTCAGAGCAGAAATTTGACACTTCATTGATCATGAGCTAACGAATTCTGCGGCCAAATTGTTCTACCATTGGAAAACTGATAGGTGTGCTTACATTACAGATTACCCTAAGGTGACCTTGAGCCCAGAAGAAACCAATTACGTATCTTCCTAATCAACCTGGGAAGAGCTAGGGTCACAGGCTTGTTCCATAAATCCATTGGATCTGGTTAGGAGCTATGCAATATTCAACATCTAATGAAAAGGAGTATTTATAGCCAGGTTCAAAACAGGCATCATTAATTGTCCAGGATGACTTTTAGTGATATTGGTGGTAACATTAGCTTGCATAATGTTAAAGGATTTTCTTTTAAAATGAAGTTTCTAAGGACCATCCTAGTTAGAGTCTTGGAGAGGAGAAATCCACCAAGGTAACTGGACATAGGTGATTGGCCACAAACCCAGCAATTAGATTGATTTTTGAAACTTTCGTATGATTGAGCCCAAGAAATCCATTTAGCTTATAAGCAAAAATGTGAGAAATTAGCAAAGTAACCAGTATGCAGGCCTGCTAAGACATCTTGGGTCAGCTGTCTACTTTAGACTGGTTATCTTGTTCAGCTCTGAAAGTGCTGGTCTTAGCTGAAGTCAGAAATAGGAACTGTGGTTCATTCAGGAGAGCCTGATATGTTCCCTCTGTTTTCTTTATCTGATGCCTTTTCCAGAATGCATTATCTCTTGGTTGTAGGTCTTGGCACATCTGATCTTCATCCAAGATTAGGTTACAATGATAAGCCTCAGAAACATACTTAGAGTGTCCTTTTAATGACTGAACTTTTACAAAAAGTTATCTGGTAAGTGTATCTTAGTCAGTAAACACAGACCTCAATTAACAAAACTAAATTTACTATTCACTGAAACATTTTTTTCTCTCTAAAATTACCTGCCTTTCTACCAAATATAGCTGAATTAAGACTAATTTGTTTGCAAAATAAGTCTGGTTAACTGAAACTTTACATTAGCTGTGCTGGAACTTTTTGTAAAGAATCAAATTTTAAAACCTCAAGGCCAGGAAAAACATACCAAGAATATATCATTGATTGTGCCTGTGATATCTATGGATTTGGGTGAATTCTTTTTTTTTTTTTTTTTGAGGTCCCCAAATACCTTGAGATTCCTACATCTGTTAGGAGATGATCTTCCTTATATACCTGAGAAAACTGCTAGGAACCTGAGAGTTTCCAAATTCTGGAGGGATCAGGTAGAGAGAAAAGATAAATGGTTCAGTTTTACTTACAGCGGTGTAATTTAAAGGTTTCCTTCAATCTAGAAAACACAATATTTCAGACAAAAACTCCAAATTATAACCATACTCATATATTTGCTCAGTTCTATATGACTAATCCTTGATATTCTATTAACAGCTTTATGAAGCCATCAAGGTTTCCATTAGAATTCTTTAATTTCTTACCCAGTTCAGTGGTATAATCTGAAAGTTATCAGACACCTGTACATTCTTGGTAAAATGTCCATGTTATGAATCTTCTTGAAGATGAAGCATTTTGCAAAAAGCATAAGAGTACAATGATAACTTGGTAAATGACAAAAGACTTAAAAAGTCAAGGTTAAAGACCTTATTATAATGTGGCTGAAAAGAAATTTGGTTACTGCTGTGACATACAATAATTTGAAGTAATTACTAAAATTAGACTGATGCCATTTACCACAATATACCAGGGTCTAGGAATTCATATAATTTATAGAATATGTATATTACTGTTGTAACCATACCATACAATCTAAGAAGTTTTATTATCACTTATTTGATAATTCTTCCCATGTAATTTAACATACCAAATAAGCCTAATGAGTTTAATATTCTTGTCTCTGAGATGGAAAGAATACAAATATTTTGAGGTGTTCTAAGTTCTCTTTGGAAAACCTCAAAGTTAGCTAGAGGTGAAATGAACTTAATGTAGAATTTGATCTTTGGGAAGTTTATCAAAAATATCAAAACGTTGTAGAACACTTGATCAAGTAGAATCATAAGTCACTGTGAAATAGTACCCATTCACTTAAGCAAATGACAATAAAAGGTCTCAATGACAAATACAAATCATTTAGAGGCAAAGACCTCCACACAGTCTCATATGAAAGAAGCTCAATATTTTAAGAAAACTTTGTCTTCCTAGAGAGAAAGCTAAATTCAGATTTTGTACCACTTTACCTTTAAAATTCGTTTTCTGAATTAAATTCAATTTTATCTTAGCTAATTCTGACCATGCACAAAACTCGGTGTTCTTCCTCGACAAATCGTCCACAGCTTTCTCTATCCATATTAATATGCCCCTCACTTTTTTTTATATTCAGAAACAAGTTCTAGGAGAAAACCATCTTTTTTTTTTTTTTTTTTTAACAAAATGCATTTCCATTTCTTATACCTTCCCCCCTGCCCCAGAAAACACACGCCCTACTTCCTTTCATAGTGAAATGTTTCCCTTATAATTTAAAAATTTAAAACCTTAAACTCTACTGAAAACCAGGAACCATGTAACTGTGTACTGTGTGTCATAATAACACTTCTTGATTGGTACTTATGAATGTATTTTATAACCTCTAGAAACATATACCTTCTCACAGAATTTCTTTCTTCATTGTGATACAAGACATATGTCTCATAAACCCAACCATTCATAGATTCTCATAAGAAGACAAAAGCAGGTAAATTTTGACTTGGCCAGCAGTTAATGTTTCAGTATTTGTGCTAGTTGAAATGACCTAGATAGTGAATAATTTCTTGTAATTTGACTTAGTTTAATTTCAAGTTACCAAAATCTAGAGACACAATCCTTAGAAGAGATTTTCCCCAAACACAATTATTCTAAAGTGTTTACCTAAAAGCTCTTACTTCATTTACCTCTATTTTATTTACTTAAAAATTTTTCGTTGACAAACTTTGTAACAGGAATAATAAGGCCTTATTTTATTTCTAGTAAACCTAGGTATGATAAGTGAAGAAGGAAATAGCAACCCACTCCTATATTCTTGCCTGGAAAATCCCATGGACAGAGGAGCCTGGTGGGCTATAGTCCATGGGGTCACAAATAGTAGGACATGACTTAGCAACTAAAGAACTAGGTATAAAAGTATTATACTTAATGTTGCTCTAAAGACATATTTGTATTAATCAAACCAACAAACACAAGTTAACTCTAATACCAGATGTTAATTTAATATTGAATCTTTCCCAGATCATGTCATCCTGAAGTTCTGGCCAGTTCTGGCCTGAAGTTTTGGCCAGTTTTTTATATTTCAGAGTATTTATATAAGCACTTAATTTTCTTTAAGCCAATTAACTAGAGCTCTTTTACAGATTAAATGTGACAATGCCACACATCTCTGCAGTATACATACAGATTTGTACAAACACAAACCACCACAGATCCTCATGGTTCCCATTCCAAAATTTCAGCCATGAATCAAATAAAACAATAGAAAACCCATAAGTTACAAAGGAGATTTAATTCAGGTTAGGTTTCCGGCAGATGGAACAGATCAAGGTCACTTCTCTAGATGGCTAAACCCTTTTTATTAATATTTATGGAAAAGATCTCAAAGGCAAATAAAAACCTTAAGTGTAAAGTTCCAAATTGGCTACAAACTTTCCTGAAATTTACAGTTTAAAAAGATGGAGATAAGGGTTCCTGGAGAGGATCAGGTAGAATGTTTGCATCTCAGAGGCATAAGAAAAAAGAGGCAGGTGCCTCCCAAGAAGACTTTGTTACCTTAAGGCCAGAAAAAAATTTTTCCTCAATACTCACAAGCCTCCTAAGATAAGCAGGAGATTTTTGGGGAGTAGTAAAAGAATTGGGCTTTGGGTTATCTCTAGAGCCACACCTCTGGTCCTTTAAGACTAGATTTGTAAAAACAAGGAGAGTTGGTTTTTTCCTCAAAGAATTGGGTGGCCACCTCAATGATATAAAAGGGCTAACATTCACATATTTGGAATATTTTGCTTTCCCTCATTTAGCTTAGAGAAGAGAGCCCGTGGGGGGTGGGGGGTGGGGGCGGATTGAGCTATGGTCAGTTTAGCCAGACTAGTTGCCTTCTATTTTGGTAATCCAATTACAAACACTTTTGAGGATCCTCCATGAACTTCAGAAATTGTCTCATACAGCCCTCAGTGAGGCCCTTGATCTGAAGAATCTTGTCTACAGCCTCACATGGTCCCACTTCTAAAGTGAAAGACACTCAGTTCTGTCCGACTCTTTGCAACCCTGTGAACTATACAGTCCATAGAATTCTCTAGGCCAGAATATTGGAGTGGGTGGCCTTTCCCTTCTTTAGGGGATCTTCCCAGTCCAGAAATCAAACCCAGGTCTCCCGCATCACAGGCGGAATCTTTACTCACTTTACTCACTTGTAAAGGCAACCATTTAACAGTCTCTTCAGAGTGCAACAACAATTCAGAAGATTACAACAATGAGTACTCAAATTAAGAAAGATAGAGGGGCACAGTAAAATTTTAGGTACCTTTTGTATCATTACTCTTTCATAAGCCTTCTACAACAAATCTTTCGATATAGTTATTTTGGACTTTTGGAAGCCATTTGGGGCTGCAACAGACCAATTAAAATAGGTATGTTAGTTTAAGATGAGACTCTTAAATTTTAACAACTTCGATATTTCTCGAATTTAAAATATCCATAGATATTTATGTTAGTCACTCAGTTGTGTCTGACCCTTTGTGACCTCATGGACTGTAGCCCGCCAGACTCCTCTATCTATGGAATTCTCCAGGCAAGAATACTGGAGTTGGTTGCCATGTTCTCCCTTCTTCCCAACCCAGGGATCGAACCCAGGTCCCGCGCATTACAGGCAGATTCTTTACCATTTGGGGTACCCAGGAAGTGTGCCCCCCCCAAAGATAAAGCCCTACAAATATTTTTTACTGCTAATCTAATTTTAGAAAAGAGAAAAACTCTTAACTTGTTTCCAGGAGACCCTGCGGGCAGAGATCCAGAAGACTGCCGGCTTTACTTGTTCACTCAGCATTGTCTTGGAGTGTCAAAAGAACCCCAACTCGGCCATTTCAGAACCTATTTTCTATAGTTCTCAATTAACTACTTGTAAATGTACATAAACGCAGCCTGTATTTCCGTAGGTGACTTTGCACAGGAGCAGTTTGAGGCACAATTTCCCAGTATCAATTTTGTAGCGTTATTCAATTTTCTGAGAACAGGGTGGTATGGTGCATATGTGCTGCTTTTGAGTCTAGCACCCCAAGGATTTACTGCTGGGTTGCTTCAGCTTCTTTCATATGGTTTGGTTTGCCCTCAGTTCAGCTCAGTTCATTCGCTCAGTTGTGTCTGACTCTTTGCAACCCCATGGACTGCAGCACGCCAGGTTTCCCTGTCCAAAATCAACTCGTGGAATTTACTCAAACTTATGTCCATTGAGTCGGTGATGCCATCCAACCATCTCATCCTCTGTCACTCCCTTCTCTTCCCACCTTCAATTTTTCCCAGCATCAGGGTCTTTTTAAATGAGGCAGCTGTTTGCAACTGGTGGCCAAAGTATTGGAGTTTCAGCAGCATCAGTCCTTCCAATGAATACTCAGGACAGATTTCCTTTAGAATGAACTGGTTGGATCTCCTTGCTGTCCAAAGGACTCTCAAGAGTCTTCTCCAACACTACAGTTCAAAGGCATCAATTCTTTGGTGCTCAGCTTTCTTTATAGTCCAACTCTCACATGCATACATGACTACTGGAAAAACCACAGCTTTGACTAGACGGATCTTTGTTGGCAAAATAATGACTCTGCTTTTTAATGTGCTGTCTAGGTTGGTCATAACTTTCTTCCAAGGAGCAAGCGTCTTTTAATTTCATGGCTGCAGTCACCATTTGCAGAGATTTTGGAGCCACAAAGAATAAAGTCTGCCACTGTTTCCACTGTTTCCCCATCTATTTGCCATGAAGTGATGGGACCAGATACCATGATTTTAGTTTTCTGAATGTTGAGTTTTAAGCCAGCTTTTTCACTTTCCTCTTTCACTTTCATCTAGAAGCTCTTTAGTTCTTCTTCGCTATCTGCCATAAGGGTGGTTTCATCTGCATATCTGAGGTTATTGATATTTCTCCCGGAAATCTTGATTCCAGCTTGTGCTTCAACCAGCCCAGCATGTCACATGATGTACTCTGCATATAAGTTAAATAAGCAGGGTGACAAGATACATCCTTGACGTACTCATTTCCTGATTTGGAGCCAGTCTGTTGTTCCATGTCCAGTTCTAACTGTTGCTTCCTGACCTGCATACAGATTTCTCAAGAGGCAGGTCAGGTGGTCTGGTAATCCCATCTCTTTAAGAATTTTTCACAGTTTGTTGTGATGCACACAGTCAAAGGCTTTGGCATAGTTAATAAAGCAAAACTAGATGTTTTTCTGGAATTCTCTCTCAATTTTTCGATGACCGAATGGATGTAGGCAATTTGATCTCTGGTTCCTCTGCCTTTTCTAAATCCAGCTGGAACATCTGGAAGTTCACAGTTCATGTACTATTGAAGCTTGGCTTGGAGAATGTTGAGCATTACTTTGCTTTGAGCATGTGAGATGAGTGCAATTGTGCAGTAGTTTGAACATTCTTTGGCATTGCCTTTCTTTGGGATTGGAGTGAAAACTGACCTCTTCCAGTCCTGTGGCCACTTCTGAGTTTTCCAAATTTGCTGGCATATTGAGTGCAGCACTTTCACAGCATCATCTTTCAGGATTTGGAATAGCTCAACTGGAATTCCATCACCTCCACTAGCTTTGTTAGTAGTGATGCTTCTAAGGCCCACTTGACTTCACATTCCAGGATGTCTGGCTCTAGGTGAGTGATAACATCATCATGATTATCTGGGTCATTAAGGTCTTTTTTGTATAGTTCTTCTGTGTATTCTTGCCACCTCTTCTTAATATCCTCTGCTCCTGTTAGGTCCATAGCATTTCTGTCCTCTATTGGGTCCATCTGTGCATGAAAACTTCCTTTGATATCTTCAATTTTCTTGAAGAGATCCCTAGTCTTTCCCATTCTATTGTTTTCCTCTATTTCTTTGCACTGACCACTGAGGAAGGCTTTCTTATCTCTCCCTGCTACTCTTTGGAACTCTGCATTCAGATGGGTATATCTTTTGTTTTCTCCTTTGCCCTTCACTTCTCTTCTTTTCGCAGATATTTGTAAGGCCTCCTCAGATAACTATTTCGTCTCTTTGCATTTCTTTTTCTCACAGATGGTCTGTGGTCACTGCCTCCTGGACATGTCATGAACATCCGTCTATAGTTCTTCAGGCACTCTATCAGATCTAATCCCTTGAATCCATTTGTCACTTCCACTGTATAATCATAAGGGATTTGATTTACATCACACCTGAGTGGTCTAGTGGTTTTTCCTACTTTATTCAATTCAAGTCTGAATTTGGCAATAAGGAGTTCATGATCTGAGCCACAGTCAGCTGCTGGTCTTGTTTTTGCTGACTGTATAGAGCTTCTCCATCTTTGGCTGCAAAGAATATAATCAATCAGATTTCAGTATTGACCATCTGGTGATGTCCATGTGTAGAGTCTTCTCTTGTGTTGTTGGACGAAGGTATTTGCTAAGACCAGTGCATTCTCTTGGCAAAACTCTATTAGCCTTTGCCCTGCTTCACTCTGTACTCTAAGGCCAAATTTGCCTATTACTCCAGGTGTTTCTTGACTTCCTACTTTTGCATTTCAGTCCCCTATAATGAAAAGGACATCTTTTTTGGGTGTTAGTTCTAGAAGGTCTTGTAGGTCTTCATAGAACTGTTCAACTTCAGCTTTTTCAGCATTACTGGCCAGGACATAGACTGGATTACTCTGATATTGAGTGGTTTGTGATGCCATCCAACCATCTCATCCTCTGTCGTCCCCTTCTCCTCCCGCCCTCAATCTTTCCCAGCATCAGCGTCTTTTCAAATGAGTCAGTTTTTCACATCAGGTGGCCAAAGTGTTGGAGTTTCAGCTTTAGCATCAGTCCTTCCAATGAATATTCAGGACTGATTTCCTTTAGGATGGACTGGTTGGATCTCCTTGCTTTATTCTTTGGATCTAAATAAATCAGTCTTTCATTTTACTAGCAAAAATTTTGTTCAGATCATATATCAACTCATTTTTTCTTTTATTTAAAACAAATTTAATATAAGTTTAGCTACCTGTGTTTCTCTGGGCTTCTTGCCCATATCCTTTAGGCCCTGCCTAGGAAATGCACGAGTGTCCCTTAAGACTCTTAAGTATTAAGTGAAAACCAGCTCACATAAAATTTTTAGGATCATCACCCAAAATTGAAATTTGAATTATCAGAAGAACTCACAGGAACATCTGAGGAGTACCAAAATCTGGTGGGATTCACTGGGCCCATGCTGGTACCAAGCGCCAGTTTCAGGCAGACTCCAGGTGCCTTCTGACCAGAGTGTCAGATACCCTGCCAGCTATACCAAGCATATGTCAATGAAAATTAATCAGTCAATCTAAGGAAGAAATGGAAAAAAAATTTTGAGCCAAATTTGAGGGTTATAGTACAGGATGAGCATCTCAGAAAACAGAACTGTTCTACCTGTTAGAAGTCAAGGCAGAGTTATATAAGTTATTTGAGACAGAGGTCTACACATTAAATGGCATATTATTGACAATTTACATTCTCCAGATCTCAGCAGCCCTTTACAAGTCAAGAAGCAATATTATCCTTTAAGGAATTGTCTTATCGAAGCTAGGAGAGTGTTGTTCTTCATTGTTAAGCAGGTATTTTTGCTAATGGGTGAGGTTTGGTCAATGCATAATGCAGACACATAAAACATAGTGTGTGAAGAGAGGAGGTCGAAGGACAGAGAAAATTTTACATTCAAGTTTTTCTTTTCTTGCAAAAAAAAAATGTTTTATTTCAAAGTCCTTTTAAAATCTGCCAATGACAGTTATTCCAGTCTCAGCACCTTCCCAGTTAGTCACCATTTCTGAGTGTGAGCCTCTGTTACTCTCGGTTATTGGCCTTCGAGGAGAAAAGAAGTGGAATCAAAAGAGTAAAGAACAGTCAAGAAGAGTCTCAAAGCTTAATTGTTCTCTTCCTGGTCTAGAGCATGCTGATTAATAGGTCTCTAAATACACAATTACAGCCCTGGTGATGTATGTGAACAGGTGGGTTCCTGAAGGCATTGCAGACTCATTAGCCCTGGTGATGTTTAAGTCCAGGAGAGGAAAGGAGGTTGTATTTGTTTCAGAACAAATGAAACTTTCCCTCAAATCATACCTCATCTAAACTGTTAAGGTTTTGAAAGAGAAGGAAAACTTAGTAAGCTTAATTTTGCATTGTGGAAAGGGAAGGATGAAGTTGAACCATTTGAAAATACACATTTTATATATTTATCGAACTTCTGTTGTATAATAAACACTATAGTAGGCACGAAAGAAAGTGCTGAAAAAGTGGCCATGGTCTTCAGTCCTTACCCAACTCACAGTCTATAGGGATGACATACTTTTAAGTATCTCCTGGTGCCAGCACAAAGCTCATTTGGCTATTAGAAGTGTTTCCTGCTGCTTTCCCAAATGTAAAACTCATATTTTCTCATATCCATCCATATGGCACCCAGCCTAGCTCACCTCAAATCCATTATTCCCTTCTCACACTTATTCCTTGTGTGTGTGTGTGTGTGTGTGTGTGTGTGTGTGTGTGTGTTGGGGCTGGGGTTGGTTTGAGCAGTGGGGAAGTATTTCACAATCATTATTGTTTGGGCTCAAACCTAGGTGAATTATCACACTCTCTGAAAGTGAAGTTCCTGAAAGTCTGGCTTCCATCAACCATCAGTTGGCCAATTTGGATTTTTCTCTTGAGAAAAAGAATCAGTCAGCAAATATTTGGGGAGCATTTCTGTTTTAATCTTATGAAGATAAAAGTTAAGTCCCCTATGAATGTACTCTTTTTCAACTTTGAATGACATACTTTTATTTCAGAGATCCTTAAGTTAAACTAAATTTAGTGTCAGGATCCAGCTATGGGAGCAAACTGATGAATTTAAATAAACTGTCTTGATGGAAGATGAACTATAACTATGGCATACCCTTCCTTCTTCTATGCCAAATATCCTGATCTTTATGAGAAGCTTCTCTTGGCACTACCTGGCTAGAGATTTCTACCAACTTCATATGGTTTCTTTGAAACTCAAGCCTCAAGTACATATTTTCTTCCTTTTGACAGCCTATGGCCTCTGAAGTGCATTCCTCCAAGGGTAAGACATTAGCCTGAGAGGATGGCCATGTTAAATGAGGTCTTGTAACAGATAGGATCTAGGGAGAAGTGGGTGAATAAGAGTAATGAGTTTCTTAAACGGCAGAGACCAGGTATTAAGCATTCCCTGTATGCCTTATTTACACACATACATGTAATCCCTACACCATCACCATGAAGCAGCTACTACTATTAGCACATTTTACACCACAGCCATAGAGAAGTTAAAAATTATATCTAAGATCACACAGCTAGGATGTAGCTGAGTGATTTTCAGTTCAGGCAGCAAAACTGCTCATAATCAGTACACTATAGGAAAAAAGCCTTACTCTGAGACTTAGAAATAAGACTAGTTCACTCAGTACTAATAGGTTTAAAATCCTCTTTATCCTTAGTTACTTGCAAAAGAAAGATCGGCTTTTAGTAAAAGTTTTCAGCTATTGAGTTTGTATTGAGAACCCTTTGCCAACCACATTCCATACAGACAGATTTAATAATATTTGAAAAACATAACTGAAAAGGGGCTTCAATGTAGGATGTTTAAAAATCTCAAAACCAATAATAATTTTAAAAACCAGTTAAAAAGTGGGCAAACTGTTTGGACAGATTGTTCACCAAAGAAGACACACAGATGGCCAACAAGCACAGAAAGATTCTCAATATCATAAGTCATTAAAAAAATGCAAACACAGTGCTCTCCTACTACATGTTTGCTGAATGCTTAAAAATTAAATAGTCTGTTTATACCAAGTGTTGGTGAGAATAGGGAGGAACTGAAAACCTCATACTGGGGTTTATGTAAAATGGTAGAAACATTGTAGAAGATAACTTGGCAGTTTCTTGCATACCTACCAAATGAAGTAGGCATTCTACTCCTTGGTATTTGCTCAAAAGAAAATAAATCATATGCCCACTTAAAGACCTGAACACAAATGTTCATATCCAATTTATTTCTAATAGCCAAAACCTGGAAACTACATGTTCAATGATATTTGTATGGCCAATAAACAAAAAACATGAAATACTAATACATTCAACATGGATGAATTTCTCAAAATAAATATATTGAGTAAAAGAAGCCAGACATGAAAGATTACATAATTTATGATTCCAATTATATAAAACTCTAGACAATGCAAACTAAATCTATCATGACGGAAAGCAGAGCAATAGTTACCTAGGAGAAAGGTGACAGGGAGGGATAAGACCCAGGAACTTCAGATATATTAGAAACTTTGGGGAACAACAGAATCATTCAGTATCTTGGTTGTAGTTGTTTCTTTAAAAAAAAAAAAAAACTTGCCAAATTGCACATTTTAATATATGAAGATTATTGTATGTAAGGTACCACAATAACAAAGCTGTCAAAGAAAAGAGAAAAACATAGCAGTTGAGAAACACAAAGATTTCTCTGAAATTTTCACTAATGGTGGTTTGTGGCATTAGTATTTCTGGGGATATTTAATGTGTATCTTGTAGGAATCTGTAGTACTCAAAAATTCTAATTCTAGTGTAAAAGCTTTGATGGACTTGGAGAAATGTTTTTGCCTGCAGGGAAGTCTCCCCTTTGTCCTTCAAATCTACCAAGTGGTTTGGCTGCTTTTCCTGATACAAATTTGAATTAGGCCTGCTGGTAGCTGTGGGAGGTAGTATCTGGTGATCTTCCTGAGAAATAATCACATGATGGAACCATTTGATCAAACAGTTCCCCAGGAGATATGCATCTGGATCATTTCAGGATACTATTGAAAATTGTCAATCATCTCAGAATGCCAGAGAAATGTGTTTTCCTAGCATATAGAAAAAGGAGACTCCTGTTATTATCAGTAAGATCTCTTGCTTGCTTCACCTTGAATCTGAATCCTTGATTGCAGATACATGTTTTAATTCTCCTTAATGCCTGTGATTAATTTTCATGAGTCATTTGTTCCTGTTATTGATGACAACAACAACAAAGTTACATATTTTGAAGCCTTGATGAGTGTCCAGTTAACAAATTCTTCCTACCAGGGAATGTTCAAAACTCAATAGAGAACAACCGCCCCAAAAATTAAACTACCAGGGGATAACAAAATTTAATAATGTCACCCCTTTTGGGTTTTTAACTATAGAATTTCAGTATCAAGAGTGAACCTAAACTTTCACAACCATTTTTTCTCCACATTATAGAACAGCTCAGTGGTAAAGAATCCGCCTGCCAAGCAGAAGACACAGGTTTGATCCCTGAGTCAGAAAGATCCCCTGGAGAAGGAAATGGCAACACACTGCAGTATTCTTGTCTGGGAAATCCCACGCACAGAGGAGCCTGGCGGGCTACAGTCCATGGGGTAGCAAAGAGTCAGACATAACTTAGCGACTAAGCAGCAACAGCTGCAGAAAGGCCATCAGAATGAACATTGTGGGTGGAGGAAGTGGAGAAATGAACCTGAGGAGTATGACATGCACCAAGTATAAGGTTGGAGAATACAAAACTAGATGTGCCAGTTAGGCTAAAGATAGGGATTTGTGCAAGGAAGGAAGTAAATAGGGTTGGAAAGAGAAATAGAAATTGCCTATGAATGTAAAGCTTAAAAATATGATTTCAAGTCTATGTTTACTTATTGGCCTTATTTACCTTTCAATTCTATATAATTGGTTCAGTGAATAGAAATAATATATTTTCCATTGTTCAGCACTATGTGTATTCTGCTTTGGTAGGACAAGAAGGCCTATTGTTGACTTTCCTTATGGTCCAGGGGCTAAAATTCCACATTCCTAATACAGGAGACCCAGGTCATTTGTAGATCCCATATGCTACAACTAGACAGTGAACTAGATCCCGCACGCTGTAATGAAGATAGAAGATGCTGTATGTCACAGCTAAGGCCTGGTGCAAACAAAAAATATTTTTTTAAAAAAGAAGGCCTATTGCTAAGGGTACCCACATGGGGAAGGGGTGATAAAAGGTCAGGCCAGCACAGGGACCGTGCTCCACATGGTCTTTCTGTTTCTGGGTGCTAAATCACTTCAGTCACGTCATGTCTGACTCTCTGTGACCTCATATACTGTAGCCCTCCAGGCTCCTCTGTCCGTGGGATTCTCCAGGCAAGAATACTGGAGTGGGTTTCCATGCCCTCCTCTGGGGGATCTTCCTGCCCCAAGGATCAAACCTGTGTCTCTTACATCTCCTGCATTGGCAGGCGGATTCTTTACCACTAATGCCACCTGGGAAGCCCATCTGTTTCTAGTGACACAGCTAAGACTACAGAAGGTCAATTTGGCAGCTTCAGAATAGCGTTTCCCAGAATAAGCCTCATGCACGAGGCCAGTTCCTGAATAAAAGCAGACTAATTCTAGTGTCTCAGAATGGAATCTCAAGCAACCCCCTGGTAAGGAAGCTGCCCTCACAAGTTATTGAAATGAATTATGCCCTTTGATGTATCATGCCTGCTGCACTCAGAAGCAAAAGCATTTCAGTTATTAGGGAACAGAGTCTGTTGCTAAAATGTGTTTAGGCCCTCAGAGTGATAGACTGGGCCCTGTGATATCTAAGTTGTGCATCATGCCATGTCAGTGCAGGTATGTCTGCTCTGGAGAGGCGTGTTCCTTGAGATCCCACTGGGGTTCCACCCCTGTGGCCTTAATTCCCATTATCAGGTTCTTATTCTTCAGTCCTGATGCTACAGTTTACCTCAATAGGCTGATTGGTTCCTTCCTCCTTTCCCCCTTCCCTGCCCTCCTCTTTCTCTCTTCCAATAACCTTCAAATATTTGCTCTAATACATTCCGACAGGGCACACTGCACAGCCTCAGAGCGATTCTTTGTCTGACTCTCTGGAATGTGAGACACAAGAGTGCAGGTCACCCCTCATCCCAGCCCTCTGTGTCACCGGTGCCCCAAACCACTGGATGGTCTGCTTAGCGATCATGGCAGGAAGTGAAGGAAATCAGCAAACTTTGTGGCTTGTTCTGTAGTGATAAGAAGAGAATAAAGGAAGTAAAAGAAGTTAGATGACTGAAACACTAAACAAGCAAAAACCGCAATGTGCTAGATAACAGAGGCAGGGTCTCTATACATCTGTTGTAGGTGTCACTACTTCCTACAGAAGTAAAAAGTCAGAAGCATTGCATGTTTCATCTCTCCTTACTGATTACATAGCAATGGAAAGATAGCATGTTTACCCCATCTGGATTTACCGACCTCTAACTGGTGTGATTATTGTAGTGCATTTCAAGGAACTGTGTCTGCTTGTGACATTACATTCCAAGGCCAATCCAGTAGAGCTCTGGACAATACCTTATTGTGTCTGATAAATGTTAAACATATGTTTTCCATTTTAGCCCAACCACGTTTAGCCCACTGATTACAAAACTTGGTTTTCTTCTGTCCTTATGATTAGAACCTCCAGAGTAAGCACAGTCCTTGCTTAGCCATTCCTCTGCTCACTACACCACCTTTTTTTTTTAAGATATAAATTGATTTCTAAAGAGCTGTCAGTTTCACATGGCTCTGCAGTCAAATAGAACCAGCACCGTTTAATGAAAAAGCTACAACTGCTACGATTTTGGACATAGTTATGCTTGCTTCCTCACTGGTCTCCCCTCCTTCAAATATTAGCATGATACCCATATTTTTCATATATCTTTGTTCTTGATATCCTCCTAGCGACTAATATTCTACTTTCTTAATTGTTGCTTTGTTTTATTTCTATTTCCCAGTGGAAAATCCAATCTGGCATTATAGTCAGTGACAAAGAAAGTGCTAATTAGTAAATGAATGCAATTAGTAGTTACCTCAAATGTTTTTCAGGTAGTTTGCTGTCTCTGGCATGTACTTGCAACAATGTAAGTCAGCATTTTCCATTTAACACAATATGAATTCAACAAAACGGTAAAACATTGGAGAAAATAAAAAATAAACATGCACCAGAACAAGTCAACATGCGTGTCAGAGGAGTGGAGAACGAAGGTCTTGCCTCTGTCTTAGATGATGCCTACTTGTCCTTCTCGACCAATCAACAATAGCCCCTTCTGAGTCTCCTCACTTTTCAGGTAAGAAAATGACCCAGAGAGGAGAAACGATTTCCATCAAGAGCAACGCTTCATCAAGAGCAATGCTATAATTCTTATTTTGTATTGGTTGACTCATCTGGATGTAGTGGTTCTGAAATCATGTGTGTTCTGTATTTTCCAACAAATTTTACCTCTTTGGTCTCTGTCTTTCATTAGCATTATCAAAGTCTCAGCATACTGTCAGTGCTCAATATTTACTAGAATTGTAGTGAAAGTTTGATTTTTCCCTCTTCATACCACTCATCTTTCTAGGGGGAAAAAACAACAAAATGCTCTCCTTTGGATTCTGTACCCCTCCCTGCTCCTCACGTGGTTACAGTGAGGACCAAAAATCAGAATGTGCCACCATTCTGGACCAGTGACCCTGGACAGGTCTGTCAGATGCCCTTCCAGAGATTTTTTTTGCATTGAAACTAAGGGGAGAGATGAAAACCCTGGGGGCAGAGCTGGAAGAAGGTGAGCCCATGAATAGCAGGCACTGTTGGTTCTTGGGTGAGAAAGTCAGATATAGAGAATAGAATTTTTAATCAAAGAAAGGCAAAGCAAGGACTAGAAAACTGGCAAAATATTTAGTGAATGCCAAGCATTCTTTCATAATTTTATATACCATCTTTTTTAACACTTGTAAGAAATCATATGAGTAAGGCCACCATATGAGCTAGCCTACTATTATGAGCTAGCCTGTGAGCTCACTATCTGAGCTAGCCTACATGTTACTTTTGTGATCATGGGGAAAAACTATCTTTTCCTCCAAGCAGAGAAAGACTTGTGCTGTGTGTCCTGGCAAGTATAGGGTCAGAGTCACCTGTAAGCAGGTTCCCTGCACAGAGTACAGTCTACACAAGTACGCGGTGATTATAAATAGAATTAGGTATGTGATATCCATTTTATGGATGGCGAACTTGAGGTTCCCATATGTTAGGTAAAATTGTTTTTTAATACAGGGGATTTTTTTTAAATGCCCTGGTACCCACAGCTAGCAGGTAACAGCCAGGATTCACACCAATGTTTCCACAAAGGCTGGTGCATTTCTCATCTACCTGTTTACTTGCAGGCTCTTATTATCATGATTGATTTCTCCCTCCAGCTTGCTCCATCTTCTTTGACTCTCTTTCTGTAGGTATACATATACATCGACTCTCACTTTCACCCCTGTTCTTCCACTGGTTCAAACTATAGACACAATCAGATTGCTTGTGTTAAAACAGAGAAGATCGTTTTTTGCACTGAATGCAGTGTCGAGTGCTAGCACATGCTTTAAACTAAGCAGATAGAAATCATTAAAACTGTAATGTGTTACTGGTAACAAGCAAAAGTTGGTAATGCTTCTTCTACCCTTGGTCTTTCTAAAATTTCCATTTGTAAAGATAGGGCCAGGAAGGGTAGCAAAGAAAACTCCTTTCCAAAGTAATGAGAAAGCATGCCACCAAAGAGCTTCAAACATCAGTTTGTACAGGACTAGGAGTTTCCAGGTTCTGCCATAATGACTCTAAATGCAATAGCAACATACGGCATTACATCTGTTGGGTGAGTTACACATACCTGGTTAAATTAGATTTGCTTGGGAGAGGTATTCATTCTTTCAAGTTGGTGGGACAAATTCCATGCATTGAAACAATTATTTATTGAATGCTAGAGGCCTAGAAGAAACACAGTTTCTAAAGCATCTGCATCTAATTGAAAGTATGAAAGTGAAAGTGAAGTCGCTCAGTCATGTCCGACTCTTTGCAACCCGATGGACGCCAGGCTCCTCCGTCCATGGGATTTTCTAGGCAAGAGTACTGGAGTGGGTTGCCATTTCCTTCTCCACAGAATCTTCCTGACCCAGGGATCGAACCCAGGTCTCCCGCATTGTAGACAGACGCTTTACCATCTGAGCCACCAGGGAAGTGCTAATTGAAAGTATAGCTAGTGAAAAGCCATGGTCTTTGGTATTGTTCTGTGCTATATTCATATTGTGAAAAGAGAATAGAATGAGCCAGCTTCTGCCCTCCAGCAGTTTATAATCAAAGCATAAAGCAGTGCATCCTTTTCAGGAAGACCAGAGCACTAGGCATATTTTCAGGAGAGAATTAAGTCCAGGAGTAAAAGGCAGATATCCAGTTACCAAATTGAGGAAGGAAGTGGAAACTTGATTTTACTAATGAGACAAAAAATCCAGACTTCTAAACTGTGAGGGATAAATGTAGTACAGGGCAGTTTGATGAATCTGGGTTAGATCCAGTCTACTTCTCAGGACAAAAAGGAAATGCAAGAGTACAGAAGTGAGGAACAGGCAACCAGACTGGTAATTCCAAATGCACAAAGACCTGATTTCAAGGAGTATTCATTCCCTGGAGAGGCCAGATATATATACAATTAATTGCACCGTGAAATGGAAACATGTTATATCATTGTTTCTGAAAAGGTAATGCAGATATACATTTCTGGGTTTTTAAAAAAATATAGATTCTGGTCCAATAGGTTGGAGATGGTACCAAGAGCCTGCATTTGTACTCATCCCAGCCAATGTGGATGTTGATGGTCTATGGACCACAGGTTAAGTAGTAATAAAGGAAATAAGAAAGTACTATGGAAATATACAGTAAGCAACATTAAAGGGGAACCTTCTCAGAAGATGGGACCCCTGAGCTAGGCTCTAAAATATGCAGACCAAGAAGAGTTGGGCTTTGCAGTAATGCTCAATCTGGTGAGCAAAAACTAGATTTCATTCATTCAACCAGTATTTATGGAGATCCATGGCATTCCATGCCAAAATACTTATTAGAAACTTTCATATCAATTTAATCACAAGTAAAACCAAACAATGGCAGCAGCCACTATGAGAAATGAAAGGCCATGGCTATTCTATTTCAGAACACCAGATTTTAAAAGGCTCGTCATGCTTCACCTTTGACAATTTAAACTGTGTTCCAGTTTTTGAAATATGAGTTTTTTTAAGGTTAGTCTCAAATTTTCATGTACACCTCTTCTCTGAAAGGGCAAGGCAAGGGGATCATGTGTTCATTCTGTTAGGCTTGTTTTTGTTAGCCTCTTATGGAAGGCAAATTAAGGCCAAAGACCTTGTTTCCATTGACTCAAGCGCTAAATGACCTGTTTCAGGAAGAGAGTAAACAGCAGTCATGGAGACCGCCATTAACTGTGCAGCGGGTGTTAACACCTGTAGCTGTTAAATTCCAGCCAAGATAATCACCTCGCTCTCAAGGCAACTGGCTCATGTCAAGCACTGTCCGCCATGATGGAAACTGTTTGGCGATATTAAGTCCTGGCTTTCCCTCACATGTTGCAGCAAGAGATGGAGAGATTTGGATGCCAGGGAACCACTGTGGTTAATAGTTAAACACACCTCTGGGTACTCTGGCAGCCAAGCATGGAACACAGCACCTGGACAGCAGAGACTGAGCCAGAGAACATCAGCTTGCAGTAGGCATTGTCTGCCAAGGGCTGTATCTAGACTTGGCTGGAGCAGCACTGTTGGAGAGGAAAAGATAAGGCCTTTTCAGATAGGAAGCCACTACATCAACAGACATCTCTACTAGACTTAGCTATAAACAACTGGACCCTGCAACTGGTTGATTTGTTATTATTTAGGGTTTAAGGTGTGTCTGTGTATACATGAACATACATGGGTGAGTACTCATGATGTACGTATGGAAACTCCTCTCTGCAACAAACATTAAGTTCTTCCTGTCCGTAATCACTACAAATAGGTCCCCATACACTGGAGACTACCAGATGCTCATTACCATTTATCAGATTGGGCATAAGGAGAGCGAACTGCTAGGGCATTGGTTCTCCCTAATGGCACCACTGTGCCCTCACGCTTCAGCAGCATTGCCCGGACTCTTTCATACTGCAGGAGACTCTGTATGTCCCTGTCTACTCCAGGGCCTCAAACACAAACATTTACATCTAAGGAATGTGTTTTTAAGGGACATTTGAAACCTACTTTACGTAAATAACAGTGGAGTAGTCAGCAATCATAAACTTCAGAGGTCAGAATAAATTGTTGAAGGTCAAACAGTTCTGCCAGCCTTCAGGTGAGAAGATGACTAAATAATTCTAGGAATATGAGTACTTATTCTACTTTAAAAAATCTCCAGGGGTGGGGGTGGAATCTCCTTTTCACTCTGTAATCCAATTCTATACATACATTTTTAAATGTCAGTGTTCATTTATTTAGTCCATTGCAGCCATTTTTAATGGAACAGATACTCCCTAGACACAGGTTTATATATTCAGCTTAGGACCTCAAAAGTTGGAGAATACCATACAGGAAAAAATGCATTATATTTTAAAATGTATTAAATGTATTGTTTTCTTTATATTATGTGTAACTATATTAGTGGAAAAAAGTTACTGGCAGTTCACATACAGAGAGCTAAAACTAGCCATATCCTTTCCTGAGCACTTTCTCAATCTGTATTACCAGAGCATTCATTCCAGAAAATGTCAAACAGCATTAAAAGTTTTCTTTACTACAGCAGCTATTCTAGGGATTTTTTAACACTCTGCTTTTCTCTGGTATGTCATCAACTGGAAGGGACACTTAGAGATGACCTAGGTGGATTGGGAAGGTAGGCAAAGGAAACTTTCTGCATTCTTTGACAAATCAGTCAGACATAGGTGGATCAGATTCTTTCCCTTTCAAGGAAGATCAGCATTGTGTGATATCTCTGCAAAATGGAAGCTCTTTTTAAATAACGTGTTATGATTAAGAAATTGGTGCAGTGTTGCAGCTCTGAGCTTTATCACAGATTTTTGAGAACATGCAGAAAGTCTAACTTAGTTGTTTTCCCCCAAAGTTATAAAAATAGGAAAATAGCAGCCATGGCAGAGTAACTTACATCTAATGTCAGGATCATGTGAAAAGAAATGACTACTGCAGCAAAAGCTATATAGTCTGCTCCCCAGCTGCAAAAAGTGAAAGTCACTTAGTCAGAGACTCCATGGACTATACAGTCCATGGAATTCTCCAGGCTAGAATACTGGAGTGGGTAGCCTTTCCCTTCTCCAGGGTATCTTCCCGACTCAGGGATTGAACCCAGGTCTCCTACATTGCAGGTGGATTCTTTACCAGCCTAGCCACAAGGGAAGTCCACTCCCCAGCTGGAGTCAATCAGTATTTCTAAGGTCCACATCAATAGTCCTCTAGAGTTGTAAGAGGCCTGGAGTTCCTTTTCATTTTCCAGTGGACCATTACTCAGTAGTCTGTCTCCACATAGGTTGGAACACACCTTGATGGGTTGCTAATCAGTATACTACTGGATAGCTAGGATCCCAGAGATAAAAATTGATAGTAAAAAGTCATTTAGAACAATCATTAATTTAACAGTTATGGAACTAAGCTGCAGAGATATTCAGGAAAATGTCCAGTGTCACACATCTTGAAGTGAAGTGAAGTGAAAGTTGCTCAGTCGTGTCCGACTCTTTGCCACCCCATGGACTATATAGTCCATGGAATTCCCCAGGCCAGAATACTGGAGTGGGTAACCTTTCCCTTCTCCGGGAGACCTTCCCAACCTAGGGATCGAACCCAGGTCTCCCGCATTGCAGGTGAATTCTTTATCAGCTGAGCCACAAGGGAATCTTGAAGTAAGATTTGCCAAATCCCAGTTCAAGACTGTCTAAATATATTAAGAAACGCTGGTATTAAATTAGGAGTTGAAAAACAGAAGAAGAAAAATAATAAATAAATTAGAAGTTGATTTCCAGGAGATATAAATATGGCACAAGAGAAAGATCTGATAGCAGGCCAATATTAACATATAATTAATCAGAAAGATGCAAATATGATGCAAGGAAAACTGGCTGTGGAGTCAAAACATTGAATTCAAGTCTCAGCTCTGCCACTAAATAGGCAAATACATTGGGCAGGTTGTCTTTCTCATCTTCAAAGCTACAGAATTAGACTAGATGCTTTGGAAGATCTCTTCCAGCTTTAAATAATAAGCAATTCTTGAACTTTATCTTCTGTACTTGCTTTCACTGTGTTTACTTGTACTAAAGCATAGTATCAATCATGGTTCTTCAGTGGCTCTTTTTTCTTTTCTTGGTCTCTTAACTCTTAGGGCTTTCTCTAAGTTCAGTCCTGGCTTCCCCGCCCCCACACACCTTATGTTTTTATGTATAATATTATCAACTCATATCTTTAGTCATAATCCATAATTTGATTTACTAATTCCACAGTAAATTGCTACAACTATCAATTCTGCCTCAACAATGCCTCTCAAATACTCTTCTCTGTGGCCACTTTTGCAGCATTAATCCTGAACACTCAGTATCCTCGGAAAATAGCAGAATTTTCCCTAATTTTCTGTCTTCAGTCCCTTCCTCTTCTAAGCTGTCCTCTCTATGGTTTTCAAGGTTATCATTTAAAACCGTAACCTGGTCATTTCTCACACACCCCAGTGCAAAACCACTTATTTCTCCATTGATTTTCTATTAACGGGAAAATGTGTAATTATTTTTCCAGTTTAATTTTCTATATTTCCTTCATACCATATCCACAACAAAGGATTTGATATCACCTAAAGGTGGTGCAGAAGGGCCGAGAGGAGCTACTCCATGTTCAAGGTCAGGAGGGGCAGCCGTGAGAAGATACCCCTCGTTCAAGGTAAGGAGCAGCCGTGAAGAGGTACCCCACATCCAAGGTAAGAGAAACCCAAGTAAGAGGGTAGGTGTTGCGAGAGGGCATCAGAGGGCAGACACACTAAAACCATAATCACCGAAAACTAGCCAATCTGATCACAGGACCACAGCCTTGTCTAACTCAATGAAACTAAGCCATGCTGTGTGGGGCCACCCAAGATGGTCGGGTCATGGTGGAGAGGTCTGACAGAATGTGGTCCACTGGAGAAGGGAATGGCAAACCACTTCAGGATTCTTGCCTTGAGAACCCCATGAACAGTATGAGAAGGCAAAATGATAGGATACTGAAAGAGGAACTCCCCAGGTTGGGAGGTGCCCAATATGCTATTGGAGATCAGTGGAGAAATAACTCCAGAAAGAATGAAGGAATGGAGCCAAAGAAAAACAATACCCAGTTGTGGATGGGGCTGGTGATAGAAGCAAGGTCCAATGCTGTAAAGAACAATATTGCATAGGAACATGGAATGTTAGGTCCATGAATCAAGGCAAATTGGAAGTGGTCAAACAGGAGATGTCAAGAGTGAATGTCAACATTCTAGGAATCAGCGAACTAAAATGGACTGGAATGGGTGAATTTAACTCAGATGACCATTATATCTACTACTCTGGGCAGGAATCCCTTAGAAGAAATGGAGAAGCCATCATGGTCAACAAAAGAGCCCGTTTTTGGATGCAATCTCAAAAACGACATAATGATCTCTGTTTGTTTCCAAGGCAAACCATTCAAAATCATGGTAATCCAAGTCTATGCCCCAACAAGTAACGCTGAAGAAGCTGAAGTTGATTGGTTCTATGAAGACCTACAAGACCTTTTAGAACTAACAACCAAAAAAGATGTCCTTTTCATTATAGGGGACTGGAATGCAAAAGTAGGAAGTCAAGAAACACCTGGAGTAATAGGCAAATTTGGCCTTGGAGTATGGAATGAAGCAGGGCAAAGGCTGATAGAGTTTTGCCAAGAGAATGCACTGGTCACAGCAAGCACCCTCTTCCAACAACACAAGTGAAGACTCTACACATGGACATCACCAGATGGTCAACACTTAAATCAGATGGATTATATTCTTTGCAGCCAAAGATGGAGAAGCTCTATACAGTCAGCAAAAACAAGACCGGGAGCAGACTATGGCTCAGATCATGAACTCCTTATTGCCAAATTCAGACTTAAACTGAAGAAAGTAGAGAAAACCACTAAACCATTCAGGTATGACCTAAATCCAATCCCTTATGACTATACAGTGGAAGTGAGAAATAGATTTAAGGGACTAGATCTGATAGAGAGCGTGATGAACTATGGATGGAGGTTCGTGACATTGTACAGGAGACAGGGATCAAGACCATCCCCATGGAAAAGAAATGCAAAAAGGCAAAATGGCTGTCTGAGGAGCCATTTTGTAAGCCACATTTGTAAGCCACAGCTTACAAATAGCTGTGAAATGAAGAGAAGCAAAAAGCAAAGGAGAAAAGGAAAGATATTCCCATTTGAATGCAGAGTTCCAAAGAATAGCAAGGAGAGATAAGAAAGCCTTCCTCAGCAATCAATGCAAAGAAATAGAGGAAAACAACAGAATGGAAAAGACTAGAGATCTCTTCAAGAAAATTAGAGATACCAAGGGAACATTTCATGCAAAAAGAGGCTCAATAAAGGACAGAAATGGTATGGACCTAACAGAAGCAGAAGATATTAAGAAGAGGTGGCAAGAATACACAGAAGAACTGTACAAAAAATATATTCATGACCCAGATAATCACAATGGTGTGATCACCCACCTAGAGCCAGACATCCTGGAATGTGAAGTCAAGTGGGCCTTAGGAAGCATCACTATGAACAAAGCTAGTGGAGGTGATGGAATTCCAGTTGAGCTATTTCAAATCCTGAAAGATGATGCTGTGAAAGTGCTGCACTCAACATGCCAGCAAATTTGGAAAACTCAGCAGTGGCCACAGGACTGGAAAAGGTCAGTTTTCATTCCAATCCCAAAGAAAGGCAATCCCAAAGAATGGTCAAACTACCACACAATTGCACTCATCTCACACGTTAGTAAAGTAATGCTCAAAATTCTCCAAGCCAGGCTTCAGCAATACGTGAACTGAGAACTTCCAGATGTTCAAGCTGGTTTTAGAAAAGGCAGAAGAACCAGAGATCAAATTGCCAACATCTGCTGAATCATCAAAAAATCAAAAGAGTTCCAGAAAAACATCTATTTCTGCTTTATTGACTATACCAAAGCCTTCAACTGTGTGGATCACAAGAAACTGTGGAAAATTCAGAAAGAGATGGGAATACCAGACCACCTGACCTGCCTCTTGAGAAACCTGTATGCAGGTCAGGAAGCAACAGTTAGAAATGGACATGGAACAACAGATTGGTTCCAAATAGGAAAAGGAGTATATCAAGGCTGTATATTGTCACCTTGCTTATTTAACTTCTATGCAGAGTACATCATGAGAAATGCTGGGCTGGAAGAAGCACAAGCTGGAATCAAGATTGCTGGGAGATATATGAATAACCTCAGATATGCAGATGATACCACCCTTAGGGCAGAAAGTGAAGAGGAACTGAAAAGCCTCTTGATGAAAGTGAAGGAGGAGAGTGAAAAAGTTGGCTTAAAGCTCAACATTCAGAAAACTAAGATCATGCCATCTGGTCCCGTCACTTCATGGGAAATAGATGGGGAGACAGTGGAAGCAGTGTCAGACTTTATTATTTTGGGCTCCAAAATCTCTGCAAATGGTGATTGCAGCCATGAAATTAAAAGACACTTACTCCTTGGAAGGAAAGTTATGAGCAACCTAGATAGCATATTAAAAAGCAGAGACATTACTTTGCCAACAAAGGTCCATCTGGTCAAGGCTATGGTTTTTCCAGTGGTCATGTATGGATGTGAGAGCTGGACTGTGAAGAAAGCTGAGTGCTGAAAAATTGATGCTTTTGAACTATGGTGTTGGAGAAGACTCTTGAGAGTCCCTTGGACTGCAAGGAGATCCAACCTGTCCATCCTAAAGGAGATCAGTCCTGGGTGTTCATTGGAAGGACTGATGCTGAAAGTGAAACTCCAATACTTTGGCCACTTCATGCGAAGAGTTGACTTGTAGGACAAGACCCTGATGCTGGGAGGGATTGGGGGCAGGAGGAGAAGGGGATGACAGAGGATGAGATGGCTGAATGGCATCACCAACTTGATGGGCATGAGTTTGAGTAAACTCCAGGAGTTGGTGATGGACAGGGAAGCCTGGTGTGCTGTGATTCATGGGGTTGCAAAGAGCCAGACACGACTGAGCGACTGAAGTGAGCTGAACTGAAAGGTGGCTCAGAGGTAAAGCGTCTGCCTGCAATGAGGGATACCCGGGTTCGATCTCTGAGTTGGGAAGATCCCCTGGAGAAGGAAATGGCAACCCACTCCAGTATTCGTGCCTGAAGAATCCCATGGCTGGAGGAGCCTGGTAGTCTATAGTCCAAAGAGATGGACACGACTGAGCAACTTCACTTTCACTTTCAAACAAACTAACATATTCCTGAATCACTACTCATTACTAAATTACTTTTCAAAGACTGTAAACTTCCACCAGAATGGAGTATCTCTCTGTCATTTCACAGATCCAAAGCCTAACACAGCATTTTACACTTAGTAGTTAGTCAATAAATGTTTGTGGAATGAATAAATGAATTCAGTAACTAACTGGTGAGGGAAGATATGACGAACCTGGAGTGATATCTTACAAGCTGTTTTTAAAAGTGTTAAATGCTAAGAATGAGAAATGCAGATGACCTTTTTAAATGTCTGATATTGTTCTAATGCAAACTGTGACATTAAATAGAAGTGGATTTTAAATATAGATCTCAGATTCACCTATCCATATACTCTCCTATCCTAAAATAAAGCAGAAAAATACATAGGCCTCCACAGTAAGACATCAATACAGTTGTGCTGAATTCTTAATGCTAGACCAGCATTTACAGCTCTGTGTATTAGTTGCCCTAGATTATAAATCCTATCCTGGCTCTTAATTATTCAGATATCAAGGGATTCATTTGCTACTGCTGCATTATAGTATGTTAATTCAATGCCAATTCAACATTTCTTATATTTATTTTGCATATGGTGTATTTCTTAAGGGGCTTTAAACATTTAAAATCCTTAGAAAGCTATATATTTTCTTTCAGTTTTCTATGACTTCAGGGTTGTTTATGTTGCTTGGGTTGTTATCTAATGTTCCCAATTAGCCCCTTACACAATTCAGTGGACATGTGGGCTGCATATTTAAGGTAGCAAATCTTATGCCATCTGGTTTGGGTACCTAGGATGTGCTATACTTGCAAGATAATTTTGCAAAATGAGAGCTTCTAAGACTATAACTAGCTTTATGTCACACCAATTTGATGCTTATTTCCAAGCCCTGGTCATGTTTTTCAGGGCAATTATCTAAGAAGAAAGGTTTCAATAGGGGAATTTTTGCATTTATATTCTTAGTCTCTCATTATTTTATGGTTATATGTATTATTTCTTCAACTAGAGAGTCATATATGATCTTCTATTTTTTTTTTTTCAAATCCCTCCCACTCTGCCAGTATTTCATAGAGATAGATAGAGAGTTAGAAAATAACCACATAGTTTCTCAAGGTATCCTTATGGAGACTGAAGTATCTGTTCTGGAAAATGTCTCTCTAGATGGATTCATGACTGATTGAGCATTCATGAGAGTTGACCACTAATGGAGTCCTAGGCTGTGGAAGTTTTCTAAGTTTCCATAATTCTCCTGTGGGGTTCTGCCTCCTACCCTCACTATGAAATCCCTGGAGGAAGAACCATATTCCCTTCTTTCTCTCATTTATTCATCAAATATGCATTAATGTGTTCTATGTGCTAGTTACTACACTAGCCTTTGATAATGGAACATTGAACAAAACAGTGACATCTTCACATCTCCCTATGGTAGTTTATAGCTTTGGAAAATGGTCTTACAACTGACAAGAGACCTCTCAATAGTTGAGAGTAATACAGGCCCATTTGACACTTTATCCTATGGTGAAATCTACACTTTCTTTTCCTTTCCTTTACTCTTCTCTCAAGCTCCTCTCACTGTAATGGAGGGGAAAGTTTTCTCCCGTACTGTTTTAGTCAAAAAGATTCAGGTACAGAAGACTTGTAAACTGAACAAATAGGTAATTACCAAATATTTAATGGGAACCTAGTATATTTGGCTCATTCACTGATTAGTTAAACCTTGTTGAGCAGGTACTATGTGGCAGGTACCAATCCAGGCACTGTTCCACAGTTAGGAGAAAAGCACATTTAAAGTGAAGCCCTGTCCTCAGAATATTTTCTGCCTAAGTGGAGTCTTTTTTTTTTCCCACTCCAATTAATTGGAAACAAACAGCCTGAACAGTATCTTATCACTACCATACCCAAGTCCTCTGAAGGGAACTGGGTTCCATTCTTCAGGGATTGCCCTGTCTTTCAATTTTAATAACCTTTGATTTGAAGACCAGGAAAAGATACTCCAAAAAAGCAAAATTCCCTTATCTATACTCTGACCTTTGGGCTGAAATGTTAACTGATTATTAATGCTGCCTCACTTAATGAGTAGAAGACTAATTACCTGGAATGGAAGGAATTTTTTTGGATAGTTCACAAGCTGGTAGAACTTTTCTACCATACAGAACTGTCCTTCCCTCTCTAAGGAGTATTGATTCTGCGTCTTCCTCATTGGAGGGTCAGGCATGCTGTGCTGACCAAGCACATCCCATTTAGGATATTCCCCATAGGCACACTGGGCTTGATCCTGCTTTAGGGTTTTTACATTCCTCACGCCCTGAAGAACAGTGGGAGGAAGTGTTGGGGTTTAATAACAAATGTAAAAGCTCAGTAAAATGAAATGTAGTATCCAGGTTTCTCAGCTTCCCTAGAGCAAGACTGTATTGCTTTTATAGATTATATAACACTTCTTTCTTTGTGCCATTCTGCTGTTGAAATAATGACAATGATTCTCCACTATTTGTTAGATCATGTTCAAATTTATCCAGTCTTCACTTGTGACCTTTGCATAACCTCAACCTACTCTGTCCCTGCTGGTTCTTATGCCACACTGGGCCACACACCTTCCACTTTGGAAATCTCATCTTTTTTGTTTTTAAGAGCTATATAGCTAAAATCTGTATCCCTATTTCTTCCTATCTTAACTAAATGTAGTTTGAATTCCTATAGTACTCCGTGTATGTTTCATGCTTTTGAGTACTAAGTTGTATACTATCTTCAAACTATGTAGAAAGAATCCACCAGAGAATAATGAGTTGGACTTTATTTCTTACTTTTACCTAAATGATATAATAGTGTTCTTATACTTTGACACAGTAATCCCACCATGATGTATTTATTTAAAGCAAATCAGTAGAAACAGGTAAATTTACATGGATGCTCATTGCACCTGGGGATGGGTGCTGGGGCTAAATTTCCAACATTAGAGGACTGGGCAATTAAATTATTATTTATCAATTCCAAGCAATATTGTTTTGACATGAAAATTACAGAATTTAGCTACATGGAATATTTTAAAGATCTAATAATAAGTGAAAGAAGCAGAGTAAAAAACATGACCACAGTTATTGCAACCACATATCACATTTGTATATGTAGAGGAGAAATGCAAAGGAGAGGAAAAATGAAAGCTATTCCTAAGGGCAAGGATTTTTGTCTGTTTCATTTTGTGCTCTAATTTCAAAATTTAGAATCATTCCTAGCACATAATGGATCCTTAATAAATATTTGTTGAGTGAATGTATAAGTATATATTATGAGTGATGCAACTGTAGATGATTTGTCATTTTTCATGATTGATATTTTATTTTTCATGAAAATGATCTCTGTAAAAAAAAAAAAGGGAGAAAGATAACATAAGGAAAAATGGATTTATAACTAAAACACATTCTTGATTCTTACATGGACACTTCTAGGGTAACCTCAGGTGAGAAAGAGAGACAAAAGTTCAATGGCTATCTAGTTCTCATAATAATCCAAGGAGGTGAGTGTTGTTGTGATTTTCTATATGGAGAGACTTAGACTCAGAGAAATAACTTGTTTAAGACACTCATAAGTTTTCTCAGTCATACCATTACATATGATAGATGGTATAATTCTATTTAAATAAGTCTTTGAAAACAAAGCAAAACAGACCGAGGATATACAGATCATATAAGGATTGATAAAATAGGATTTTAAATAGTGGGCAATCAAAAAGGATTAATCTCTAAAATATAAAATAGCGCATGAAGCTAAATATATATATATATATTTTTAAAAAGCCAATCAGAAATGCACAAAGATCTAAATAGACCTTTGTCCAAAGAAGACATACAGATGGCCAAAAGCACATGAATAGATGCTCAACATCACTTATTATTAGAGAAATGCAAATCAGAGCTTCAGTGAGATATCACCTCACACTGGTCAGAACGGCCACCATCAAAAATTTTTATGAACAATAAATGCTGGAGAGGATGTGGAGAAAAGGAAACCCTCCTACATTGTTGGCGGGAATATAAATTGGTATAGTCACTATGAAGAACAGTATGGAGGTACCCTAAAAAACTAAAAAGAGAACTACCATGTGATCCAGCAATCTTGCTCCTGGACATACATTCCGAGAAAACCATAATTCAAGAAGATACACCACAATGTTTGCTGCAGCACTATTTACAAAAGCCAGGACATGGAAGCAGCATAAATGTCCATTGATGGAGGAATGGATAAAGAATGTACATGTATGCAATGAAATGCCACAAAGTCATAAAAAATAACAAAATAATGTCATTTGCAGCAACATGGATGGACCTAGAGATTGTCACATGACTGAAGCGACTTAGCAGCAGCAGCAGAAGAGATTGTCACACTGAGTGCAGTAAGTCAGAGAAAGAGAAATCATATGATATTGCTTATATGTGTAATCTTTAAAAAGGGCACAAAGTAATGCATTTACAAAACAAAAGTAGAGTCATGAATGTAGGAAACCAACTTTCAGTTACCAGGGCATGATGGGGTGGGCGGATGGGGAGGAAAGATAAACTGGGAGATTGGGATTGACCTATACATACTACTATATATAAATAGATATTAAGGACTTACTGTATAGCGTAGGGAACTCTACTCAATACTCTGTAATGACCTATATGGGAAAAAAAAATATAAAAGTGGATATATGTATAACTGAGTCATTTTGCTACACACCTGGAACTAACACAACATTGTAAACCGTCTATACTCCAATAAATAAATAGAAATTGACTACAATAAAATGATGGGCAATATGCAGAGGCCAGAGCATGTACAGTATCCACACCTCTGATTCTCTTTCTCAGCTTAATGAAGTACAATGAACAACATAAAAACTTAAAAAACAATAAATTTGTGAACACAGCCACAGTCCCTGGAGCAGTATTTAGGTTAATATACCAATCCTTCTTTAATACTTGAGATTATGACTAACATAATTGATAGCAAACACAGTGTGTCAAGGCACTGAATTGTGTTGTCTCGATTTATGAAACCATCCTCCTTGTATTTAAATGCTGATGAATTGAGCTAAGTGATTGGATTTAAAGAGAACAGAGAAAGGTAATCAGCATTACAATTTCATGGGAGGAAGGCCTTTTTATCCTTATATGCACAGAATTAAATGACAGTAATGGGATCTCTTTATTATTTAGTTCGTCTAAGTGTTCTCCTTTATCAGCTTCAGAGCAAAGAAAAACAAAGGTTTAATCCGTGTAGAAAGCGCTCAGTGGAATGTTTTACTGGCTTGAACTGCAACTGTTTCCATACAATAGTGGATCGCTCCTGTGTGTGTGTGTGTGTGTGTGTGTATGTGTGTGTGTACATACGTACATGTGTGTGACAGTCAGATGGATGGGATTGGGCTAGAGTTGGTTGACAGGAAAACTTCTTTTTAGTCTCTTATATATTGCATAGATCTGCTTGTGTCCTAAGACCAACTCTAGAAAGACTGGTGGTGGCAACCTTCTCAGGTTAGTCTCTGAGAACTCTAGAGAGTTTCAGATTTCCTTTCAATATTAGAGATTCAGGGTGAAAAATACTGGGCATTGCTATACACTGAATATTTGTGTTCTCCCAGGATTCATATCGGAGAAGGCAATGGCACCCCACTCCAGTACTCTTGCCTGGAAAATCCCATGGACGGAGGAGCCTGGTAGGCTGCAGTCCATGGGGTCGCGAAGACTGGGACATGACTGAGCGACTTTCACTTTTCACTTTTATGCATTGGAGAAGGAAATGGCAACCCACTCCAGTGTTCTTGCCTGGAGAATCCCAGGGATGGGGTCACACAGAGTCGGACACGACTGAAGTGACTTAGCAGTAGCAGTAGCAGAATTCATATGGTGAAAATTAATTCCCAATGTGATGGTGTTAGGATATTGGGCTTTGTGATGTAATAAGGTCAATAGGGTAGACCCCTCTTCAATGTGATTAGTGCCCTTATAAAAGAGATCACAGGGGCCAGATGAGGGCCAGCCGAATAGAAGACAGTTGTCTGTGAACTAGGAAGCAGTCTCTCAAGAGACACTGAATATGCCAGCGTCTCCTTGATCTTAGAATCCCCAGCCTCCTGACTATGAGAAGTAAATTCCTGTTATTTAAGCCATTCATTCTATGTTATTTTAAAAATCATAGTCTGAACTAAGATGGGCAGTAAATTGTAATGTTCTTGTCTTTGTCAGTTCAGGTTGCTATAACAAAGTACTGTGGACTGGGTGACTTGTACACAACAGAAATTTATTTCTCACAGTTGTGAAGGGTTGAAGTCGAAGATCAGAGTCAGTATGGCTGGTTCCCCTTCTGGATCTTTGCTCTTTGCATCCTCCTATGGTGGAAAGGGTGAGAAAGCTCTCTGGGGACACCAATCCCCCATAGGAGGCTCCCATACTTATGACCTTATCACTTCCCACAGAGTCCATCTTCTAATAAGATCACATGGCAGGAGGTGGGGGTTAAGATTTCAAATGTAAATCTGGAGGGAGCACAAACATTCAGCCCATAACAATCTTCATACTTTTTATTTTATTATCAATAGGTTTTTACAAGGAGAGACAACAAAAATAAACATTTAGAACACTCATGTTGATTTCTCATTAGGCATGAGGATAGAACCCACTGGCTTTTTATTTTATTCCTAAAACCAACTTCAAGGATTCTTCCCTATTAAACTTTTCTAGTAGCATGTCTCATGCTTTAAAACCATTTGGATGTAAAATGACAAGCAGTAAAAAATTAGCCTCTTCCATCCTGTTTTACTTATTTATTTTTATGTTCTTTATTTTCCTTGACAGGATTTACTCTTCAGCATGCTGAACTACCCACCTCTGATCGACCCTCACTGTCCAATATCCACTATCCAACACAGGCTTGCTTCTGCCTCTGAGAGAAGCTACATAAGTGTATGTAGTCCTGTCTTTGTCAGGTCTTCCTTCTTAACAGTTGTCATCTGAAAAATGCCTTTCTCCTGGGATTATTGTCAATGTTAAAATAGATGCTATATATGACATTTGTAGAATGTAAAGTACTATACAAATCTTATTTTTATTATAATATCCCTCACAGATTCAGGGTTCCAGACTCTAGTGTATTCCCATCAAAATCCCTTTAGGACCTACTTGGTGACAGGCAATAAAAAGAAGTCTTAATAGGTGAAAGTGAAAGTCACTCAGTTGTGTCTGACTCTGTAATCCCATGGACTATACAGTCCATGGAAATCTCCAGGTCAGAATCCTGGAGTGGGTAGCCTTTCCCTTCTCCAGGGGATCTTCCCAACCCAGGGATCTAACCCTGGTCTCCCACGTTATAGGCAGATTCTTTACCAGCTGAGCCACAAGGGAAGCCCAAGAATACTGGAGTGAGTAGCCTATCCTTTCTCCAGTGGATCTTCCTGACCCAGAAATCGAACCGGGGTCTCCTGCATTGCAGATGGATTCTTTACCAACTGAGCTATCAGGGAAGCTCTGACAGGTAAAGAAAACTAAATCAAATGATACAGATGAGTTGATCTTGATGAAAAGTAATCCCTAGATATAGCAAAGTAAAGCTTGTTAGTGAGCTTGAGAAAGTATAGTGGGGCCAGAAACATAGAAAGCCCGATTGGAGTCAGTTCAAAAAAAAAATTAATGGGTGGAAGAGGAATCAGATATATTAAGGATAGGAAACTCTTAAGAAATGTTGCTATAAAAGAGCAAATAGATGAATTGGTATCAGGAAAACACAGACTCCAGAGCAGGCTTGTTTGTAAGCTAATGAGACAGGTTCAGTGAAAAGGAAACAATTGATGATGAAGGACAAAGCTGCTGGCGTGTCCTTGGAGAGACAAAGTAGGATCAGATGGCGTGCCCTACTGAGGTGGCCCCAGCAGCACAGACACTGCATCTATTGCAACGGGGCAGAAGGCAGCTCTGATGCAGGGCGCTGGGCAGGTATGGTGGTGGGAACTTGTGAAAGCTTTCTTCCAATGGACTGTCTTTCTCTTTGTGAAATAGGAAGCAAGGTCATAGAACTGAGAGTGAACTGGAGTTAAAGTGAAACAGGAAAGAGTGGAATATACATCTGGGATTGTAGATGAGCAAATGGACTAGAATTCTGTGGTATGATTTCTAGGCAGCACCTAGTTCAAATTTTTGCTATTGTTGTTTAGTTGCTAAGTCGTGTCCAACTCTTTTGTGACTCCATGGGACTATAGCCCACCCGCTCCTCTGTCCATGGGATTTCCCAGGTAAAAATGCTGAAGTGGGTTGCCATTTCCTAACCCATGGGATCTTCCCAACCCAGGGATCAAACCTGAATCTCCTGCTTGGCAGGCAGATTCTTTACCACTGAGCCACCTGGGAAGCCCCTAGTTGAGATTAGCTGTCTTTAATTTAGAGAGATAGGTCACAGTGACAGAGTAGAAGACAACTTGGATTTCCACGTGCGTGCATGTTGAGTCACCTCAGTCGTTTCCAACGCTTAGCAACTCTATGGACTGGTAGCCCAGCAGTCCATGGGATTCCTCTGCCCATGGGATTCTCTAGGCAAGAATACTGGAGTGGATTGCCATTCCCTCCTCCAGGGGATCTTCCCAAACCGGGAATCGAACCTGTGTCTCTTATGTCTCCAGCATTGGCTGTTGGTGCTTTTGCTGCTAAGTCGCTTCAGTCGTGTCCAACTCTGTGCAACCCCATAGGCGGCAGCCCACCAGGTTCCTCTGTCTCGGGGATTCTCCAGGCGAGAACACTGGAGTGGGTTGCCATTGCCTTCTCCAATGCATGCATGCATGCAAAGTCACTTCAGTCATGTCCAACTCTGTGCCACCCTATGGATGGCAGCCCACCAGGCTCCTCTGTCCACAGGATTCTCCAGGCGAGAACACTGGAGTGGGTTGCTTTCCTTCTCCATCCAGCATTGGCAGGTGGGTTCTTTGCTACTAGCACCAGCTGGGACCCTGGATTTCCACAGGGCTGAGGTTTTACTGTAATAAATAAGTATAGTGAAGCAAGACGGGGCAAGATAATTTAGGGAAGTGCTAGGGAGTGGTAATAATGGTTGAGCATGAAATTTAAAGGGGAGTAAGGACATGAGATCAGTGAAAAGGGGTTTAGATCAATGTCAGATCCAAGGACTGCTGAAGTCAGAGAGTAGAAGGAAGAACTGAAAATAAAAGAGACAGTGATCAGAGCATGGAGTTTACCATAGAGATTATGGAAGAGTTACAGTTAATCAGTGTACATGTATAAGATTACCAGAGTCTTCCTGTGGACAAGTGCATAGCTTGCTTCCTCACCCTCTCTGGGTTTTTGCTCCCCAAACCACTTCTCAGGGAAACCTCTCCTCTCTGGCTTATTTAAAATTGCAGCTTCTCGCCAGACTCACTGGCGCTCATTTTTTATTTTGTATTTCCTCAAATTATTGCTTGCATCTCATATTCTATGTGGGCATATGTGCTCAGTCTCTTCAGTCTTTTTGTTTGTTTGTTTCAGTCTCTTCAGTCTTTTCTGCCTCTATGTGACCCTATGGACTGTAGCCGCCAGACTCCTCTCTCCATGGGATTTTTCCAGGCAAAAGTACTGGAGTGGGTTGCCATGCCCTTCTCAGGGATATTCCCGACCCAGGGATCGAACCTGCATCATCCTGTGTCTCCTACATTGCAAGCCAATTCTTTACCCACTGAGCCACTTGGGAAGCATTATATTCTGTAAACATTTATGTATGTATTTTGCTTATTGAATGCCTTCCTCCATTTGTCCTCAATGAGGGCTAGAATTTATGTCTGTTTGGATATATAGAGCACCTTTCGTGACTAAAACATTTGCCTGGCAACAAGTAGATGAGGCATTTGATATATTTTTGTTAAATGACTTAAATAAAGCAACTTTTTATTTTAGTATGGGAATTCCAAAGAACCAATAAAATACATCTAGTTCTCAATCTTTTTTTTTAATTAATTTTTATTTAGAGTATAGTTGATTTACAATGTTGTATTAGTTTCTGCTATATAGCAGAATGAATCAGCTACATGTGTATATATATGCTGCCTCTGTGCTATATAGTAGGTTCTCATTCAAGTTCTCGTAATCTTATGGCTTATTCTGGATGGTCATTCTAACTATTTTTGAATAGAAATCTAAATAAATGGAGACTGTGGAGCCTTTTTTTTTTTTTAACTTAAAGTGGATTTAAATATTAATAGAATACAACTTTTTTTTTTTTAAACCATTCTAGGTCGTGGGCTTCCCTGATAGCTCAGTTGGTAAAGAATCCACCTGCAATGCAGGAGACCCTGGTTCGATTCCTGGGTCAGGAGGAGCCACTGGAGAAGGGATAGGATACCCACTCCAGTGTTCTTGGGCTTCCCTTGTGGCTCAGGTGATAAAAAATCTGCATGCAATGTGGGATACCTGGGTTCGATCCCTGGGTTGGGAAGATCCCCCGGGCAAGGGAAAGGCTATCCACTGCAGTATTCTGGCCTGGAGATTTCCATGGACTGTATAGTCCATGGGGTTGAAAAGAGTCAGACACGATTGAATGACTTTCACTCGCTCATTGGGCTTTCTAGGTGACTTTAGTAGTAAAGAACCCACCTGCCAATGCAGGAGACATAAGAGATGTGGGTTCAGTCCTGGGGTAGGAAGATCCCCCTGGAGGAGGGCATGGCAATCCACTCCAGCATTCCTGCCCGGAGAATCCCATGGACAGAGGAGCCTGGAGGGCTTCAGCCCATGGGGTCACAACCAGTTAGACACAACTGAAGTGACTTAGCACACATGCACATGTGCAGGTCATTATTATAAGATTAACTCACTCTCCTGAGGTAGGTGTGACTTTTGGTCCCTTTGCAAAGGGTTGTTAGTGATCTTGAGGTCACAATACTTTTAGTTAACCCTCTTCCTTTGTCTCCTGCTTTCTGCCATAGCACCAGCTGTTACTCCATACTCCTGTGGGTGCACATGCCTGCAACAGCTCATTCCACCACCACTCCTGCCCTGACCCCAGACTTTGCTGTCTTCATGTACTTTGGGCCTATTTTAAAGAATTTATGTGAAATAAGAGACCACAGACATTAAGTGAGAGCACCAGGGCTCCTCTCATGGGATCAAGGTCTAGGTAACACCAGTTTTGCTGTTGTTATCGCCTGCTTCTAGGTTAACTGTGTGCTGAATAAGTGTGATTGATCAACATTTGGATTACTGAGAGATCAGGTGTTACTGTAAATTCAGTCACCCAATACTTTGGCCTGTCCAGTCCCCTCTTTCCCATACGGATGGGTGCCTCCTCCATCTGTTCTTGTGGTCCATTTTATGCTGGAGCTAAACACATAATGTCTCATGAAAATGTAGGAGAAGGAGTAAGGATACCAATTAAGGTAAGGATACCTTAATTCGTATTACAATTAGAGAAATCCTGCTCTTAAAATGTGCCATTACCAAAGCCCCATAGGCCCTTAAGACAGAGTTCCATTTGAAGACACCTTCTTGTTGAAGCAGCAAATGGTGCAACATTTAAAAATGATAAAAAAGAAAGCAGTGTATTAGAGTAGTTTTACGAATAATGCAACGGTCTATGATAAATTTATCTAAAAAAAATTTATGTGATAGGTTTAAATAGCACAGGTAATTCATGCAGCAGGGGGCATTGGTTATTAACAAATATTTCTATAGCTACAAGTAATACATTTGTGTTTTTGCTATATGTTGTGTTCAGAGCCTCTACCCTACTCTGAAATTTTTGGGGAAATTAGCCACCTAAAGAGTAAGGAAAGCAGGGTGCTTTGGCCTCTGATGTAAACTGTTAAGAGTCACAGTCCTGACATTTCTGCCTTCTGAATGTCAGTCTTCTCATCTATAAAAACAATCCCTAAGGTCTCTCTTAAAGAGTTTAAATACTGCAACACGTTGCACTGGATTAAAGGGATTGAGTTGTTGTTCTGGTTCCACCCAGTAGAGGGTAGTGTTACCCAGACAAGGTCTCAGCATGAGTCTGGGACAGATGGAGCAGTGGAAGCAGAATTTAGAATATATGGGTAGCTACCTACCTCTCTTCTTGAGTCACCAGACCACAAATGCTTCTCCACAAAATAGCAGCCTCCAGCAAGGGCAGAAATGCACTCCTCCTCAATCATTTGCCACTATTCTTAAAATGGACACATTAGTCATTGCTACTGGAATACGAACAAGAATTTAAACTCCTACAATCTGTGTTGTTTTCTGAAATTTAAAGTTTGTTCTATGAATATATTCATTTATATAAAATACAGCAGCTTGTCTATACATATTGAACATTTAAAAATTACAGTTGAAAGTCGCAGATCTTTTCTCTGACAAAAATATTTAAGAAGAATTTATAAAATTTGATGATGTTTAATATCACGCTGAAAAAGGAAACCTTCATTGCACTTTTTACTAGACAAATAGCCTAAGTCACTGGCCTGTGACAGATGGATAATTTTAAAGTTCTAAGTGTCAAATCCATATTCGTAGTTCTGGACAAAAGTCTGAATCTCCATCACTCTGCGAAGTTTACAGAGTGCCTCACAATGGAGTGATCCCCAAGTGAGCCACAGAAGCTGTCTGAGAATCCATTCTCAAACAGCAAGACCTGTCTGCTGGGCTAAGACTGATGCACATAAAGTAAAATAGTAGCAGGATTAGATAGTTTAAGATGCTGTCTCTTCAATACAGATAGTAGGAGATATAAAGGTATGTGTTGAAAAAGCAACAAAATGGATGAATTAAGACATCACTATGAAATATAGTTCATGGAGACGTCCTCATTAAGAGGGTACTATTTAACACCAAGAAAAATAAATAAGCAGTACATGTGGAAATACACTAAAAGAGCAAAGGTATTATGCACATATAAGTTATTATCATATATAGTTACCATATGTAAAATAGATAACTAATGGGAGTTTGCTGTATGGCTCAGAGGACTCAGATGGGGCCTCTATAACAACCTAGATGGGTGAGAGGGGCTAGGAGGTGGGAAGGAGATTAAAGAGGGAAGGGACGTGTGTAAACCTATGGCTGACTCATGTTGATGTATGACGGAGGCCAAAACAATGTTGTGAAGCAATTTTCCTTCAATTAAAAAGAAAGAAGATTGGGGAAGAACGCAGTACATATAAAAGTGCACTAAAAGAGCAAAGGTACGATGCACATGCAAGTTATTATCATCATTGTAATAATTTGGGGGTTTAGGGTCACCTTAATTGAGACACTGTATTTGGGACCTTAGAAAGGCACTTTGGTAGAATTTTCCAGCTTCAGCTTCCTCTTTGATCTTTATCACTGATCGAGGGCCTGCTGACTTTTTTGTTTTCTTTTAAAGTATAAATGCTGAAGCCTCAAAAGGAAGAGTGAATACAAGGATGATGTAATCCTACCAGGGCCAGGAAAGTACTGTGCCTTGTCCCAGTCCCAGACTCGAGAGCTGCACCCTGTCTTCTGGGGCAGGGCACCCCCTCTGCTATTCCTGACTGTGAGCTCCCTTTTAGGGGAGGTTAGAAGTTTCGCAGAGGAGGAGAAGCCTGGCACTTGAAAGAAAACTCCTGCTCCCCCTGCCCCTTCTCTGTTGCCTGTAGCAGCTATAAGTGCAATAAAATGTGAGAGTAGAAATCAATTGCTATGGCAACAAAGTGTACTCTAATAATGAAGATGGTATCTAACAGCCAGGAGCAGCTAGAACTTTCAGGGAGAGGGAAGGAAAGTATACCTGGAAGATGTAGGAAGAAAGAATGTTGCAAGTTTAAAGTTTTCCATTCTCCAGCCTACATATATTGACCCATTTAGACAAAATGGATTTGTACCTTGGTTAACTTCCTCTTAGGACTATTCTGGCAAAGCAAGGTTTTATATTTTGGGGTAGAGGGTACCTGTGTATAGAGTCGCTCAGGAGTATCTGACTCTTTGCCATCCAAGGACTGTAGCCCACCAGGCTCCTCTGTCCATGGAATTTTCCAGGTAACAATACTGGGAGTGGGTTGCCATTTCCTCCTCCAGAGGATCTTCCTGACCCAGGGATCGAACCCACATCTCCTATATTGGCAGCTGGATTCTTTACCTCTGCACTGCCAGGGAAGGTCCTTAGTACTTCCTGAAAGCAGGCAGAAGGAAAGCTCAGGCCCTCTGATCTAGAAACATGGAAGAACATGCAGTCGATGGGCGATACACAGAGGTCTGTAATTTAGATCCTCTGCTTTACCGCAGAGCTTCCCGGGGCTTAGTCCAACTTCTTTGACAAGATAATTCTCTGCCACAAGAAACATTTCAGAAAAATGCCTACCAAGCTGGATAGGGGCCCAGAAACAATACAAAGCCATCATGAACAGACAGAACTTAGAAGTTTTTAAGGAAAATAAAGAGGGACTGCTGAGAATCAGACACTAGGTTGAAGTAGATTGAATTTATTCCACCCATTCTTTCAAAAAAAATTTAAATAAGGTATTCAGAATTGGCTGGGTTATGCTGCAGAATACATCAACGCCAACATTTTTAGTGATTTAAGCAACAAAGGTTAATTTCTCATTCACAGCATCTGTCAATCACACCTAAGGGGGGAGTTCAGCTCCATGTCCTCCTCATTTTGGGAGTCAGATGGATTTCACCAGTTGTGAGGCTCTTAGATCAGAGTTAAATGCTCTGATCTGAAAGTGACATATATCACTCATGTTACTTCTGCCTAACCCATGGCCAGAACATCACTCCCCAGTTTCAAGGAGGGAGCCATGATCAATAATATCCCTATGTGTCTGGAAGAAGCAGTACTGATAGAGACTCATATTACAAGCTTTTACCATAGTTTGAGTGCACCAGGAGTTTTTATATGAGATGTATATACCAAAGCTTATATTTAAAACACCTGCTTATACTCTGGGGAAATACTGGCCATTGTGTTATGTAGCAGCAGCTTTATTACCTTCAAAAATGTGTGAGGATGAGGACAGGGGCATGGGGAGCATCCTGGAAAGCATAAATAGATGATTGTGGTCATATGGACTCACAGTTAAAACTGAAGGGTTTCAGACTCTGCCTGCTGAGTTTTGCAAGGATGTAGGAGAAGGAAGTGGCAAACCACTCCAGTATTCTTGCCTAGAGAATCCCGTGGACAGAGGAGCCTGGTGGGCAGCCGTCTATGGGGTTGCACAGAGTCGGACACGACTGAAGTGACTTAGCAGCAGCAGCAGCAGCAGGTTGAGGCCCCATCATCTATCCAGAGGCAAAAAGATGGCTCTAAGGATGAAGGCTGTCAAAATCAGAAAGCTGTCAGAACCTCATGATGGCTGTTAGCAGACCTGTTTCTGCGTCCAGAGCTTTATTAAGGGTGTCCCCCAACTTAATACAAGTAACAAACTAAACCAAATCTGCATTCCCTGTTCCCCTTACTTAAATTCTTCATGCACAGTTCAGACCCCATTTCTACTCATTCCATTCTTTGTGCACTTATCCTGTGTGCATTTCTTTAAAAAATTAATGCTTCGCTACCATTCCATGGATTCCACTTTCTCTCTCCACTCAGTGTGAGTCCTATGACAACAGTAACCTTATCTCTGACCCTGTCTCTTTTGCAATCTCTTCCAGCACTTAGCACAGGGCTGTTTCAAAGTTGGCTGACAGTACATATTTATTGATTATACCCATAATTGGAAAGGGAAAAATGTTACTGAGAACAGTGCCCCAGGCTAATGCAAATATACTTTAGGTAACAATGTTGTCATTGAAAGCTGTATTTTAAAAGACAGCTCTCTGCTTTGGCATCTATTGTCATTTTTGTTCCCTCAAGCCACCTTTACTGAGGTGGAAAAGGCAGTAAAAAAAAAAAGTGAGTAGCTAGAATTGAGAACAAAAATGCATAGGACAGGAGAATTGAATTGGAACCTGGATCCTGAGTTCTCGTCTTGATTACACCACTCACTAGCCCTGTGAAGACAGGCCTCAGCATTTCCAGTAGTCATGTACAGATGTGAGAGTTGAACCATAAAGAAGGCTGAGTGCTGAAGAATTCATGTTTTCAAACTGTGGTGCAGAAGACTCTTGAGACTCTTGTACTGCAAGGAGATCAAACCAGTCCATCCTAAAGGAAATCAACCCTGAATATTCATTGGAAGGACTGATGCTGAAGCTGAAGCTCCAATAATTTGGCCATCTGATGTGAAGAGCAGACTCACTCACTGGAAAAGACCCTGACACTGGGAAAGATTGAAGGCAGGAGGAGAAGGGGGCGAGAAAGGATGAGATGGTTGGATGGCATCACCGATTCAATGGACATGATTCTCAGCAAGCTCTGGGAGATGTGAAGGACAGGGAAGCCTGGTGTGTTGCAGTTCACGGGGTCGCAAAGAGTCAGACACAGCTTAGCGATTGAACAGCAGCAGCGGCAGCATCTCCATCTGTGAAAGGGATACCTGCAATTGTCTTGCCTACTTCACAGAATGCTGAGAGCAATGAATAAAATCACATGAGTTAAATGAATCTGAAAACTTTAAAATACTTTACAAATATCATTTTCAGGTGGGATCATTAAAAAAGACTTACTTGTACCTAATGTCTCCTGTGCTATCAGAGCCCTTTCAGGATGGTAGGGGACACGTGTAAAGCCCTGACAACACAGGCTCTGAGCTCTTTGAAAGCTTTGTATCTAATCAGCACAAGGTCCTGTTGCTAATTGCAGGGGGTTTCTCCCTGGGCATCCAGTTCAGTGTGTAAAGTGTTATATTTATAACTTTCTGAAGCCTCAGGCCCTCTCAGAATCCCGGGAAATAAGAGTCTGATCTGATTGTGACTGTGGATTGCAGGTTGGTGTCGCCAGGCTGGTGGTGATTTCTAACAAAAGCAAAACAGCAGGCATCTGTGAGAGAAGGGCACTAAAGCTTTCCACGTCTCTGGGAGGGGCTGCTTCCCATCCCTTCATCTGTCCCTTCCTCCCTCCCATCTAGCAAGGAAGAGAGCATGGCTGGAGCCAGAATAAGCCCGTTCAGCTGCAAGAGCAGGCATGAGGCCGGGGCGGTGGTGAGGGGACAGGCCAGTAGGGGCTCTGGCAGTACGGAGAGAATTACCAACGGTGGGAGAATCTCAGATAGGGTCTGGAGCATGTGGAAAGGAAATAACGAGACTCCTTCACGAAAGGTAGGAATTATGTGCAGGACCAATGTTAATATGTGAGCCCAGGGACACAGCCCATAGACAAGCTGTTATGGTGGGAACGTGGCAGATACTCCACTGTGAAGACTGGAGACCTGGGCTGGAAGAGTAGTGTCAGCTTTATTAGCTGCACCCTGAGATGCTCTGAACGTTAGTTTTATAATGTGAAAAAAATAGCAAAAGACAAGGGAGAATAAAAGCTAGGGTGAAGCTTTGGTGTGAGACTTGAATGAGAATGCTTAGGAAAGGACCCTGCTAATTTTGAAGGGTGATCAGTAGATCATTTGTAATTTATGAAAGACTTTATGGTTGAATTCTGCACCTCCTCAAGAGAGCTGGGAATAGGGATTGTCAGTGAATGTGATATGGAAAGAGAGAAACCTGGGAGCTGAAGAATTCACATCCAGCGTCATGGACATACCACAGCCTGAATGCTCCACCCTGGGGAAAGCAGAGTCAGGGTCCTGTGACTCTCCCACGGCAGTTCTAAGACTAAGGCTGTGAGGCCACTCAGCAAATAGTGGTGGTGGCCCCACCAAGACAGCCACATGCTAATCCCCAGAACCACTGAATATGTCATTTTAGGTGACAAAAGGGAATTAAGGTTGCAGGTGCAATTAAAGTAGCAAATTAGCTAATGTTAAAATAGATTATCCTAGATGATCAGGTAGACCCAAAGCAATCAGAAGAGTCCTTTAAAGTGGAAAAGAGAAGTCAGAGGAAGAAATACAATGGCAGAAGCAGAATCAGAATGATGCAATGTGAGAACTCAACCAGAGATTGCTAGATTTGAAGATGGAGAAGGAGACCATGAGCTACAGGATGTGGACAGTCTCTATGTGCTAGAAAAAGCAAGGGAACAATTGATTTTCCACTCGAGTCTCAGGAAGAAACACAGTAAGACCCTCAGCCCATACTTTGATTTGAGCCCAGTAAGATCCCTGTCAAGTCTCTAACCTACAGAGCTATGAGATAATAAATCTGTATTGTTTTAAGCCACTAAGCCTGTGAGTGCATATAGCAACAGTAGAAAACAAATGTAATACTCAAAACAAGGTATTTGATACTGAGTAAGTTCTTTTGAATGATAAGAGGTTTGCATATCAGAAAGGTGAGTTGGTAAGTGAAACAAAGAATTTGGAGGTAATATAAACTGTAAAAGGAACATGAAGTTGTCATTTTTAACATCTGTCCCATAGCCTAAAGAAACAAGGTTAAATTTGAGAGAATCACTAAACTCCATTCTCTTCACTGCAGCCTAAGTAATCTTTCTGCAACACAAATCTGATCTTGGCAAGCCCTTGTTTGAAATACTTTGTGGACTTCACATTGCCAAAATAATACACTTAAAATTTTATCTCTGTGATCTAACTTCTTATTTCTCCAATTTCATGTCCTTTAACTGTTCCACCTACAGGCTAAAATCTCATCATAGCAAATATATTCCTATTTTTGAAAACGCTGGGCTTTCTCTGTCTCTGCACATATAGTGTGTTTTCCACTTAAAATATTCATTTTCAGTAATGCCACTTACAGCAACCTGGGTGGACCTAGATATTATCATACTAAGTGAAGAAAGTCAGAGAAAGACAATACCATATGATATCACTTCTGTATGAAATCTAAAATATAACACAAATGAACTTATTTATAAAATAGAAACAGACTCACAAACATAGAAAATGAACATACGGTTACCAAAGGGGAAAGGCAGGAGGGGGAGGGATAAGTTAGAAGTTTGGGATTAGGAGATACAAATATTATATATAAAATAAATAAACAACAAGGACCTACTCTATAGCACAGAGCACTATATTCAATACTTTGTAATAAACCATAATGGAAAAGAACATGAAAAGGTATGTGTGTGTTTATATATATGTGTGTATGTATAAACTGAATGACTTTGCTGTATACCAGACATACAACATTGTGAATCAACAATACTTCAATTTTTTTTAAAAAATTCTTCATTCTTAATTTCCTTCAGTTTACGAATTCTAACTTGTCTTTCAGTTTAAATGATACTTCTTCAGGAACACATTCCTTTTAGGTCTTTTCTCTAACCAAGGACACTGACTTAGATTCAGTAAGCATACATAGTCAAAGCTATGGCTTTTCCAGTTGTCATGTATGGATGTGAGTTGGACTATAAAGAAAGCTGAGCACCAGAGAATTGGTGCTTTTGAACTGTGGTGTTGGAGAAGACTTTGGAGAGTCCCTTGGACTGCAAGGAGATCAAACCAATCGATCCTGAAGGAAATCAGTCCTGAATATTCAATGGAAGGACTGATGCTGAAGCTGAAACTCCAATACTGTGGCCACCTGATGTGAAGAACTGACTCGTTGGAAAAGACCCTGATGCTGGGAAAGATTGAGGGCAGGAGGAGAAGGGGACGACAGCAGATGAGATGGTTGGATGGCATCACCAACTCAATGGACGTGAGTTTGAGTAAACTCCAGGAGTTGGTGATGAACAGAAAGCCTGCGTGTTTCAGTCCATGGGGTCATAAAGAGTCAGAAACGACTGAGTGACTGAACTGAACTGAAAGAGACATTTGTTAATTCTTTAGTTGGTCACTGTCCAACCCACCACCCTTTCTATTAGTAGCATGCTCTAATTCGGCAGTGTGCACAGTATTTGGGAAAGAGGGATTTGCAGTTCCCACTTGTCACTGTTGGCTCCCAGTATTAAATCCTGAGATTACCAGGCCAAATTCTTCTTGTCCCCATGCCCTGAAACCCCAGGACAAAATATGTGATCTAAAATTGACCAAGCTCCCAGTACTCAAGTACTCTGCTGTCAGCACCTTGAATTTTGAGTGAATGATGCAAAGGAGCAAATTCACAGATTGATCAGAAGGAATGCAATGGCCAGCAGGTTAGATTTTGCTCCACATCATGGTCTTTGCTTGCCCAATTCCTGTCCAGTTTTCAAGCCTAGTTATCCAGCCCCTTCACCTTTTCTTACTCTCTTTAATAGTTTTCCCCGTAAATCAAGCTGGAGTCAGTTTCTCTCTTACATCAAGAGTCCTTACTGATAAATGCTCCTTTCTCTGAGCTCCCACACCACACTGTTTATGCACATATTATAATACCTGTCACTCACACTGTTTATTTAATTATTCATAATTAGTATGGGTTTGAAATAGCTCTGACCATATCACAGCAGAGTGGATGCAGCCAAGTTGTGTTTTATCCGATCAGTTAGGTTGTTTTAAATAGGGGATAACTCCCAGAAGACCCAGAGGAATTGGGTGGAGAGGGGGGTGGGAGGGGGGATCGGGATGGGGAATACATGTAAATCCATGGCTGATTCATGTCAATGTATGACAAAAACCACTACAATATTGTAAAGTAATTAGCCTCCAACTAATAAAAATAAATGAAAAAAAAAATAAATAGGGGATAACTTTTGGAATTTTTAAATATGATATTAAAGGGGACTCTTGCAGAGAAAAATCATATTCACTTAAGCATATATAGTGTGATAAAGCCTGTGAAGGATGTATGATGTGTTTGGGGTGAGTCAAGGAGGCAGGAGATAGCAGAAATTGGAGTCAGAGACTCATAAGGTGATGGATTGAAGCAGAAGATACTGAGCTTAGAGTAGATATTTGTGTTAAATTTGATATTTATGTGTAATTGCCAAAAGGACCTACAGAGTTCACTGTGAGGTATAATAGAATCATACTGAAAAATTAAGTGCATCTAAACCCTGAGAAATTTATGGAACAAAGTCTCTGATATTTAAAATACTAAACTGTAAAATAAACCCAAGAAAATTTTAAACACTTTTGAAATTTCCTGTGATAATTTCTTTTGAAATCTAAAATATTAATGTTTCCAAAATTTTTCTCTTTTTTTTGGTATCGCTGAACTGTTTACTCCTTAATCATTGGTTTAGTCTGCTTATTGTTGATTCAGTCATGCATATGCTGGACATTCAATGGATAAGAGTCCATAGATTTGACCATCTTCTGGTTAAAAAGAGCAAGTTGTTTACATAGCAGGTAGAGTTTTTGTTGGTGTTGTTATTTTTGTTGGGGAGGGTGTTGGCTTGGGAATAAGGAATGGAACATTCAAAATACCAACCATGAACCATGAAAGCTCATTTTCTCGTCCTATGGTCAGGTGGCTATATCTATTTTAGTCTGAGCTTGAGAATAAAAGATCATGGATAAGATGAGTCTCCCATGCAGCTGTTTGATAAAGGAACTTCTGTATTTTCATGGTGTAGTAAGCAATATTCTTTCAAATGAGATTTTTGGAAAGGATTTTTCTGAAGATTTAGAGTGAAAACACCTGAAACCAGTTCTGACTACAGAGGGCAAGTCTCACCTCAGGTATTAAGCATTTGAATTAGGCCACTCCAACGCAGTAGTAATACACACAAATGCTTTTGGAAAACTCTCTTGAAGAGTGGCATTCACTGATCAGTTCTTCCAAAGCGGGTATCTTGTTTTTAGCTCATTTTCTAACAAATTTCATGAAGAAAATGCCACTGTTTTGTAGAAGCAGAATTTAAAAGGTGGAAACTTTGCATTACACGACCATTCAGCTTCATAAGCCTTTCCCATTGCTAACCTATTATTCTATCGAGACAGAAAAGCATGGATAACATTAAAATCAGCCATAAACAAAGATCCCACATTAAAATATTTTCCGTTCTGTCTCTGAAATTACTGCTAAGATCTTTTTTAATGGGGAAATATTACCAAAGACATGCAAGGTGCACCTGTGTGCCTGTGTTTGTGAGCACACATGTGCAGGGGTGTTCATGTGTATATGTGTGTGTGTTTGGGGGTTCAGTGGCATTGAAACCTTTAAGAAACACTCTGTGCACAAATTCTAGTTGAGCACACACTGAAGAACTTTATAAATCTTTCCCTAAATGCAACTCAGCTATCACACACAAAGTACAAACAGGTACTATTCTTGCTCACACCAGCTAGATGACTCGTTCTGAGTTCTGCAGTCTTTTCAGATATCCAGTGGACACCATTCATTGCAAATTATGTAGCTTAAATTCTCTAGATGTTTACCGTGCCAACTTCCACGCATCATCTCCCCCAATTTTTTAGATTTACTGGATTTTCCTGCAGCTACATGAAAATAATTTCATGATGCAATTTCATCAAGCAAGGGTTGAGTTTTAGTGCTTACCTGAAAGTGAAAGTCACTCAGTTGTGTCTGATTCTTTGTGACCCCATGGACTATACAGTTCATGGAATTCTCCAGGCCAGAATACTGGATTTGGTAGCCATTTCCTTCTCCAGGGGATCTTCCCAACCCAGGGATCGAAGCCAGATCTCCCATATTACAGGTATATTCTTTACTATCTGAGCCACAAGGGAAGCCCAAGAATACTGGAGTGGGTAGCCTATCCCTTCTCAAGGGGATCTTCCCAACCCAGGAATTGAACCGAGGTCTCCTGCATTGCAGGCAGATTCTTTACCAGCTGAGCTACCAGGAAAGGTAGTGCTTATCTAGTCAGGGTCTTAGCTCCTTAATAAGCTATGCCTGCAGCAGTTTCTAAAGCAAGAATACCAGGAACATTTGTCATTGAATGGAACCCGTACCAGTCATTAGCTGCTGTTAAGCTCCCAATTAGGTCTGTTTTCTACAAGTTATAAGGTCATTTTGACATAACTAATGTTTGGGACGTTTTTGCACAATCTCTTGTTTTTTTAATTTTTTCAAAGTGAAAAGTGATCATGTGTGTGCTGGGTGACCTTTGTTTGCCTGCTATTCAATATGTCTATATTTTAAAGAAGAACTGAAGAAATATTACAGTTTAGAAATGATTCAATCATGATTTGTAGCCACTACATATGCACACTCAGAATTATATTACACACACACACACATATGCTATATGGGGATGTATGTACAGAATATAAAAATGAAGGCTTAGAAATTGAAATGGTTTGTATAAAGGCAAGGAGAAGGCAATGGCACCCCACTCCAGTACTCTTGCCTGGAAAATCCCATGAACGGAGGAGCCTGGTAGGCTGCAGTCCGTGGGGTCACTACTAGTTGGACATGACTGAGCGACTTCACTTTCACTTTTCACTTCCACACACTGGAGAAGGAAATGGCAACCCACTCCAGTGTTCTTGCCTGGAGAATCCCAGGGACTGAGGAGCCTGGTGGGCTGCCGTCTATAGGGTCGCAGAGAGTCGGACACGACTGAAGTGATTTAGCAGCGGCAGTATAAAGGCAAGATCTATTTATTAAATGCTTGATGTTTTAGAAACCTTAGATAGGCTGCAGATTTCCATTCACTCTTTCACTTAAACCTGTAGAAATTACTTGGCTGATATGTCTGCATCAGTTGTTACTAAATGTTAAGTTACAAAGATTTGAGAAGTTTCTAAGAGCTTAACACTCCCCATCCCTGATTCTGCCAGGAGAAAAAGTGAGAGATTTTGTGCTGTTGAGAAGGGAATGGTAAGGTGTTGAAATAACATTTTCCACTATTTCTTCCTGTACAAAATGTTGAGGCTCTGGAAACTCTTCAGTTAACATCAGACAAGCAATCAGTTGTGTAATGTTAATAGGGTAACAGTAATCTGGGTCAGTCCACACAGCCCCAGGGTAGGCTAGTGTCCCCTCATGCATAGGGACAGCTTTTCACTTCTAGAAATGTCATGGTTTGAGTGGTACATTATATTAAACCTGTAGATGTTAAGGAAATTATTTAAACATTTTATAAAATTGATGTCCTCAATTATGTAATAGAGATAATATTTACTCTGCAAACTCAATTAGTAAGAATTTATAATGCATCAACCCTAGGCACACATGATATACTATAGGTGCATAGAATCATGCATGACATGATTCTATTCCATGAGGAATTTGCAATCTTTGTAATGTTAGTCCACTGTAACAAATTTGACAATGCCTTGGGAAAGAAAGAAGAGTGCTAATTGCCCTCCACTAATATAAAATGATAACAGGGAAAGCCACAACTTTCTAGCTTTACAACCTTGAAAAACTAACCTAACATCATTAAGCCAAATTTCTGCATCCATAAAATGGAGACAGATGTAAGATTCTTCTTAAAGAATTGTTGTGAAGTAGATCCAGTGATATAAAGCCTCTTATGGTCTGAGCACAATTCTGGTCATATGGTCGAGCTCAGAAGATGCTGGGCCAAAAATAAATAGATGAATAGATGGATGAGTTAATAAGTAGTAACTACTAAATAAATTCATATATGCATTGAAAGGGATGAGGGTAGGAGAGAAAGGGGCAAGCATTCATTAACCATCTTCTATGTACTAAGCAATTTTGTATTCTCTTTAATCTCTCTGTCCTTCTTTATCTTTGCCCTTTGCTAGCTCTGTGACCTCCGGTAGGTTACTTAATCTCTTTGTGTCTCAGTTTCCTCAGCTCTAAAATAGGAAAAATAATAGTTCTTTTTCAATGTAATACATCAAAGCACTGGTGTATAGTAAGTGAACGTGAAAGTGTTACCTTGGTCCTGTCCAGCTCTTTGCAGGCCCATGGACTATAGTCCACCAGGCTCCTCTGTCCATGGAATTCTCCAGGCGAGAATACTGGAGTGGGTTGCCATGCCCTCCTCCAGAGGATCTTCCTGGTGCATTGTAAGTGCTCATTAAACTGTAGGTATTGCTATTTCATTTAGCTGTTATTGTTTCAGGAAAGGAATGGAATGATAACAGGAGGAAGTGCAGACTTCTCTGTTGAGAAAACTGGGGAGATCACATTGGATCTCTCCTTTTCTAAGGGTTTGTAAAACAATGGTTTGTAACTGAGTGAAACCTAAATCCTCTCAAGATTTGATCCTGTACATTTTTTTATCAGCAAACATGATTATTCACCATATGATTATTTGAAAATGATTTCACCGCATGAGTATTTGCCACAGTTAAAACATCAAAAGTGAACAAACAATAAAAGCCTAGGTGATGTGCTTAAGTCAGATTCAGCTTCTGAACTACAGGCAACCCAAGAGATTCCTTCAAGGCCAAAGCCAAATGCTTATAATGCAGAGTGTTTCTTCAAAAATATTCATGAACATATTCATGTAAACAGTGCTTCAGAAAATAAGTGTTCTTTGTAATAAGCATCCATTCCTCCTAACATGCCTTAAAAGGAAACTTGATGCTATTATTCTTGCTCAAAAGATGATGAGACAGAGGGAGGTGAATTGCCTGGACTACAGTCACACATTAAGTCAATAGCAGAGACAGACTCAGAATGAAAAGTAAAAGTAAACAATTTTTTTTCCCCTCAACAATAGTGGTGCTTCAGTTCTAAGACTATTACCTTTCATTGCCTTGACTTTAAGTTTTGGTACATTTAATTGCTTTTGAATGCAACAAGCTTTATACTATTCTACTACTTGGATGAGTTTTTATACTATTCTATCTACTTGAATGTGTTTTTTAGAACTCATGGATTTCTACTCAGTTGTGGTTAAACTTTAACTAGCTGTAATTGTGTTTAAAGGAACACTCTGTGAGTCTGGTCAGTGCAGTGACCTAGAACAATAAGAAGGTTGCATCTGAATCCTATCCACATTATATAAGCATCTGGTTTAACTCTGGGAGGGGCTTCTGACCCTGAAATCTGACTTCACCAGTTAGCCAGCTGTATGTGGTACTTGCTTCTATGTCTTGTCACACACTTCTCTTACTTGGGAAAACAGTTTATTAAGTTGGATTGTTATTCTTACTGTCAATAAAAATGGCAGTACCTCATGGAGTTATCCCCAAACATCTCAAGTTGATATAGAGACTGGGGGACATTAAGTAAAGTGAACTGTCTCAGCAAATCACTTCCTGTTATCTCAGAAGGAAGTCAAAACTGAAAGACAGAGAATATACCTAGAAGAGCTTTGTAAGGTGTCTTTGACTTTATTTGGGTTTTGTTCTGTTTGGGTTTTGCCATTAGTTGTCTCACTGCAGTGATTAACATTGAAATGTGGGATATTTCTTCTTTTCTCTGAGCAACAAGAGGGAAGAGAGAGCTAGGAAGCTACCCTGGAACTCCCAGGCTTCATAGAGGAGTGGCCCCAGGGCAGTAATGCAATGCAGAGAGACCCCATAGGGTCTCTGAACAGGGGCCATTAATCCAGCTGCAGCCTGAAGTATGACTTTGGAGGTTTCAGGAGATAAGCCACCTGTGCAACTCTCATATTGAAGAAAAGCAGTCCTGCTTTTAGGAAACTATAAAGGACTCCCAAGAACCTCGTCCAGTACCAACACAACCCCACTGTCTATGCAATATATTCCCAGGCTACCTGTCCAACCGTATTTACCACTGTCTCCATTCATACCCACCATACTTAATGGAAGCTAACCTATTTGCAGTCTTCTGTACAAACCCCAAACATTCCTACCTTATGCAGTTCTTTCTCTCAAACCTATTTTACTCTCACGTCTACCTGTGTTCCTTGTCCCAGTAAATACAAGTTCTGTTTACCGACATTACTAATTGCCAAACTGAACATCTGAAACCACCCTCGAATTCTTTTTTATATCTGCCTGTCAGATCCATCAACAGACGCTGATTCCAACCACTTCTCAGCCCTCTCACCATTACATAGCTGGTGCAAGCCTCCATCTCTCTCGCCTGGATCACTATAATAACCTTCTAATCAGTCCTGTTGTTTCTTTCCTTGCCCTCCTGCTGTCTATTTTCAACAAAACAGATGGTGATTCTGTTAAAATATAAATCATGTTGTGTCACTCCTTTACTGAAACTTTTCTTTACTTCCCATGCCAGTCAGACAAAAGCTAATGCTCTAGCAATGACCTACAAGACATTCTGTGATCTGGCCTCATCTCCACTACCCTTGCTCTCCACTCATCCTGTTCCAGTTAGAACGGCTTCCATGCTTTTCCTTGTACAAACCAGTTGCACTCATTCCTCAAATCCTCTGCACTGTTTCTGCCTGAAATTCTCTTCTTCTAGTTATACAATGAGGTTTCTCCTAAGCCCTTCCTCGGGTATCTGCTTAACTCTCATACTCTCTGTGAAATCTATCCTTACTTTTTTTTCTTGCACAGTATCCATTATTATCTAACATGTTGCATATTTTATTTATATTGTTTTCTTATCTGTCTCCTATCATTAGAAGGAAATTCATGCAAGGAAGGAGTTTTATCTGTTTTGTTTATCTATTTTATTTATTGTTGTATGCCCCAGCCCCTAAAAGAGAGCCAGGCATACAGAAGATTCTCTTTAAATGTATCTAGAACTGATGAATAAATCAAGTCACCTCTTTACACTGCTGAAAGACTTCATGAACATCTAAAAAAAATAATAGAGTTATCTCTCCCTTGAAGGGCCATAGTTTTTAGAGTCCAGGAGCATACAACTTATGAATTCCAGATAGCAAGGATGATAAAATATTCTTTTCAAAAATATGTTATTATTACTGTTAAGTCCTGGTTACAATTCCACAAATTCCCTGTGGGCATAGTTAATCTGAGGCCCCTTTGAAAAAATGTCAGTTACCTCTTAGTTTCTCCTTTCTCCAGCACTGTGACATCCTTCCATGATTAATCCTCATTTCATTTTCCATAGCATCAGTTACCGAGCCAGCACTCATTCTCTTCAAATAAATTACTAAAGGCAACATGATAACCTGGTAGAATTGTCTTAACTTCAGCTGTCTTTTTCCCTTTGAAGTTAAATCCCCTCTGCTCTTATCAGATTGTCTGAGTAGATTGTATGTGATGTATTATTGGTTTTGTTGTCCTATTTTAGTATAACATTTTAGTGTATTCTAATAAGCAGTGAAATAAATTTGCTAATGACATGAATAATTATAAGTGTAAACATTAGCTGGGTATGTGACTACTGGGAGAATGCCTTAAAAAAGAAACAAATCCTGTAGAGGCCAATAAAGAGAAAAAGCGACAACTGTAATCCAAGTCTTTCTCGCCTTCTGGCAATTTATACTGCAGATAGGCCCTTGATGCTAAGTTCTTGCGCAGAGAGGAAGGAGAGGAGGATTCAGACTAAGTTTTCAGTTTACAGAGTTGGTAGATTTTTGATGAAAGGTGGATGTGTGCAATGTAAGACTCTGTACTGTGAGAAGGATTGCTCAATTCATTTTGATTTCCTAATATGTATTATGGTCTTACTAATAACAGGGCACTGTAGTAGACATTTCCAAGGTAACAGTTATCATTATTTCTGTTTAAAATAATTTTAAACTGAATAGAGAAGACAAGAATATAAATGACTATTGTTATTGTTCAGTCATTCAGTCGTGTCCGACTCTTTGTGACCTCGTGGACTGCAGCACGCCAGGCTTCCCTGTCCTTCACCATCTCCCAGAGCTTGTTCAAACTCATGTCCATTGAGTTGGTGATGCCATCCTACCATCTCATCCTCTGTCATCCCCTTCTCCTCCTGCCTTCAATCTTTCCCAGTATCAGGGTCTTTTCTAATGAGTCAGCTCTTCACATCAGGTGGCCAAAGTTTTGGAGCTTTAGCTTCAGCATCAGTCCTTCCAATGAATATTCAGGATTGGTCTCCTTTAGGATTGACTGGTTTGATCTCCTTGCAGTCCAGGGGACTCTCAAGAGTCCCTGAAGTGACCTATTTCTCCTGGTAATCTTGATTCCAGTTTGTGTTTCACTTAGCCCAGCATTTTGCATGATGTATTCTGCATATAAGTTAAATAAGCAGGGTAGCAACATACAGCTTTGACATACTCCTTTCCCAATTTGGAGCCAGTTCATTGTTCCATGTCCAGTTCTAACTGATGTTTCTTGACCTGCATACAGGTTTCTCAGGAGGCAGGTAAAGTGGTCTGGTATTCCCATCTCTTTGAGAATTTTCCACAGTTTGTTGTGATCCACACAGTCAAAGGCTTAAGTGTAGTCAATGAAGCAGAAAGATGTTCTTCTGGAATTCTCTCGCTTTTTCTATGATTCAACGGATGTTGGTAATTTGATAAATGATTATATTGGCAAAGATGTAAGCACAAATAGTTACCATTATAGAGACAAGTTAAGTGCTATGAAGTTCAGTTGATAAAGAGATCATAAACCATTCATTTGTGTCTGCCAGGTGGTGGAGGATCGGAAATGAGTATGGATATGTGCAAATACTTGAAAAAGTCTTTCTGCCCCTATGAAGAGAGACTCTATGATATGTTTTGAAATATGAGTATGATTTTACCAATGAGGCTCAAGAAGAACATTCCAGAAAACTGATGTAAAGTTGGAAAAATAAAAATACACTAAGTAGTCCATTGGGATGAAGCACAGTGATGAAGCATCACTTACCACAGTGATGGTAAGCAAGGCTGAAAGATGTGTGGAGACAATATTAGTAACATCCTTAAATATCAGGCTGTAAATTGTATTTACAGGAAATGGAGAGCCACTGAAGACTCTGATCATGAGTGAAACGTTATAAGAGATCTCAAAATAGTAAGATTCCTTTAGGAGTTTCCAGAGGAAATGTGGATGCTGCTTTCTGTCTTTCTCTTGGCCTCCCTTGGTCATTGGCTTCCAAGGTCTGTGTAGAGATAATCTACCCCATTGAAAGTAATTTAGAGATTGAAGTTGAGAGTTTGATCACTGTAGATCCTAAAATAGAGTAAAATCCTCATAGCAGTTTTACTATTATATTTTCCGCTAGGAAGCTGAGGAACAAAGAGATTAAATAACCTGCCCAAGGTCACACAGTTAATGGCCAAGAGAAAAAAAGAGTGACACAGACAAAAAGAGACAGAGATTGAGGAGTAAACCAAACATGCGTTGATGAACTGTTATGGAAGCAAACACCATTAGACATTTGCTTAATGTATTATAGCCTTGGGTAAATTAATTTAAAGCACTAGAATTTTAATGGAGATTAATGAGTTGAATTAATAGTTAGAATTTTTAAATATATGGCTGAATATTTTGGTAGTTTTAGTTAAATATTTCTCAATTGCCTTTTTATATTGACTGAACAGTTCTAATCAAAGAAGATTACACAGAAATATTTTATGTTCTCTGAGCGTTCAAGGCTCTGGTTCCTTCTGAAGAACACACAGAGATATTTAAAGCATGAACAAAGAGAAAAGCCTTCTTACTTTAATTGTAGACAAATAATTTTCCTTAATACATAGTGAACAGTAAGTAGATTTGGTTTTGGAAAGTAAGTACAAGAGTAATTCTGCAACCATTTTTTTTAATGATGAGACCATTCTTATTAATGCAGCCCAGGTGCTTGTTTGCTCCATTTAACAGCTATTCAGGTGTATTCTCAGATGGTATGTGTCAAGAAGTCAGTTATAAAAAATGTTGTAAGCACCCTATTCAGAATAAGGTAGCATTATAGCATTCCCTCCATCCCATCATATCACTCACCTGCATAAGGATAATTGTAGCTACATAGGTGCTCAAATAATTAAAAATGGGATATCATTCAGAGAGTGGTTATTCAGGAAAAAGCAGTAATATTTTTTTTCCTTCTAGTCTCCAAAGAGGGAATATTGTAATTCATATATATATATATCTCTTTACTTCTTTCATGGCAAACCATTTAGCCTAAGAACAAATGTTTCTTCTCTATTCATCCTTTGGCTAGTGTTCCCTCCAGGTACTTGAAGAGATGGGTCACATCCCCAGTAATATTGATCTTGTCCCTCTATTAGAGCTAGGCCATCATAAGGCTAAACTTTTGCATAAGTATACTGATATGTGTATACTTCATTTTCTTAGAGCTAGGCCATCATAAGGTTAACCTTCTGCCTAAGAATACCGATATGTGTATGCTTCATTTTCATAATTAAGCTGCAAAGTATGTCACTTAGTCATGGCCGACTCATTGTGACCCCATGGACTATAACCTACCAGGCTCCTCAGTACATGGGAATCTCCAGGCAAGAACACTGGAGTGGGTTGCCATTCCCTTCTGGAAATTAAGCTGCAAAGATCCCCACAAACAAAACCCAGAAAATGGGTGTATTAAAACATTATTTGTTGAATGAGAAATTAGAGAAACATTTACAGAAAAATCCTCAGGCCTCAAAAGTCAGGAAATCTTATTTTTCTGAAAGTTTTGAAGCTCTTGGGTTTCTGTGAAGAAGTCGCTCTGTAATGTTTGACTCTTTGTGACCGCATGGACTGTAGCCTGCCAATCTCCTCTATCCATGGGATTCTCGAGGCCAGAATACTGGGATGGGTAGTCATTAACTTCTCCAGGGGATTTTCCCAACCCAGGGATCGAACCCACATCCCCCACATTGCAGGCGGATTATTTACCATCTGAGCCACCAGTACTATTCAGTTATTAGGTAGCATATTCATTATACTTTTGTCAACAAAATAAAATAGGCATCATATAATTGTTGTTATCTCCTCTCCTTGAGGCTAAAACTTCAGTGTTGGACAAAGAACTTTAAAAATGTAGATTATACCTTACCCAACAATTATTCTATCCCAGTACTTCTAGGAAATGTCTAAATAGTAGACAAATACTCACTTAGCTCCTAATATGCACTAAGAAAGGGAAAGGGAAGTCGCTCAGTCATGCTGGACTCTTTGCGACCCCATGGAGAGTAGCCTGCACCAAGGTCCTCCGTCCATGGGATTTTCTAGGCAAAAATACTGGAGTGGGTTCCAACAATTATTCCAGAAGTATGTTCCAAGTAGATAGAATATCTTGGGTCAAAGCTTGAGAAACACCCTCTGAAGTAAGAATTCATGTGTAAGTGACTTTTTAAGAAAGTGCCCTAAGAACTATGGAGAAATAAGAGGAAGAATAGAGAAGAGAAAGAATCCAAGCACGACTGCAGAATCAGACAAAGCCCTACCATGGACACGGCAGCCTGATGACACAGGGCGACTCTGCAGTATAAATTATGCCTCAAAGTTTGTAGTGGCCTGAGGAAGAGGCTGGGCTGGAGGGAGCACAAGTTGGAATCAAGATTGTCGGGAGAAATATCAATAACCTCAGATATGCAGATGACACCACCCTTATGGCAGAAAGTGAAGAGGAACTAAAAAGCCTCTTGATGAAAGTGAAAGAGCAGAGTGAAAAAGTTGGCTTAAAGCTCAACATTCAGAAAACTAAGATCATGGCATCTGATCCCATCACTTCATGGAAGTAGATGGGAAGACAGTGGAAACAGTGTCAGACTTTATTTTCTTGCGTTCCAAAACCACTGCAGATGGTGATTGCAGCCATGAAATTAAAAGATGCTTACTCCTTGGAAGGAAAGTTATGACTAACCTAAATAGCATATTATAAAGCAGAGATATTACTTTGCCAACAAAGGTCCGTCTAGTCAAGGCTATGGTTTTTCCAGTGGCCATGTATGGATGTGAGAGCTGGACTGTGAAGAAAGCTGAGTGCTGAAGAACTGATGCTTTTGAACTATGGTGTTGGAGAAGACTCTTGAGAGTCCCTTGGACTGCAAGGAGATCTAACCAGTCCATCCTAAAGGAGATCAGTCCTGGGTGTTCGTTGGAAGGACTGATGCTGAAGCTGAAACTCCAGTACTTTGGCCACCTGATGTGAAGAGTTGACTCGTTGGAAAAGAGCCTGATGCTGGGAGGGATTGTGGGCAGGAGGAGAAGGGGACAACAGAGGATGAGATGGCTGGATGGCATCACCGACTCGATGGACATGTGTTTGAGTAAACTCTGGGAGTTGGTGATGGACAGGGAGGCCTGGCGTGCTGCGATTCATGGGGTCGCCAAGAGTCGGACACGACTGAGCGACTGAACTGAGGAGGAAAACTGGGCTTTCATATTCATACTCCTGTATTTGCATTGGCTAAGGGTCCTTTCAGCTGTTTCTTCCATGTGGGCAAAGCAGGGCCAGAGTCCCAGAGGCAGCTCACAGAGGAAGAATGCTAGTGTCAGCAGTGCAACTGAAGTGGGAGGAGAGCTTTATTCACAATGTTGAGTATTACACAGACACTTAACAGTTTTAATTAATTTATTAGCAACTATTTTTTTGAACTTGACTTATTTAGGGCACTAGTATTAATAATATATTAGAAATATAGAATATAGAAAAAAGAACCTACACACATGGGGCTAACATTCTAGAGGGGAAATAAAAAAAAATGAACATAAGAAAAGTTGTATGTAGAAGGCAGTAAGTTTTATGGAACAAAACAGAATGAGGCATGGTTAAGAAGGACTTTCAAGGGTGAGAAATCATATGTAAGGGAGGGGAATACATATTTTAAAATATAGTTGAAAAGGGTCAGCTGAACAAAGATTTGAAAGAAATAACTATTGCCACATGCATATTTGGGGAAAGATTTTTCTAGTCAGAGGAAATAGTGCAAAAGACATATGCAGAGGAAATATGTCTGCCATGTTTAAAGAATAGTGAAAAGATTAGCCTGTGCAAGGCAGATTAAGAGAAAGGAATCCTAATGCTGTGGTCGTCATCATTTTGCAATATTTATTGGGTTGACTAAAAAGTTCGTTCAATTTTTTCTGTATCATCTTATGGAAAACTTGAAGGAACTTTATGGCCAAACCAATAACTGTATCAAGGCAACATGTACACCTCAAACTTACACAATTCTATATGTCAATTATATCTCAATAAAGCTGGAAAAATAAAACTAAATTCAAAAAATAAAAACAAGATAGGGGTCTTGTAAGTAATCAGGTTGGAGAGTTAACAGAGAGCCACATCATCTAGGGCTTTGTAGGTCATAGTGAGGACTTTGGCTTAAGGAAGGGTAAGAAGACATTGGAAGGTCTTTAGGTGTGTGACATGATCTGAATTATTTATTTTTTTAAGAATCACTCTGGCTGTATATTGTAAATAGATTATATAGGGACAGGGATAGAAGAAGGGAGGTAAATTAGAAACTGTTGAAATAACCCAGGCAAGAAAAACAGTGAATTGGACCATGAAATGAGTAAATGAATGTTGGAAATGAGTAAATGAGTGTTGGAAATGAGTAAAAAGTCCTGGATTATGTTATACATGTAGACAACAGAATTTTCCTAGTGTGTTAGATAGACAAAAGGCATAAAATATTTTTTTTAAAAGTGCCAAGGAGGATTTAAATTTTTGTCTTGAAAATTTGGAAGGACAGAGTGGCAATTAATTAAGATTAGTTTCCATCTAGAGAAAATAAAACAAAAGAGTAAAGTACTGCCAAAGTCAGCAGAGAAAAGAATAATTAAAATCAGCAGAAATAAACAGAAGGAAAAAAAAGAAAATGAATGGAACCAAAACTTGATTCTTTGAGAAGAGCAATTAAATTGGTAAAGCTGCAGCCATATTAACAAGGAAAACAGGAGGAAAAACACAAGTTAACAATATCAGGACAGAGAGAGGGAAATCACTACAAATTCTACAGTTACTAAAATAGAAAGGAAATTGTGTGAACAGTTTTATACCAGTTAATTCAAAAGTTTAGATAAAATGGAAAAATTCCTTGCACATAAACTACCAAAGCTCTCAAGAAGAAACAGATAAACTGGATATCCCTATATATTCTACCAAAATAATTGAATTTTTAATTTAAAAACTTCTTTCAAGATAACTCCAAGAACACATGGCTTCATGATTGGTTTCTGCCAATTTTTTAAGGAAAAGATACTGTTACTACACACAAACTTTTACAGAAAACTGAAGAGCAGAGAATAGATCTCAGTTCATTCTGTGAGACAGATTACCTTAGCACCAACATCAAAGGAAACTAAAGATCAATATACCTCATAAGCATCAATACAAAACTCAAAATTTTAGTGAAATTAATTCAACTACACACTCCTGCTGCTGCTGCTAAGTCACTTCAGTCAACTGTGCGACCCCCTAGACGGCAGCCCACCAGGCTCCTCTGTCCCTGGGATTCTCCAGGCAAGAATACTGGAGTGGGTTGCCGTTTCCTTCTCCAATGCACGCATGCATGCTAAGTTGCTTCAGTTGTGTCTGACTCCTTGCGACCCTGTGGACAGCAGCCCACCAGGCTCCTCTGTCCACGGGATTCTCTAGGCAAGAATAGTGGAGTGGGTTGCCATTTCAACTACACACACATGCAATGATATACACTGTAGGGCAGAAAAATTTTCCATTCTTCCCTTCTAAGTTCTTTGGTTGGTCTAATAATTAAAATTTACATAAGACAGATTAACAGGAGAAAAAATTAATTTCAAGTGTACAAGATTTTCAAAGATATGAGGCTTTTTGATGGTCCTGACAATTGAGGTTTATATGCCATCCTGAGTTAAGGAGAAGGAGCTAGGGGTCTAAGACTTCAAAGGGAGAAAGACTACTCACAGAAATATGAAAAAAGCAAATAATTTGGTTAAAAAACATATATTATGCCATACAGGTAAGTATCTACCCCTAAATTTTTATGTTGAAGCCCGAACTCACAATGTGACTGCATTTGGAGTTAGGGCCAGTAAGTAAGTAGTCAAGCTTAAACGATGGCGTAAGAATAAGAGTGGGGCCCTCATCCATAGGATTAGCGTCCTTGTACGAAGAGACACTAGAGAGCTCCAACTTGCTCTTCCTGAGCACATTTACAGAAAGATCATGCGAGAAGCCTTTGCAAGCGAGAAAGAGCTTTCACCAGAAGCATAACCCTAACAGATCTTGATCTTAGACTTGTAGCCTCCAGAACTGCCAAAAATAAATTTCTGTTGTTTAAGCCACACAGTCTATGGTATTTTGTTATCTCAGTCTAAGCAGAGTAATACACCTTAAATTAAGGAAGGGACCCACTATACCTCCTCCTGCTTAAAGACCCTTTCCTGTGGGATTAAAGTCTGGGGAAACTTAGAAAATTAGCAAGGCACACTATTTGCCATTTTTATTTACAGACAGAAACCGTACCAAAATGTCTGGATAGTGGTTATACAGATATTAGTTTGGCCAAAAAATTCATTCAAATTTTTCTGTAAAATGTTATGGAAAAACCCAAATGAACTTTTTGGCCAACCCAATCTTATTTTAAAAATTCATTAATATTCAACACATGGGATAATCTCTTAACTCCAGACAATCTGATCTACCTGTACAGGGAATATTAACTAAGACTCCTCCATAGCTCTCTTTTGCCTTTAACTATGTGGAGGTTACATGTGTCTCTTTGGATTAAGGTAATAGGAGAACAACTCTTAGTTTCAATAAACTAACCAAGGAGCATTGAAGATGAAACACTCTTTCTCATGCTCAGTGCCCACCTGACTCAAAATTTCCTCTGGAGATACCAAGGTTTGTTGACATTGATATGGGACAAAAAACCTGATGAAACATTCTTAAGTGGCAGTATAAACACACACAAGCTACAAAAATTAAATACTGGAGAGGGTGGAGAAACAGAGGGAACCTTCATACACTGTTGGTGGAAAAGTAAATTGATACAGCCACTATGGAAAACAGTATGACAGTTCTTCTAAAAACTAAAAATAGAGCTACCATATGGTCCGGCAATCCCAATGCTGGGTATATATCCAGAGAAAAAAGTAATTTAAAAAGATACATGTACCCCAATGCTCAAAGCAGCACAATTTTTAGTAACCAGGACATGGAAGCAACCAAAATTCCCATCAACAGAGGAATGGATAAAAATGTGGTACACACATACACACACACACAAGGAATATTATTTAGCCATAAAAAAGCATGAAATTGTGTCATTTGCAGAGACATAGAGAGTGTTATACAGAGTGAAGAAAGTCAGAAAGAGGAAAACAAATATTGTATATTAAAGCATATATGTAGAATCTAGAAAAATGGTATGGATGATCTTATCTGCAAAGTAGAAATAGAGATATGGACATTGAGAACAAATATATGGACACTAAGGGGGGAAGGGGGAGTGGGCTGACATATATACACTATTGATATAAATAGATAACTAATGAGAACCCACTGTATAGCCCAAGGAACTCTATTTAATGCACTGTAGTGACCTGAAATGTGAAGTCAGGTGGGCCTTAGAAAGCATCACTACAAAACAAAGCTAGTGGAGATGATGGAATTCCAGTTGAGTTATATCAAATCCTGAAAGATGATGCTGTGAAAGTGCTGCACTCAATATGCCAGCAAATTTGGAAAACTCAGCAGTGGCCACAGGACTGGAAAAGGTCAGTTTTCATTCCAATCCTTAAAAAAGGCAATCCCAAAGAATGCTCAAACTACCACATAGTTGCACTCATCTCACACACTAGTAAAGTAATGCTCAAAATTCTCCAAGCCAGCCTTCAGTATTACATGAACCAGGAACTTCCAGATGTTCAAGCTGGTTTTAGAAAAGGTAGAGGAACCAGAGATCAAATTGCCAACATCTGCTGGATCATTGAAAAAGTAAGAGAGTTCCAGAAAACATCTATTTCTGCTTTATTGACTATGCCAAAGACTTTGACTGTGTGGATCACAATAAACTGTGGAAAATTCTGAAAGAGATGGGAATACCAGACCATCTGACCTGCTTCTTGAGAAACCTGTATGCAGGTCAGGAAGCAACAGTTAGCACTGGACATGGAACAACAGACTGGTTTCAAATAAGAAAAGGAGGACGTCAAGGCTGTATATTGTCACCCTGCTTATTTAACTTATATGCAGAGTACATCATGAGAAATGCTGGGCTGGAAGAAGCACAAGCTGGAATCAAGATTGCTGGGAGAAATATCAATAACCTCAGATATGCAGATGACACCACCCTTATGGCAGAAAGTGAAGAGGAACTAAAAAGCTTCTTGATGAAAGTGAAGGAGGAGAGTGAAAAAGTTGGCTTAAAGCTCAACATTCAGAAAACTAAGATCATGGCATCTGGTCCCATCACCTCATGGGAAATAGATGGGAGACAGTGACTGACTTTATTTTTGGGGGCTCTAAAATCACTGCAGATGGTGATTGCAGCCATGAAATTAAGAGACCCCTACTCCTTGGAAGGAAAGTTATAACCAACCTAGACAGCATATTATAAAGCAGAGACATTAGTTTGCCAACAAAGGTCCATCTAGTCAAGGCCATGGTTTTTCCAGTGGTCATGTATGGATGTGAGAGTTGGACTGTGAAGAAAGCTGTGTGCCGAAAAATGGATGCTTTTGAACTGTGGTGTTGGAGAAGACTCTTGAGAGTCCCCTGGACTGCAAGGAGATCCAAGCAGTCCATCCTAAAGGAGATCAGTCCTGGGTGTTCATTGGAATGACTGATGCTGAAGCTGAAACTCCAGTACTTTGGCCACCTGATGCAAAGAGTTGACTCATTGGAAAAGACCCTGATGCTAGGAGGGATTGGGGTCAGGAGCAGAAGGGGATGACAGAGGATGAGATGGCTGGATGGCATCACCAGCTGAATGGACATGGGTTTGAGTAAACTCCGGGAGTTGGTGATGGACAGGAAGGCCTGGCGTGCTGTGAATTCATGGGGTTGCAAAGAGTTGGACACGACTGAGCAACTGAACTAAACCTAACTGAACTGAGTGACCTGAACAGGAAGGAAGTTCAAAAGAGAGGGGATATGTGTGTATGTATGGCTTGTTTATTTTTCTCTACAGTAGAAACTGATGCAGCATTGTAAAGCAACTGCACTCCAATAAAAAATTCATTTTTAAAGAAAAAATGCATATGAACAAGTGGGTAAAAATAACTTATTGTCTACTCTTTAACTTACTTTGTTTACCCCTCTTTTCGGAGATCCCATGACTTGCCACAGCATGGAAGAACTACACCCTTCACTTCATCTTTGAATTTTTTGTTATCTCAGTTTTATTATTTCTGGTCACTTTCATGAAAAATGGTCAAAATGGATAGATATGTTTTTTTAATTATTTTCAAACCAAGTGATGGATACACTGTGCATATGGTGATAGAATATGCAAAAGGCTGTGACTAGAACTCACCTTCTTAAGTGAAGGAGTCATCCCCAGGTTCAAAAGAAATCCCTCTGTGAACATAATCACAGTAACTTGCATCTGGGCTTAGTCTTATTTTCCACCTCCCTACAAACATTATGGTGCTGACTTCTCAAGAAACTAAATATTCAGGTAATAAACAACTTCATATGGAAACAGTAATTAAAGGAGTTGGCCTTACAAATAAATTCCTAAATCTTTTAAACCTATTATCAACCTAGTTGGTGCTTGCCATCTGCATTCAAGGTGCTAAAAATTGCTAAATGGTCTAACCTTTACAATCACAACCACTAATTACACATTGGCCTTCAATTCTGACCAGCAATCCCCAAGTGCTCATTCTTTGAAACTGTTATTTCACATCATTTCTCTTCAAATCCCTAAAACCTCCTTAGCATGCTTCTTAAACCATGAAAGATATGGCAAGAAAGGAAAAATAAAAGGCCACCAAGTGAAGAAGTCAGTGCCCATTTTGGAATACATAGATGTTCTCACCAAGCAAGGATCAGAAAAATTCTAGAGAGATTCCCTGGATAATATCTTTCTTACTCAGAAGAACAATAAGAGTCCTTTATTTTGGGGTACCTCAGGCAATGCATCTGCTCTCTTTCTTGGCTTTCTAAAATTTCTTCAGCCATACTCATGTTCATGGTTTTCCATTTTCTACTCTGTCCAGCTAATAAAACACATTTTTGATGGTTTGGCTGTAATGCTTCCTATTTCATTTTTGGATCTTTAGAAGTAAAGACTTTTACAGCCAAGAGTAATATTTCAAGGGCTCTGGCTTTGTTAAGCATCTCCTTCATAATGTTTTGGTTTGATCGGAAGCTACACAGCAAACTTATTTTTTATCCCGAGGCCAAAATTTGGCATTGATAAAGTAAAATAGATATAAGACCTAGGAGTGCTCTAAAATATCCATTTAGAACGAGAGTCCTGGTACCTATGGCTCTCTACATGTTCAGCAAGTGCTGAAAACCAGAGCAGAGATGACCCCCTACTCAGATGCCCACAGGAGCACTGCAGGGGCCAGAATGATAGGTGGATGTGTATACATGATATGAGTATTGACGAACCGGGCATGCTGGAGTACACGGGCCTGGCCTAAGGAGGCAGAGCTACTCAGCTCCAGTCAATTGTTGTCATTTGGAAAACAGGCCCTGGTTATCTTCTGTCCTAAATATTAAGATGTAGAAATATGAGTTTTCCATGAAAGTTACTGATAAAAGAATGCTTTTGCAGTCAAACTTGCTATAAGTCAGTTGAGTAGAAAGATTATCCTAGTTCTTATTAACTCGATGAATATGTTCTTGAGGATTGAGCAAAAATAAGTCAGTAGCACAAGAGAAACATTCAAGATGGCAAGAGTAGTGGGAGGTAAAACTCACCCTCTCCCCCAAACCCAACAAAAACATCTCTACACGTGGAATGATTCTCACAGAATATCAACTGAATGCTGGCAGAAGACCTTAGACTGCTGAAAGGGCAAGAAAGTCTCCATGTAACCAGGTAGAGAAGAAGAAGAAGAAAGAATTGGGTGGGGACCTGGGCCTCTTGGAGGGAGCTATGAAAGAGGAAAGGTTCCTGCACCCTGGGAAGTTCCCTCACCAATGGGGAGATCGACCGAGACAGAAAGGAAGCTTCAGAGGAGAATATATTAGTACCAGCCAGTTTGCAGCAGCCAGAGCAGAGGAATAACTACACAGATAGTGAGTGCTACCATTCCGCACTTCCTAACGTGACACAATTATGCCACTGCTGGAGGGAGCTGGGTGCTGGAAATTGGCTTCGGAGATCAACCTGAAGAGAGGACTGGGGTTGACTGTGTAGAGACAGACTGGGGTGGCCGGAATCCAATGTGACCATGCTGGGGGTTTATGTGGAGGTAGCCTGGGCCACCTTAGAAGCCAGTTGCCATTGTTGGGGAGGTGCATGAGGGGTGGGGTAGAACACAGATTGTAGCCTTTTTCACTGTGCATATACTTACAAAGGGGAAGACATTGCCTGCATGGCGTTCAGGGGCAGTCACAAGCCTCAACCACCACCAGCTCAGACCCCAGGAACGGTCCTAGGCCCCCACTTCCTTGTGTCCAAACTCACAAGTAGTTGTGAGCTGCTCCTCCTCCCATTGCATGTCCTGGGGGCACATCTGAGCAGCCTGCCACTGCAGAGAACCACAAGACCAGGCACTGGCCACAACATCTGAACACCCCCTATTAAGAGGAGAACAACCAGCATATGCTGAAGAATGCGGTGACAGGCATCCATTCTAAAAACAGCCCTTGCATCAAATATATTAAACCCACACAAGATACACAAGAATGTCCCTACATACAAATAGCCCTTCAAGACCACAGTAGATAATTGTTTCTACTTAACTCACAGAGTAAGAGAAATATAAGCAAAATGAAGAAGCAGGGGAAACACTCCCAGTTAAAGGATGAACAACATTCCCCTGAAAGAACAAATAATAAAGCAGACCTCTTCACTCTAATAGTCACTGGTTTTAAAAAAGGAGATACTGAAAACACTGACAAAATTAGGAAAGGCTATTGACAGAAATACAGAGTAATGAAAAAGGAACTAGAAACTATAAAAAGGAACCAAGAAAAATTAGAAAACTCATTTATAGAGACAAAAGCTGAGCTAAAGTCAATGAATGATGCAGAAGAACAAATAAGTGACCTGGAAGTTAGAATGATGGAAATTACCCAATCAGGAGAGCAGACAGCCAGCCAAATGAAACAGAAATTGAAGCAATATAAGAGACATGTGGGATAATCTAAAATGCACCAACCTACATGTAATAGGAATTACAGAAAGGGGAGAAAGAGAAAAGGAGAGTGAAAATGTATTTGAAAAAATTATGGCTGGAAACTTCCCAAACCTGAAGAAGGAAACAGATATTCAGGTAGATGAAGCACAGAGGGTCCCAAATGAGATAAACATATTATAATATGTCACCAATACATAATAAAAATGTCAAAAGTTAAAGAGAAGATTCTAAAGGCATCAAGGGAAAAAGGGTTAATTACAAGGGAACCTTCCCCCTCCCCCACCCCAGTAAGGCTATCACTGACTTCTCTCTAGAAATGTTACAGGCCAGAAGGAAGTGGCAAGATATATCCCAAGTCCTAAAAGGGAAAAATCTGCAACCTGGGATACTCTACCCAGCAAGATTGTCATTTAGAATAGAAGGAGAGAGAGCAAAATTCTCAGGCAAGCAAAAATTAAAAGAATACAGCAATACAAAACCTATCCTAAAAGAAATATTGAGATATCTCTAAATAGAGAAGAAGAAAGAATCTAAAGGAAAGAGAAAATCACAATTGGAAAATAAATCATTTAAGCCAATACAGAATTTTTTTAAATTTTATATGAAAGTAATGGTAACCACACTGAACAGCAAAAGGATGAACATGAAGATGTAAAAGGAGACATCATCAAAATTATAAAATGTGGAGGAGGAGAGTAAGAAAATGTCAGCATTTTTTCCTAGGTTGTGTTTGAACCTATAGGACTACCAGTCTAAGGCAAGTAGATATAGGAAGGGGTTAACATACTTGAAAAACAGGGTACACAATAGTTTCAAGAAAGCAAAAAAAAAGCAAGAGAAAGAAAACATAATACAAAAGAAAAATCATCAAACCAAAAAAGGAAAAACAAAAAGGAACAAAGAAGAAATATAAAACCAATGGGAAAACAAGGTTTAAAACATCAATAAATTCATATCTATCAATAATTACCCTAAATGTCCTTGGATTAAATGTTCTAATCAAAAGACACAGAGTGGCAGATTGGATTAAAAAAAATAGGAGCCTACAATCTGCTGCTTAAAAGAGACCCACTTTAGGGCAAAGGACACACATAGATTGAAAGTGAAGGAATGGAACAAGATAATTCATGCAAACAGAAATGACAAGAAAGCAGAAGTCACAATAAAAGTCCATCAAGAAAGATAAAGAAGGACACTATATAATAATAAACAGATCAATACAAGAAGAGGATTTTATACTTGTCAACATATATTCACCTAATATAGGAGCACCCAAATACATAAAAGAAATGCTAACACATAAAGGAAGAAATTGACAGGACCACAATAGGAGATTTTAACACCCCACTCACGTTCCATTAATGGACAGGTCTTCCAGACAGAGAATCAATAAGGCAACAGAGATACTAAATGAGACAACAGAACAAATACACTTAATTGATATTTTCAGGATATTACATCCGAAAAGCCCCAGAATACATTCTTTTCAAGTGCACATGGAACATTCTCTAGGATTGACTACATACAAGGGCCATCAAATTCAAGCATATAGAAATTATCTCAAGCATTTTTTCTGACCACAATTGCATGCAACTAGAACTCAACCACACAAAAAGAAATGACAAAAAGTGATTACATGGAGACTAAACAAAATACTACTAAAAAAGAAAAAAAAAAAAAGAAAGAAAAGGCAATGATGAAATCATAGGGGAAATTTAAAAATACCTTGAGATAAATGACAATGAAAATACAACTCTACAAAATCTATGGGATGCAGAATCAGTTATTAGAGGGAAGTTCATAGTGATACAGGCTTTACTCAAATATAAGAAAACTCTCAAATAAACAGTCTAAACTACCATTTAGAACAATTATATTAAAAAAAACAAAATATAAAGGCAGAAGAAGGAAGGAAATAATAAAGATCGGAGAAGAAATAAATAAAATAGAGATTAAAATAATAATAGAAAAGTCAATAAAACCAACCGCTGGTTCTTTGAAAGGATGAAGGAGATTGACAAATTTCTTTCTTTTTTTTTTTTTTTTTGAGATTGACAAATTTCTGATTAGGCCCACCAAGAAAAAAAGAGAAAGAACACAAATAAACAAAATTAAGAAATTAAGAAAAGGAGACATAACAACTGATATTGCAGAAATGCAAAAAACCATAAGAGAATACTATGAACAATTATACACCAACAAATTTGACAACCTAGAAGAAATGGATGTTTCTAAAAATATACTTACTCCCCAACAGAACTGAATCAAGAAGAAATAGATACCTTGAACATACTGATCACTAGAACTGAAATAGAATCTCTAGTTTAAAAAATCCCTACAAACAAAGTCCAGGACCAGATGCCTTGTAGGAGAATTCTATCAAACACACAAAAAAGTTTATGCCAATATTTCTCAAGCTCTTCCAAAAAGTTGAAGGGGAAGGAACACCACCAAAGACAGTCTATGAAGCCACTATCACCCTGATACCAAAACCAAACAAAGATATCACCAAAAAAGAAAATTACAGGCCAATATTATTAATGAATATAGACATCAAAATTCTCAATATTAGTGAACCAAATCCAAGAACACATAAAAAACGTCATACACTGCAATCAAGTGGGATTCATGTCAAGCTCACAAGGATGGTTCAGCATATGCAAATCAATATGATATACCACATACACAAGAGACCAAAACCACATGATTATCTCAATAGATGCAGAAAAAATGTTTAACAAAAGTCAACATTCTTCCATAATAAAAACTCTTACCAAAGTGGGTATAGAGAGAACATATCTCAAACTAGTAAAAACTGTATACGACAAGCACACAGACAATAAAATACTCAATGGTGAAAAGTGGAAAGCGTTCCTGCTAAAATCTGGAATATGGATCCCACTTCTCTTCAACAGGGTATTGGAAGACCTAGCCAAAGCAATCAGACCAGAAAAAAATAAAATAAAAGGTATCCAATTGGGGAAGGAAGAAGAAAATTGTCTTATATGTACATGATACTAATTCTATATAGAGAAAACCCTAAAGACTTCACACAAATCTATTAGAACTGATAAATGAATTCAACAGAGTAGCAGGATACAAGATTAATGTTCATAATCAGTTACATTTCTTTACACCAACAATGAAATATCATAAAGGGAATGTACAAAAAAAAAGTATCTTTAAAAAAAAGTATCTTTTAAAATTGCAATGTCCAAAATAAAATACTTAAGGATAAACCTAACTAAGGACATGAAAAACTTATACACTGAGAACTGTAAAACATTAATAAAGGAATATAAAGATGATTCAAAGAAATGGAAAGCTATCCCATGGTCTTGGATTGGGAGAACTGATATAGTTAAATTACCATACTGCTCAAAGCTATCTACAGATTTAATGAGATCCCTATCAAATTATCTATGAGCTTTTCACAGAACTAGAATAATCCTACATTTCAAATGGAATCATAAAAGACTAAGAATTGTCAAAGCAATCCTAAAGAAAAACGACAAAGCAGGAAACATAACCATCCCATACCTCAGGCAATACTGCAAACCTACAGTAATCAAAACTGGACTTGAAGAAGCACAAGCTGGAATCAAGATTGTCAGGAGAAATATCAATAACCTCAGATATGCAGAGGACACCACCCTTATGGCAGAAAGTGAAGAGGAACTAAAATGCCTCTTGATGAAAGTGAAAGAGGAGAGCGAAAAAGTTGGCTTAAAGCTCAACATTCAGAAAACTAAGATCATGGCACCCGGTCCCATCACTTCATGGGAAATAGATGGGGAGACAGTGGAAACAGTGTCAGACTATTTTGGGGGGCTCCAAAATCACTGCAGATGGTGACTGCAGCCATGAAATCAAAAGACAGTTACTCCTTGGAAGGAAAGTTATAACCAACCTAGACAGCATACTAAAAAAACAGAGACATCACTTTGCCAACAAAGGTCCGCCTAGTCAAGGCAACGGTTTTTCCGGTAGTCATGTATGGATGTAAGAGTTGGACTATAAAGAAAGCTGAGCGCAGAAGAACTGGTGCTTTTGAACTGTGGTGTTGGAGAAGACTCTTGAGAGTCCCTTGAACTGCAAGGAGATCCAACCAGTCCTTCCTAAAGAAGATCAGTCCTGGGTGTTCGTTGGAAGGACTGATGTTGGAAGCTGAAACTCCAATACTTTGGCCACCTGATGCGAAGAAATGATTCATTTGAAAAGACCCTGATGTTGGGAAAGATTGAGGGCAAGAGGAGAAGGGGATGACAGAGGATGAGATGGTTAGATGGCATCACCAACTCAATGGACATGAGTTTGGGTGAATTCCGGGAGTTGGTGATGGACAGGTAGGCTTGGCATGCTGTGGTTCATGGGGTCACAAAGAGTCAGACATGACTGAGTGACTGAACTGAACAGTAATCAAAGTAGTGTGGCATTGGCACAAAAACAGGTATATAGATCAATGGAACAGAATAGAGAACTGAAATAAACCTACAAACCTATGGTCAATTCATCTTTGAAAAAGGAGCAAGGCAAGAATATACAATGGGAAAAGTTTCTTTAGCAAGTGGTGTTGGGAAAGCTGGGCAACTACATGTAAGTCAACGATGTTAGAACATACCCTCTCACCATACAGAGAAATAAACTGAAAATGGCTTAAAGACTTAAACATAAGATATGATACCACTAAAATCCTAGAGGAGAACACATGCAAGACATTCTCTGACGTAAATCGCACCAGTATTTTCTTAGGTCAGTTTCCTATGTCAATAGAGATAAAAACAAAAATAAAGAAATGGTACCTAATCAAACTTGCAAGCCTTTGCACAGAAAAGGAAACCATACACAAAATGAAAAGCCAAACTACAAAATGGTAGAAAATATTTGTAAACTACATGACCAACAGGGCTTAATTTCTAAAATACAGAAACAGCTGTATTTTACAAACAACCCAACCAAAAAATAGAAAACCTAAAGAGACATTTCTCCAAAGAAGAGATACAGATGTCCAATAGGCACATGAAAAGACCCTTAACATTGCTAATTATTAGAGAAATGCACATCAGAACCACAGTGAGGTACCACCTCATGCCAGTTAGAATGGCCATCATTAAAGTCTACAAGTAACAAATGTGGAGAGTGTGTGGACAAAAGAGAACCCTCCTACACTGTTGGTGGGAATGTAAGTTGGTGCAGCCACTTTCCTGGAGATTTCTCAGAAAACTAAAAATGGAATTGCTATATAATCCAGCAGTGCCACTCTTGGGCATATATCTAGACAAAACTATAAGGAGAGATACATGCACCCTATGCTCATGGCTCAGTGGTAAAGAATTCGCCTGGCCATGCAAGAGACACAGGAGACACAGGTTCGATCCCTGGGTGGGGAAGATCCCCTAGAGATGGAAATGGCAGCTCACTCCAGTGTTCTTTCCTGGGAATCCTGTAGACAGAGGCGGCTGGCAGGGTACAGTCCACAGGGTCACAAAGAGTTGAACACAACTGAGTGACTAAAGAACAACAACCTATGTTCACGCAGCAGCAGTATTCACAATAGCTAAGGCATGGAGACAACCTAAATGTCCATCAAGAGATGAACAGACAAAGCATAAATGGTACATGTATAGAACAGAATACTACTCATCCTTAAAAAAAAAGAATGAAATAACGCCATTTGCAGCAACTTGGACACAACTAGAGATTATCACACTAAGCAAAGTAAGTCAGAAAAAGAGAAACAAAGATCATGTGATATCACTTATACATGGAGACTGAAATATGACACAAATAAACCTATCTATGCAGAAAGGGAACCAGGGGCAGAGATTAGATGGTAGCCAAGTATATGGGGGTGGGAGAGGGTTGGAATGGAAATTTGGGATCAGCAGATGCAAACTGGTATATATAGAATAGTTAAACAACAAGGTCTTACTGTATAGCACAGGGAACTATATTCAATATCCTGTGATAAACCATAATGGAAAAGAATATGAAAAAGAATATTCACTTTGCTTATAGCAGTAATTAACACAAAACTAGTTAATCTGTACTTCAGTTAAAAAATAGAAAGCAACAACAACAACAAAAATAACCCAACGACTCAGGTCCTCAAGACCTTCCAGATCCTTTGGTTGGGAGGCAGGGTGGGGGTAGTGTGGGGGGCTGGTTTCTGGGGAGAAGCCAGGAATAAGAATATCAAAAAGCATCCCAAGTGATCTAGGGACCATTTTCCTGGGAAATTCTTATACTTGACAAAAAAAATGACTAATATTTTTCTTAAAAAAAAAAAAGCAGTCTCAATATATATAAGTACCACACAGAGAGAATGCAGTTCTGATCTAAAGAACTAGATGCTTTATCTAACAATTATTTTAAGAAAAATTGGAGTTCATTTCTGGTTTAGGAATGGCCTCCAATATACAAGAGGAGACATGATACAATTCTCCCGATTAAGGGGGAAAAAATTCAGCTCTTAGCCTTCCTGTTCAAAGTCTCTAGAGCAGGAGCTAGTGTGCTTTTTTTGTAAAGAAGTTTTATAGCCCATATGGTTTCTGTTGCCACTACTCAGTTCTGCCTTTAGAGTGTAAAATTATCCATAGACAATATGTAAATAGATAGGCATGGCTGTGTTCCAATCAAATCTTTCTTTACAATAACTGGCTGTGGCCCACTCTTGGTCCAAAGGCTGTATAGTTTGCTGGCTGCTACATTAAAGGAAGGCTACAGTGTCTCAGTTGGAAATCCAGCTAAGCAGTTTTAAAGGGGTTAGGTTTTGGGGCAGGTATGTTGAATTGATTGAAGCCAAAGGCGAGTATAAACTTCATTCAGCAGAGTGCAAGTGTAAACCTGGCGACACCAAATCTGGCTTTAGGGCCAAGGAACAGATACACCCCAAAGGGAAAAAGCAAAAACAATCAACAAATATAGGGAGGAAGTAATGGAGAATAAAGGAATGGATGAGTCAGGAAGAAATTCATAAGCTGGTTCTGAATGGCAAGGGGAATGGACACAGAGTGTTTTTCTCAAGGCCCAAGGTAGAAGCAGATACTATGTCTCCATACAGAAAGGAATACTTTTCATCCTTCCTCCATCAAAAACAGGACAAAGAAAGGCTATTAGACCAAGTAGTAAGTTTGCAGAAATTCAAAGAAATGGACCAAAAATTCTCTAGCTGTCAACTTCTCTGCATTAGTCCTGCTTAGGCATCACTGATGTGATGCAGCTCATCACTACACACCACTTAGTGTGAAGGTGTGATCTGGCTGCCAGACTACACAAGGTCACATCCACCTCTAAGCTCATGTACCAGTTCTCTTTGCTGAACACACTCCTGTCAGTTGAAGCAAGATGGCTGTACCTCTGTATACTACACTGAGTATGCGCAACTGATCCGACAGACCAAACAGCTAGAGGAGAATTCATTTTGTTGCTAGTTTTACATTTCTGAGAAGATTTTCATACTTGTTTCACCCTAGATACTTTCAGGCATTTAAGCAAAATGCTTTCAGCGAAATGCAAATGATATAGGAAATGGTTTTTTTTTTTTTTTTTCTCACAAAAAATAGTCAAAAGACTACATCTTCTAGTTTCAAGGAACATTTATAGCTATTTTACTTCTCTATCTTCAGTTGCTATTCTATAAAAAAAGGCAATCTTGGTTCACAGCACTAAACATGGGCTTCAGTGGGTGAAATAAATAAATTAATAAATTAAAATTCAAGTTCAGGCAAGAGCTCTTAGGGAAAAAAAAAGGAAGGTCAGACAAGATTGGGTAGCCTGTGTGCCAAAATGAATGAGGAAGAGGAAAGGGACTTAAAAACAAGCTTTGACACATGACCACTTGGTATTGTTTGAACAGAGCAGTTAGAGAGGGCAGGTGTGCTGTCTATTACAAGAGCAAATGCATAGGTTGCACTTGTCATTTAATGACAATGGTCCAGGAGAGTCATAAATGAATATGTATTATTAAAATGCATTAATGTACTTTTACTTTTTAGTTGCCCCATCTGCACAAATGCTGTTTATCAACCTTTCTATTTCTTGGTGATCATCTCCTGTCATTTAAGCTATTTCTAAAGGCAGTCTCTACTCTGATCACAATTCAATGTGGGGAAAAAAGACTGATAAGAAGAATAACTTGAAACAGAAATATAACTTAATATTTCAAAGCCCTCAGGCCTCTGATTAGACTATAACTCTCTGCACATAATCTTACTTAAATAAATTGATTCTTTTTCAATATAAAAATAGTACAAAGCCTTTGAATTTTGAACTAGCCAAGTTCTGTGAGCTCTTTCCATGGCAGAGCCAGAAAATAACAAATCTTATTTAATTAACAAAAGAATGAGATAGGGATGAAAAACATGATGTTAAGACACAGTTAGAATTGATTGGAGCAGCGTTTTTAGCTGTAAATTTGGTGAGTAGACTTTGCTTGTGAGACAGGCAACATTAATTACTCTGTTTCCATTCCCACAGCTGATTCTGTGTTTTAAAAAAATTAAACTGCAAAGAAGTGGGGAAGCATCTGTGGGTGCATGCTTTTGCGCCAATAAAATAATTTTATTGAACTCCGTTCATGTGCAAACTTAGAATTTAAAACCAGAAGATCTTATAGGCCTGTGTTCATTAAATATTATGTACCATTTTATATGGGCATGATCATGAAAGGGGAATATGGAATACAATTAAAAGAAATTCAACATGGCTTTGACACTATAAAATATTCTTGTCGCTGTGTGTCTTTAACTGACTCCTAACACCAAGGCAGAACCAATATCCCAGGGATGGGAGAATTCAAAAGCAGTTTGTTTTCATGTTCAAAATTCATTATATTTTAAGTGACGTAAATAGTCTAGAGCCTATACAATCACAAGGACCAAACTGACCAGAGAAGTATTTTATTGCCTATCATTCTTTGTTCCTAGTTATATTAGAAAACATATATGAGTTTGTCCCTGTATTTCCTGTTCTACATAAAACTGGTTCAGAGTCACCTTACACCATTTTTAAGTAGCTCAGTTGGTGGGAAATTGGTGGGGGTGTGGGGAGGCAAGACTTAGAGGTGTCAGGAAGTTGCAATTTTTACACCAACTCTTCTTGCCAATAACAGGTCTTTGGTAGTTGAGTGACACACATGGCAACTAGAAGAGACAAGAGAACTAGCCAGGTTGGCACAAGTAGTTTGGGGCACGTCTCCTAGGAGAAGATTAGGATAGAGACGCTGGTGTTCTAGAAGCCGGAGATTCAGCCTGGCCTCTACACATGGGCTCTGGGGTCACTAAGGACAAACTAGATCTTAGAGGACTTGATGACCTTTTCATTACATGGTCCATTATTAGTTGTTGTTCAGTTGCTTAGTTGTATCCAACTGTTTTCAACCCCATGGACCACAGTCTGCCAGGTTTCCCTGTCCTTCACCATCTTCCAGAGCTTGCTCAAACTCATGTCTGTTGAGTCAAGGATGCCATCCAACCATCTCATCCTCTGTCATTCCCTTCTCCTCCTGCCTTCAATCTTTCCCAGCATAAGGGTCTTTTCTAATGAATCAGCTCTTCGCATCAGGTGGCCAAAGTACTGGAGCTTCAGCTTCAGCATCAATCCTTTCAATGAATATTCAGGACTGATTTCCTTTAGGATTGATTTGTTTGATCTCCTTTCATTCCAAGGGACTCTCAAGAGTCTTCTCCAATACCACAGTTCAAAAGCATCAATTCTTTGGCGCTCAGAATTCTTTATGCTCCAACTTTCACATCCATACATGACTACAGGAAAAACCATAGCTTTGACTAGACAGAACTTTGTCAGCAAAGTAATGTCTCTGCTTTATAATATGCTGTCTGGGTTGGTCATGGCTTTTCTTCCAAGGAGCAAGTGTCTTTTAATTTCATGGTTGCAGTTACCACCCACAGTGATTTTGCAGTGCAAGAAAATAGTCTTGTCACTGTTTCCACTGTTTCCCCATCTATTTGCCATCAAGTGATGGGACCAGATGCCATGATCTTAGTTTTCTGAATGCTGAGTTTTAAGCCAGCTTTTTCACTCTCCTCTTTCACCTCATCAAGAGGTTTTCAGTTCCTCTTCACTTTCTGTCATAAGGGTGGTTTCATCTGCATATCTGAGGTTATTGATATTTCTCCCGGCAATCTTGATTCCAGCTTGTGTTTCATCCAGCCCAGCATTTTGCATGATGTACTCTGCATATGAGTTTATTAAGCAGGGTGACAATATACAACCTTGACATACTCCTTTCCCAATTTTGAGAATTTGGAGAGTAGTACAAAAACCTAGCATGTGGTCCTTTATTCTATTACCTTACATAAGACTCAGTGAGGGACTCCAAAGAGGCAGCATATTTCCCTCTTGTTCTACAATTATCTCAAGGCAAGAACACAAAACATTAGGACTTAGTTTTGGTTCTAGTGGTTGGAGGGCAAGGCTCTTCTTGGAAGGAAAAGAACTTTCACCAAACAACAAAGTCCAGAGAAACAGAGCTTAACTTCTGGCAGTTTATCTTCTTGCCCCTTGATTCATAAAATACACACTGACACTAGTAATGGAATTGTGGTGATGGGGCACCTGGGCAACTGCTATTCAACCTCTCAGAAAAAAACCATGAATTGGCCACTCAGATCCAAATAGTCCCTGGAAGGTGAGGATATATTCAAATTAGTGTTTCTTCTGGAAATGATTCTATCATGGTTCTATCAGTGCTGATTTGAGCATTAAGTATACAGTACTAACATTACAAAAACAAATAAAAAACCCAGAACATTTTTTTCTGTGGGTTTTAAGAACATTCTGTAAATGATTATTCATTATCTGCTAAGGCCTTCACCATTATGAATGATCTTTCCTATTTTCCTTGACCTCACTGTTCTCATATGAACACTGCAAAAAGAATTTCAAAATGCAATTTCTATTTCTGGTTTTGATACTAACTATACTAAGCTGTAATGATGATACCCAGGCTCGGTCTCCAGTTTATGCAGCGTCCCTCCCTCCCAATATAATGTCATGTGATTCTTAGATGTCATCTAAATCCCATTCTAGGAACTGGGAAATCTCTTTAGTAGGGGGAAAAAAAGTCCTATTTTAGGATCCCAGGTGGCCAGTGTAAAGTCAAACTTGCTGATACATAGACTTCATTTCAGTTTAAGATCTGGGAATGCATAGTTTCAAAGAATAACAAGGAGAGATAAGAAAGCCTTCCTCAGTGACAATGCAAAGAAATAGAGGAGAACAATAGAGTGGGAAAGATTAGAGATCTCTTCAAGAAAGTTAGAGATACCGAGGAAACATTTCATGCAAAGATGGGTACAATAAAGAACAGAAATGGTATGGACCTAATAGAAGCAGAAGATATTAAGAAGATGTGGCAAGAATACACAGAAGAACTATACAAAAAAGATCTTCATGACCCAGATAATCACAATGGTGTGATCACTCACTGAGAGCCAGACATCCTGGAATGTGAAGTCAAGTGGGCCTTAGAAAGCATCACTACAAACAAAGCTCGTGGAGGTGATGGAATTCCAGTTGAGCTATTTCAAATCCTGAAAGATGATGCTGTGAAAGTGCTGCACTCAATATGCCAGCAAATTTGGAAAACTCAGCAGTGGCCATAGGACTGGAAAAGGTCAGTTTTCATTCCAATCCCAAAGAAAGGCAATCCCAAAGAATGGTCAAACTACTGCATGATTGCATTTGTCTCACACGCTAGCAAAGTAATGCTGAAAATTCTCCAAGATAGGCTTCCACAGTACATGAATCATGAACTTCCAGATGTTCAAGGTGGATTTAGAAAGGGCAGAAGAATCAGAGATCAAATTGCCTACATCTGCTGGACCACTGAAAAAGCAAGAGAATATCAGAAAAATATCTATTTCTGATTTATTGACTACACCAAATACTTTGACTGTGTGGATCACAACAGACTGTGGAAAACTCTTCAAGAGATGGGAATACCAGACCACCTTACCTGCTTCCTGGGAAACCTGTATGCACATCAAGAAGCAACAGTTAGAGCTGGACATGGAAAAACAGACTGGTTCCAAATTGGGAAAGGAGTATGTCAAAGCTGTATATTGTCACCCGGCTTATTTAACTTATATGCAGAGTACATTATGCAAAATGCCAGGCTGGATGAAGCACAAGCTTAAATCAAGATTGCTGGGAGAAATATCAATAACCTCAGATACACAGATGACACCACCCTTATGGCAGAAAGCGAAGAAGAACTAAAGCACCTCTTGATGAAAGTGAAAGAGGAGAGTGAAAATGTTGGCTTGGAACTCAATATTCAGAAAACTAAGATCAAGGCATCCGGTCCCATCACTTCATGGCAAATAGATGGGGAGACAATGGAAACAGTGAAAGACTTTTTATTTTGGGGGGGCTCCAAAGTCACTGCAGATCATGACTGCAGCCATGAAATTAAAAGTTGCTTGCTCCTTGGAAGAAAAGCTATGACCAACCTAGACCATGTATTAAAAAGTAGAGACATTACTTTGCCAACAATGGTCCATCTAGTCAAAGTTAATGGTTTTTCTGGTAGTCATGTGTGGATGTGAAACTTGGACTGTAAAGAAACCTGAGTGCTGAAGAATTGATGCTTTTGTACTGTGGCATTGGAAAAGACTCTTGAGAGCTCCTTGGACTGCAATGATATCAAACCAGTCAATAAAGGAAACCAATCCTGAATATTCATTGGAAGGACTGATGCTGAAGCTGAAACTCCAACATTTTGGCCACCCAGTGCAAAGAAATGACTCATTGGAAAAGACCCTCATGTTGGGAAAGATTGAGGACAGAAGGAGAAGAGGATGACAGAAGATGAGATGGTTGGATAGCATTAGCAACTCAGTGGACATGCATTTGAGCAAGCTCCGGGGGTTGGTGATATACAGGGAAGCCTTGTATGCTGCAGTCCATGGGCTCACAAAAAGTTGGACATGACTGAGCTACTGAATTGAACTGAACTTAGCTGTGTTCCTCTGACCAAGCCTCAATCTTGTACTAATATTAGTTACTGTATCTCTATCCTATTATCTTATGACTGTATCTAACCTTGATTCCAGTTCCATTATCCTGTACCCTCCCTGACTGAAGTCAAGGTCTTCCCTTTCCTACTCTTCATTATTCTCTGTTTGAACCATAGTTCCTTTATCAGGCTACTTACTTTCAGATATCCTTATCACCAACTGCCCATTTCCAACTCTTCTAGATTCTGTGTTTGATCAAGTCTCGGCATTCAGACAAGATCACTTTCTTTCCCTTCCTCATGCCCAGTTTGTTCAAAAGCATTCAGAACATTCTCAGATGCTCAAAAACTAACGTTTTTAGCTGCAACTCCATCTTTAGATGCTATACTTCCTCAATGAGCACAAAAACACACTACATTGATTCTTCCTTTACATGATGGATCATTGTTTCTCTGTCACTATTGCTGCCTCTTGTTCTTCCTCCCACACCATAAATTGAGGGCTCCTATTAAGGTTCTCTCTTCAATCATCTGCTATTTTCTTTCTATGTACTCCCCCTCAGAGCCCTCAGCTGTTCCCATAGTTACAACCATCATCACTAAGCAACTGACCCCCAGGTCAGCATCAGTTTGGAACTCTAGTCCTTAACTTCCAACATCCTGTCTACCAGATCCTTAGTTTAATAACTTCAAAACTAAACTGGTCATTTCTCACAAACGAGTGCTTCCTTCAAATAATCCCATTTTTATTGACTGTACCATCATTTTCAAGGCATTAAGAGTCAAAATTTGGCATCATGTTAACCATTTAAACTTGCCAACCACTTCAGGTTATCAGTAAGACCTACTGATTCCCTATCACATTTCCTTTTATTCTCTCAGTGAAAACTCTAATACAGGTCTTTAGTAACTCATAACTATATGTTTACCTTAATCTTCTACCTCCAATCACCCTGCATACCACCATAAGGTTAATCTTGTTAAAATTATCTAGCTATAGCTTTGGTAGCTGCCCATTAATTATAACTATATTTACCAAAAAATAAAACACAACATTGGTTTAAAATGGGAAAATAAATAGTAACATGTCTATAATCATGGAAATATAAATTTTATTAATACAAACAATGATTATGTGAAAAAAGCTGGCTTAAAACTCAACATTCAAAAAGCAAAGATCATAGCATCTGGTCCCATCACTTCATGGCAAATAGATAGGGAAACAATGTAAACAGTGACAGACTTTATTTTCTTGGGCTCCAAAATCACTGCAGATGGTGACTGCAGCCATGAAATTAAAAGATGGTTGCTCCTTGGAAGAAAAACAAGGACCAACGTAGACCACATATTATAAAGCACAGACATTACTTTGTCAACAAAGGTCCATATAGTCAAAGCTATGGTTTTTCCAGTAGTATGTATGGATGTCTGTATAGATGTGAGAGCTGGACAATAAAAAAGGCTGAGTGCCAAAGAAATGATGCCTTCAAATTGTGGTGCTAGAGAAGACTCTTGAGAGTCCCTTAACAGCAAGGAGTTCAAACCAATCATTTCTAAAGCAAATCAACCCTGATTATTCATTGAAAGGACTGTTGCTGAAGCTCCAATCCTTTGGCCACCAGATGCAGAGAGTTGACTCACTGAAAAGGATTGAAGGCAGAAGAAGGGGATGACAGAGGACAAGATGATTGAATGACATCATTGACTCATGGACATGAGTTTGATCAAGCTCTGGAAGATGGTGAAGGGCAGGGAGGCCCGGCATGCTGCAGTTCATGGGATTGCAAAGAGTTGGACACAACTGAGCGACTGAACAACAATGTGAAAATGAATACAAAATTTTAAAAACCACTTTAAAGGAAAAATAAGTGAAATATAGTATAGACTGTAGGAGAGCATGGGGAAAATTGGATTAATTATGACCTATAGAATAAAATCCATATGATTTGATTTCCTCAGTTTTTTCATAATATTTCAATCTTGTTTCTCACAACCCAGCTATATAAAATTATATCTTCCTAACAAGGGACTTAATTTAGCATGCCATGAGAAATATCAACAACTTCAGATATGCAGATGATATTAATGGCTGAAAGTGAAGAGGATCTAAAGAACCTCTTGATGAAGGTGAAAGGAAAGTGAAAGAGCTGGCTTAAAACTCAACATTCAAAAACTGAAGATCATGGCACCCAGTCCTATCACTTGATGGAAAATAGATGGGGAAATGTGGAAACAGTGTCAGATTTCATTTTCTTGGGCTCTAAAATCACTGCAGATGATGACTGCATCCACAATATTAAAAAACACTTGCTGCTTGGAAGAATAGCTATGACAAACCTAGACAGTGTTTAAAAAGCAGAGACATCACTTTGCTGACAAAGGTCTGTCTTGTCAAAGCTATGGGTTTTCCTGTAGTCATGTATGGATGTGACAGTTTAACCATAAAGAAGGCTGCATGCTGAAGAATTGACACTTTTGAACTGTGGTGCTGGAGAAGACTCTTGAGAGTCCCTTGGACAGCAAATCAAACCAGTGAATCCTAAAGGAAATCAACCTTGATTATTCATTGGAAGGACTGAGGCTGAAGCTGAAGCTCCAGTACTTTGGCCACCTGATGTGAAGAGTTGACTCATTAGAAAAGACCTTGATGCCAGGAAAAAATGAAGGCAAGAAGAGAAGGGGGTGACAGAGGATGAAATGGCTGGATGGTATCACTGGCTCAATGGACATGAGTTTGCGCAAACTCCGCGAGATAGTGATGGACAAAGAAGCCTGGCATGCTGTAGTTCATGGGGTCACAAAGAGTTTGACATGAATTAGTGACTGAACAACAGAAATGAATGAAATATATGCCATTTCATTATGTTTATGAGTTTGCCAAAAGGCAATAGGCCAGTGAAGAGAGGGAGAAATAGTTCAGTGATAAGCATTTTAAGTTGGAAATTCATCAGTAACAGGAGCCAAAGTCAAAGGAGGGGACTAAATAGCAAATCAGGCTGGTAAGGCAAGCCAAGGATGCAGGCAAGAATCAGGAAATGAGGCTGGTCATCAAGGAGGTCAAATTGAATGATGGGATGTGACACCAGGTGTAGTTGAGGACCAAAAGAATTACTCAAAATCTAAATCTGTGACTGCTTAGAAAAGAACAAAAGTAGGCCTAGCTCCTTCAGTGCCCCAAATTCAATTAGATTATTTCATATTTTGACTTAGTCTTGTTATTCTCATACCTGTAGTCCCAGTCTCCTGATATTTAACTTTCTAAATCCTACCAGATTTTGCTGCCCAGCTCAACTCCTACTTTTCCTAGGGACTTTTATTTGATAAGCCCAATCGGAATTGTTGCCTTCCTTCTTTGAACTGTTGTAGCATTTGTGATCACTTCTAATCTCATGAAGTGATGTCAGCAGGTTCTGCTTTGTATCACAGTGGTTTGCATACATGCTTCATCTCTGCTTCTTTGGAGGCTCTTTAAGAAGAGCAACCGTGACTTGTATACATAAATCCAACAGTACCTCATACAGTACAAATATTTTTCTGTAGTAAATCTCTGGAATATAGGCTTCTTTTGTTCCAGGTCTGTAAGGGAATAGTTTTTCTTATGCTGTGCTTAATATTTATTCAGTTTGTTTAATATGTAAACAGAAGCCAAGAATGCTCCCTGCAATTTCTTGGAGGTCAAAGCAATGACTGCCAATTGCAAACTAATTTGGGGGGCAGGTGTTTGGGCTGGTGCTAATCAATGACTGTTTTTTTATGGGGAAGAGGGAACAGTGATATTGAATTCCCTTCTCATAAGGAATAGATATATATGTGTTTTAATGGATAAATTATTTTGAGACCATTGCTTGTACCCAAGGAGGTTTATCATGTAGCTACTTCAAATCAGCTACTTTGGCCATCTGATGTGAAGAACTGACTCATTTGAAAAGACCCTGATGCTGGGAAAGGGAAGGTGGGAGGAGAAGGGGATGACAGAGGATGAAGTGGTTGGATGGCATTACTGACTCAAAGAACATGAATTTGAGTAAGCTCTGGGAGTTGGTGATGGGCAGGAGTGCTGCAGTCCATGGGGTCGCAAAGAGTCAGACACGACTGAGCGACTGAGCTGAACTGAACTTCAAATCAAGGGGTTTAATAAAGTTCCCCCATCTAAAACCTGAGATCTAGTTATTTTGCATCTCCAGATTCACAGTGAGGTAGGAAGGTGTATATATAAATATGCATATGTATTTTCTAAAGAATGTCAATATATAGCAAAAGAGTTTAGTAGGAATGTACTTGCATTCATATGCTTTTACATATTTTTACCTTCTTAACTTTAGGGAGTTTGATCCTGATAGCTAACATTCCTCCTGCATAAATCTTAGAGAGCTCACTTTTATTGTAAGGGGTTTTAAAATGTTAACCTTCTATTTGATCTGTCATGAGTCATCACTCCTGGCCCATATAATTAGATATAAAATGAAAATGTAACACATCAAGTTTCTGTCATAAATTCTGTTTCAAAAAAGAGAATTAAGATTTCATTTGAAATAAAAGTGAATTTTTCCAAACATGAATACTCATAAAGTTTAGCACAATAAAGAAAAGAAATTCATTATAATTGCTGCTATTATACCTACTACACTGAAAAAAAATTCTTACTCTTTCATATTAATCTAATCATTGGTACAACCTGTTAAAATAAGCATATATTAGCTCATCTGCTATAGTTAACAGATGCCATGGGGAAATTAAAAGTATAGACTTTATATGCTGTTCTTTCCTCTCCTGAAAAAATTATCTTAGAGTATAATTGTACATATATGATAAACAAATATAAAAGTTGTTAGTGATAAAATTAAAATTTCAGTAAAACTTTACATCACACTACACACTAAATTGGCAAATGAATACTATAAAAATAGGTATCACATATTAGAAATTCAGAATAAAAATATCAATATGGATTATATGTTCAAGTCAACCTTACTGTTCTCTTAATGAACAATTGATTTTCATCCATTTGTAAAATGTGGTTAAATATATATTTTAAATTATCTGTAAAAATTGCATGAAAAGCTTTTAGATTCTTTGATAGTTTGATAGATTCAATTTTTCCTGTCAGTATGAAAAAAATAACTTAGTAGCTTCTTTAAATTAAAAAAAATTTTTACTAACTCATAATTTATTCCTGCAGATTTTAACTCAGTGGCACTGTTCCCATCCATCTTGCCCATTCCACTGTCTAACTAATGTTCAAAATATTTATTATCACTTACCTAGACTAACTTCCTAATTGTTCTTCCTCCTTATAATATCTTCTCTCTCTAGTGTATCTTAGGGTCACAGTCACATTGTTATAGTATTCTTCTGATCTTGTTCTTCCACTATTCCACTATTCAAAAAAAAATCTTGGATGACTTTTTTCTGCTTATAGAATAAAATGTGAATTCCTTAGTTTGGTGTTCTCATTAGGTACTGCTTTCTGAACTTAAATCTCATTATATGCACTCTACTCCTTATATAGGGCTCATGTTTTCCCACTTTAAGTCTTTCCTCGTGCCTGAAAATCTTATGCTCTTCACTTTGACACAATCCTTTCAAAATGTCTTAGTCTTCATGTTATTCTTTAAGATACATTAAATGCTTTTCTTACATAGATCCCTCAAAGATCTAATCCAATTAAGTCACACTCCTCTGAAATCTGGCTGTAGACTTTGGAAAAAGATAATTCTATGGAGAGGCGGAAGTTCTAGGGAGCAAAAGAAGAACAGATTATTTCTCTTCATTTCAGAATCTATAACAGAATTCCCATACATACAAGCTTCACACATAGACATACCTTATGATGTGGAATATTTCTCTTGTGAATTTTATGTAAGATAGCATCATAGCACATCATATTTCTTCTTCATTTCTGTACTACTTTTCTCTGTGCTGTGAAAATTCCCTAGAGAAACAAGACCTGAAGCTGACTGTGACTCCAACCATCAGCTCCTTATTGCAAAATCCAGGCTCAAATTGAAGAAAGTGGTTTTCCCTAAAACCACTAGATCATTCAGATACAACCTAAAATCAAATCCCTTATGATTATACAGTGGAGGTGATGAGTAGATTCAAGGTACTAGATCTGGTAGACAGAGTGCATAAAGAACTGTGGACAGAGGTTCTTAAACCATTCCCAAGAAAAAGAAATGCAAGAAGGCAAAATGGTTGTCTGAGGAGGCCTTACAAATAGCTGAGAAAAGAAGAGAAGTGAAAGGAAAAGGAGAAAGGGAAAGATATAACCAAGTGAATGCAGAATAACAAAGAATAGCAAGGAGGATAAGAAAGTCTTTTTAAGTAAACATTGCAAAGGAATAGAGGAAAACAATAGAATGGGAAAGACTAGAGATCTCTTTAAGAAAATTGGAGATGCCAAGGGAACATTTCATGCAAGGATAGGCACAATAAAGGAGAAAAATGGCAAGGAAATAACAGAAGCAGAAGAGATTAAGAAGAGGTGGCAAAAATACATGGAAGATCTATACAAAAAAAGCTCTTAATGACCCAAGGTAACACGATGGTGTGGTCACTTACCTAGAGCCAGACATCCTGGAGTGTCAAGTCAAGTGGACCTTAGGAAGCATTTCTACGAACAAAGCTGGTAGAGGTGATGGAATTGCAGCTGAGCTATTTCAAATCCTAAAAGATGATGCTGTTCACGTGCTGCACTTAATATGCCAGCAAATTTGGAAAACTCAGCAGTGGCCACAGGACTGGAAAAGGTCAGTTTTCATTCCATTCCCAAAGAAAGGCAATGACAAAGAATATTCAAATTACCATACAATTGCACTCATTTCATATGGGAGCCAGATAAGGCAATGGCACCCCACTCCAGTACTCTTGCCTGGGAAATCCCAAGGACAGAGGAGCCTGGTAGGCTGCAGTCCATGGGGTCACTAAGAGTCAGACATGACTGAGCAGCTTCACTTTCACTTTTCACTTTCATGCATTGGAGAAGGAAATGGCAACCCACTGCAGTGTTCTTGCCTGGAGAATCCCAGGGATGGTGGAGCCTGGTGGGCTGCCGTCTATGGGGTCGCACAGAGTCAGACTGAAGTGACTCAGCAACAGCAGCAGCATATGCAAGCAAGATTATGCTCAAAATCCTTCAAGCTAGGCTTCAACAGTATGTGAACACAGAACTTCCATATGTACAAGCTGAATTTAGAAAAGGCACAGGAACCAGAGATCAAATTGCCATCCTACTCTGGATCATACAAAAAACAAGGACATTCCAAAAAAAAAAAAAAAAATGCTACTGCCACTTCATTGACTATGCTAAAACCTTTTACTGTGTGGATCACAACAAACTGTGGAATATTCTTAATGAGATAGGAACATCAGACCACATTACCTGCCTCCTGAGAAACCTGTATGCAGGTCAAGAAGCAACAGTTACAACTGGACATGGAACAATGAACTGGTTTCAAATTAGGAAGGTAGTACATCAAGGCTGTATAGTATCTGTTTATTTAACTTATATGTAGAGTACATCATGCAAAATGCTGGCTGGATGAAGCACAAGCTGGAATGAAGTTTGCCAGAAGAAATATCAATAACCTCAGATATGCAGATAATATTACTTTAATGGCAGAAAGTGAAGAGGAACTAAAGAGCCTCTTGATGAGAATGTAAAAGAGGAGAGTGTAAAAGTTGGCTTAAAACTCAACATTCAAAAAACAAAGATTATGGCATCTGGGCTCATCACTTCATGGCAAACAGATAGGGAAAATGTGGAAACAGTGTCAGATTTCATTTTCTTGGGCTCCAAAATCAATGTGGACAGTGACTGTTGTCACAAAATTAAGACACTTGATCCTTGGAAGAATAGTTATGACTAAACTAGACAGTGTATTAAAAAGCAGAGATATCACTTTGCTGAGAAAGTTCCATATAGTCAAAGCTATAGTTTTCCTAGTAGTCATATACAGATGTGAGAGTTGGACCATAAAGAAGGCTGAGTGCCAAAGAATTGACACTTTTGAACTATGATGCTGGAGAAGACTCTTGAGAGTCTCTTGGACCGCAAAGAGATCAAATCAGTCAATCTGAAAGGAAATCAACCCTGAATACTCATTGGATGGATTGATGCTGAAGCTCCAATACTTTGGTGACTGATGCGAAGGGTCGACACATCAGAAAAGACACTGATGCTTTCAAAGGTTGAAAGCAAGAGAAGGGGGTGACCGAGGATGAACAAGTTCGATGACATCACTGACTCAATGTATATGAGTTTGAGCAAACTCCAGGAGATAGTGAATGACAAAGAAGCCTAGTATGCTGCAGTTAATGGGGTCTCAAAGAGTCTGACAGGACTTAGCAACTGAACAACAAAAGAAACTTTACCATTTTCAGCCTTCCCAGATTGATAGCCTTTGGAAATGTGTCAACACCATCCACTCTTTACAAGCAACCTGCATAGGATGAGCTTTGAAAGGAGCACTTGACTATTTCACTCTATAAAATGTAAACATACATTAAGTATGTATATTTTTAGGCTTGCCTCAAAACCCATTATGATAAATAAGCATAAATCACTGTATGTTCACAACATATTCAAATAAATCATGAGTATCTGAAGTAATTAAGGATAGGACAATTGTAATTATATCTTTTGAAAGAAATGGATTGCTAGGTGATCTGTCATTTCATAAAATTTGGAGTAAGGGATCTCAAAAATCAAGGGCTTAATTTTCACCATCATTGCAAAGAAGCATTAGGTATTCCCAGCCCAAAAAGTCCTGAGCTATCTGTCTCTCCCTGACAAAACATCAAAACTGATCTTAATCAAAGTGTGCCACATTTTCAGTCCTGCTTAGAACTGAAAGAACATGGAATTTTCTCTCTAATGATAATTTTAAGAATTGGTTCTCTTGACTTTTTGGAATCTTTTTGTTCATTAAAAGTATATCCTCACTAAACCTACTACTACAAAAATAAGTGTTTTGATGTTGAAATAAGGGATATTGGAGCAATCTCTTTATAATCATTCCCTGTTTATTTTTATGAAGCTATTCATCTGTAATTCTTCTTCTCTCATTTCTGTTTCCAGGATAGTCATTCTTTACAACCCACATGAGCTAAAGTGGCCTTGGCCCAACTCTAGGAGACAAGTCATCATGCAGAGTACTTACTAGCAGTGCTAGTTTGGACAAGTCACTTAAATTCAGTTTCTTCATTTATAAAATAGGCAATAAGGCAAGTGATGAGAAATACAGAAAATAAAGCATGTTAAGAACTTATTAGTAGCTCTGGTATGTGCATATGGGCTGGATAACAAATATTCTTTCTCCTTTGTCTGGCAGAAAAGAGAGTGGTTGGCCAGCTTAGTCTCCTCTATTCCTCACACCTTCCAAGGCTCCTATCAGGGACTATCCTTGGGCTTTTGTGATGAAAAATCATGTACAAAGCAGGACTACAGGAAGCATACAGGAAGATACCGGGGATAAAAACATTGGGGCAGGTCTTAGGTGTAAGAGTAGCCATTTATGTAAGATCATTCAGTAGAGGGGGGACACAAAATTTAAGAAATTTGATTGTGGAGTCAGTGTTTTCAAGAGGCTGGAGAAACACAAGATATATTATTCAAAATTTGCTTCTGACAGAGGAGCCAAACTGAAAGAGCTCTCAATGACCAAAGCTCCAATAATCTGAGCAACAAAATAAATAATATTAAATTATAACCCATAAAATAAAATATCCGTGAGTCCACAGTACGATAGGGCTTCCCCAGTGGCTCCGTGGTAAAGAATCTGCCTGCCAATGCAAGAGACGCAGGTTCAATCCCTGGATCTGGAAGATCCCCTGGAGTGGGAAATAGCAACCCATTCCAGTGTTCTTGCCTGGAAAATCTCATGGACAGAGGAGCCTGGCAGGCTACAGGCCACACGGTTGCAAGGACTGTGACATGACTAAGCATGCACAGTACAATAAGTAATTGAACAAATAAATAAATGATGGATCTTGCCTCTAGTAAATACTGATGTCTCATAGAAGAATTCTAATTAATAAATGCAGAAGATAAGAGGAAAAGAGCAACCATCATTAGAACTCCAGAGCTCTTCTAATAAAATAATCCACAGACATAAACTAAAATTAGTGGGCAAAAGTTTGAAGAAAATGGAATATTTGCAGGTTTTATTAATATTAAAGGGTAAAATAGTTTATTTACTATGGAGAAACTTAGTAGATAGTATGTTAACCAAGAGATTAGTGTTAATATCACCAGTAATAAGACAAATCAACATCATGTACTTCTTGATACGATGCATTGAGAAGGGCATATCACTTACGTGATGCAAGTCCTTCATCCAATAATTTGGAAATATTAGAAAACCCAACTCAGGAAACATTCTATAAAATAATTACTTAGTTCTCTTCGAAAGTGTCAAGGTCATGAAAGAAAAGGAAAGACTATGAAACTATCATAGATTGGGAGAGACAAGACACCACAGTGAAACGTGCTGTGCCATCCTGGATTGGCTCCTGGAAGAGGTAAAGGACACGAGTGAAAAAGAGCTGGTGAAAATAATGAAGTCAAGTCGATATTTGAGTTAATATTATTGTACTGATATTAACATAATTTGGGTAATTATATCATGCTTTGTAAAATATCAGTACTAACAGAGTTGGATGAAGCACATTCAGGAAATAGCCATATATACTATTTTGTAACTTTTTTTGTAAGCTTATAATTATTTCAAAGTAAACTATATTTTTTTTTGCTACACTGTTCTGTTGTTGTTTAGTTAAGACACGTCCCTCTCTTTGCAACCTCTGTCCATGGGATTGCCCAGGCAGAAATACTGGAGTGGGTTGCCATTTCCTACTCCAGGGAATCTTCTCGACCCAGGGATAGAACCTGCATCTCCTTCATTGCAGGCAGGTTCTTTACCGATGAGAAGCCCAATCCTGTTCTAGGAGAGATATATGTGGGTTCTGCTAATTGCCCCCTTAATTCTCAGGGACACAGGTATATTTACCATGAGGTTAATGAGGATTAAGCTTTAGGTTGAGCCTCTCACATTGAGCCCTCTTCAGGTTGAGCCCTCTTAGGGGTCTCCTAAGATGCTAAACTAAATTTTGCATTCATAATTGTGTGTTATTTTTTTTAAAAGGCCTCTCCTATTGCCAGAGCTACTTCAGATCTTTGTTCAAAACCCATCAATCTCTACTTTTAGCAGAAGTGTCCTTGCTCAAAACCTGTCAAATCCCCACTTTTAGCAGGAGTTAACACAAATCTTTAAGTTGAAGGGTCCAGACATAAGAATCACCAACTCAATGGACATGACATGAGAAATTCTGGGAGATGGTAAGGACAGGGGAACCTGGCATGCCATAGTTCATGGGGTCATAAAGCATCAGAGGTGACTTAGAGACTGAACAACAACAGCAACAGCACAGATAGGAAGCTATTAATACGAACAAATTAAAAATTAAAAACAAGCAAGCAACCAAACAGGTGGAACCAGCTGGAAAGTTGGCGAAGAATCTGACCTCCAACATCTTATTTTATGCTGGTTTTATTGCATTAGCATATTAAATGGCATGCCTACCAACAGCATTTTGGAAAGCTCAGCAGTGGCCACAGGACTGGAAAAGGTCAGTTTTCATTCCAATCCCAAATAAAGGCAACTCCAAAGAATGTTCAAACTAATGCACAGTTACACTCATTTCATATGCGAACAAAGTAATGCTCAAAAATCTCCAAGCTAGGCTTCAACAATACGTGAACCGAGAACTTCCAGATGTTCAAGTTGATTTAGAAAAGGCAGAGGAACCAGAGATCAAATTGCCAACGTCTGTTGGATCAAAGAAAATGAGAATTCCAGAAAAACATCTACTTCTGCTTCATTGACTATGCTAAAGCCTTTGTGTGGGTCACAACAAACTGGAAAATTCTTCAAGAGATGGGAACACCAGACCACCTTACCTGCTACCTGAGAAACCTGTATGCAGGTCAAAGAAGCAACAATTAGAACTGGACATGAAACAACGGACTGATTCCAAACTGGTAAAGGAGTATCTAGGCTGTACATTGTCACCCTGCTTATTTAATTTATATGCAGGGTACATTATGCAAAATTCTGGGCTGAGTGAAGCACAAGCTGGAATTAAGATTGCTGGGAGAAATATCAATAACCTCAGATATGCAGATGATACCACCCTTATGACAGAAAGAGAAGAGGAATTGAAGAGCCTCTTGATGAAAGTGAAAGAGGAGAGTGAAAAAGCTGGCTTAAAACTCAACATTCAGAAAACTAAGATCATGGCATCCGGTCCCATCACTTCATGGCAAATAGATGGGGAAACAATGGAAACAGTGACAGACTTTATTTTTTGGACTACAAAATCACTACAGGTGGTGATTGAAGCCATGAAATTGAAAGATGCTTGCTCCTTGGAAGAAAAGTTATGACCTAGACAGCATATTAAAAAGCAGAGACATTACTCTGCTGACAAAGTTCTGTCTTGTCAAAGCTATGGTTTTTCTAGTAGTCATGTATGGATGTGAGAGTTGGATTATAAAGAAAGCTGAGCACCAAAGAATTGATGCTTTTGAACTGTGGTATTGGAGAAGATTCTTGAGAGTCCCTTGGACTGCAAGGATATCAAACCAGTCAATCCTGAAGGAAATCAGTCCTGAATATTCATTGGAAGGACTGATGCTGAAGCTGAAGCTCCAGTACTTTGGCCACCTGATTCAAAGAGCTGACTCATTAGAAAAGACCCCGATGCTGGGAAAGATGAACGCAGGAGGAGAAGGGGATGACAGAGAATGACATGGTTGGATGGCATTACCGACTCAATGGACATGAGTTTGAGCTATCTTCAGGAGATGGTAAAGGACAGGGACGCCTGGCGTGCTGCAGTCCGTGGGGCCACAAAGAGCTGGACACATCTGAGCGACTAACACAACCATCAGCAGCAGCCATGACAGGAAGGACATTAAGGACCAAAAATGGATGAAAAGTGGGTGGCGCCCAACTTTGTTGAGAAAGCCCTGCCCCTTCCTCCATAGACTAGTGCATATGCCTCTCCATCATTAGCCTCACTCCTCCTTTCTTTGTCTTTATTCTTTAAAATTTTGTTTTGAGGATTTTTTTTTTTTTTTGGCTGATAGTAATAATGATAGAATAATAATACAAACATAAGTATGTATCAATTAAGGAGAATTTAGGCTAGACACTCCAGGCTTGTTATTAATAATCTTATTTACTGAAAACGGTCCTGTTTTTCCTTTCTAAGACTTTTCAGCCTTTGAGTCCCTAGATCAGGGAAGTGGGCAAGGTAGTTCATGGAGAAATCAGAAAAGAAATGGAGTAAAATTTTGAGATCTCAAGAGAAAACTGTAAAGTCAGAACTAGGGGGGAAATATGACTTATAGCATATTAGCAACTTTGGGATATTTTTCTCTATATTTTATAACTTATCTCTCTAGATAGAATATAAACTTAAGGAAAAGAATAAAACTTAGGTAATTAAGCATGCAGCAAACTATTTAACATAATATACTATTGATTGATCTATAAATTTGTCAGCTATTGGCCCTGAGAAGGGAGAATCTGTGATAAAATAGTGAAATTGATAAAATAATTCAAATTCCGCTTCTTAAACTTTCCTATTCATAATAGTTATTTCTCACACATCAAATATGTTCATCAGAATATGGAGTTCATCTCTTAGGAATTCCCTAATTTAAAATAAAAGGTCATGACCATAAAGTTACCTTGAGTGGCTTTGATAAAGTGTGTGGCTGGAATCATCTCACACATGAGTTCATGTTAAACTCCTGAGCACATTTTTTTCCCCTTTACTCTTCTTTATCCCTTTAAAAGACTGAGATTTTACATGTCAAATTTCAGCCCAGAGAGATTTTTTCTGGAGTGATGTTATAGATCCTGACAGGAATCAGTTACTATAAAACTGCTGACAGATACTTATCTTTAACATGGCTAGTGGGCACCACTGTGTCCTAAATCAGTTAAGACAAAACAAAAAACTCATGCTATATGTAACCTCTCCAAGTTCTAGCACCAGTCAAATGTACAGGGTTTTTTTTTTTTTTTTAACAGAACCAATAATCAAGGAAGCCCATAGATAGACAAAGGGAGATACAATACAATACTCTATAAGCTCACCACAGAAGTAAGAACTGCCTGATGTTCTATTGAATAATTCAGTATTTCAGGCTCCCAACTGATCAATACCGAATACTCATTGGAAGCACTGATGCTGAAGCTAAAGGTCCAATACTTTGTCCACCTTATGCAAAGAGCTGACTCATTGGAAAAGACCCTGATTCTGGAAAAGATTGAAGGCAAAAGGAGAAGAGTGTGGCAGAAGATGAGATGGTTAGATAGTATCACCGACTCAATGGACATGAATTTGATCAAACTCCCGGAGATAGTGAAGGACAGGGAAGCCTGGCAAGCTGCAGTCCATGCAGTCAAAAAGAGTTGGACATGAGCGAGTGAACAACCACAAAGCTGATGAATATCCTCCAAGAGAAACACCAGCAGAGAGTATGGAATTTGAATCTGGTAGATTTTCTTTAATGCTTTAGCCAGGTACAAAACAGTGGACACCACAGCGTTTCAGCAATATGCCCAGCATCCCAGGACTCTGCCTTCAGAACAAGCATTCTCTCAGTTTTGTCACTGTTTTCTCTCCAAACAAACTTATACTTAAGACATGAAGCACAACCTTGGAGGCCACTTTCCCCACGTAGAATTGAAATAGCATATGACACATGACACTAAAATGTTACAAATGATCATGAAGCTGTGGGTAACCTGTGCTTTAAGCAGTTCTCTCTACTGGGGCAGATTGAAAGGTCTTTAGTATTTCAGGTGAGACCTGAGATATTGCCATCTGTGAACAGCCTGAGAGAAACAGACTAATGGCTTTCAAGAACATTATGGAGAAATACAAAGAACATGGAGTTTAGAAACAGAAAGAAAACAACAATAACCTGAGTTTGATTCATGGCTCTGTACCAGCCTAGCTGTTTGTCCTTAAGTAAGTTGTTTAACTTCTTAGAATCTCAGTTTCCTCTTCTGTAAATGGGAAAAGCAGGATTATCTTGCAGAATCATCCTGAAGATAAAATGAGACAAGCTTTGGAAAATTCCCGAGCAAATATTAGGAATTCAGGTAGATAGAGTTGCAGATATGATTAAGTGTCTCCAACTACATATATCCTCTTTCATGCTACACATAGTCATTTCATTTTTCTCTCTTGATTTCACTTCATAAATCTTTCTACCACCACCCCAACACATGTGCTGTTTAATCAAACTAAACCTGTCTAATTCCACCTTATGTTATAAATCATACCTAACCTGTCTAAAATCCTTTAACATATAATGACTCCCTCTAAGCTGTTCTAATGAGCAAATCCAAGACACTAATTGAAATTGAACTTGTACAGCAGAGCAGATCTCCACCGCTCCTCAGAAGGGAAGGCTGCAGGTCTCCCTGAAGTGAAAGCTCTTCATTTACAATGCACAGAAAAGGAAAGGCGGGGGGCCTACAGAGAACAGAGTGGGGTGTGCAGAGCCATGTTTCTCAGAGCTTGGGTTATAAATGATACACTGATGTCTTCGGGGCAGAGTTTAGATGCCTGTGAAATAAGCCAGGACATTATATTAATTAGGATTGCTCTCATATGCAGAAATATATCATGGCAAATTAACAAGGACTGAAAGAGAGCTCATCTTCTCTTCCACATGTTCTTAGGGCAAAAGTCACTTTTGAATAATGACAAAGTAGTTACACAAATTGACATAGAAGAGACTCCCTCTGTTGTGATAAATTTGGCTTATGTATTCCTCTTCTTTCCTGCAAGGTAGAGGCATAGTCCGAAAGAAGTTGAATAACAATACTGATGTGTTTACTGAACAGCTCATGAAAGTTAGAAATGCCTTAAATATTTTTTCAGCAGGCAATATAACACAAGTCGGCATAGGCATAGAGCTCAAAATGGCAGCAATATGATTAATTCTCTCTGCATATTTTGTTATATTACCTCTATCATTAAAAACATTTAGCATGAAGCCTAAAGAATGCATTCCTTATTCCCAAAAGGCAAAACTATGCCAAACACTCCAAATGAATGTAAGACAAAATGCAATTTGATCACTGTATTCTAAGGCTATAAAAGAAAGTTCTCTACCATCATTCTGAACCATTCTTCACTAATATAAGTACCAAAAGTGCCATCTTAAGTATCAGTAGAGAAATAAGGGGGATATGACTTTAAACCTCAGATTCTAATGAGGTTATGTTTAAATATTCACACTGTTCTTAGCCTGGGTACAAACCCTGTGTGTAAATGAATTCATTTTGGCAATTTTCTAATCTCATTATACCTTTTGTCAGGAGAATGATTTATCAGAATTACAATGTGTAATGCTGTATATCTTGTGAAATATAGTCATCTGGACCAAGACAGTATCATCATTTGACTCTTTCAATATATGATATTTTCATTAGCAGCAGGATATTCATTCCTTCCCTTCTACTCAGCAGGGCTATAAATAGAGAGGTCAGCCAACCAAATCACACAATATTGAAAAGGTCAGAGAAGTACAGTATATTACTATAATTTACAGAATGTTGTTCATGAAGTATTAAAACTCTTGACACCTTATTTATGTGCAGAGAAAACAATGAAAACATAAAGCAGTGTGCAGTGGTCACATTATCATTGCTGTGATGGTGGAGACAGTATTGAATGAAGCTTTCCTTTGCAGTGAAACAGGAACTCAACAAGCAGGAAGGTCTATTTAGGTAGTCAATATCAAGATTGCACTTCCTCCTATTAGATCAATATAGGATTTTAAAATAAAGAAAAGGAATAAAAAATAAAGTGAAGAAGCATGAAAAAAATTAAGCAAAGAAGTACACTGCTGAGGATAAAGGCACAGTCTATTATCCTGGTTCCAGAAGAAACTAAAACTTATGGTCTAATTGACAGAACTGGAAGATGTCTTCTTTAAGAATACCATTTTCAGATCAGGCATCAATGGTTAAATTTTACCCAGTTCCATGTATGATTTGGGATGAGCCAAAGGAGACAGACTATGTAAACTCATGCTAGAGTTTTGGTCTTAATATTTCCTGCCTGAGTTGTCAAAATATTTACATAACTGAGTTAAAGTAAGAATGAAAAAAAATTGCACATCTGTCCTTCAGCAAATGTTATTTGTGGGAAATATCCATACAACTTCATAAAAAAGATGCTGAAACCTAAATCTTGTTAAAACAAAAGAAGTTAAAGAGAGCCATATTTGAAACTCTTCATCACCTTTTCCCCACCAGTAACTTTATCCAAATGCTAGACATTCTACTGCATGTATTCAAGGGCATTTATTAGCTGGTATTATGTAACGTGCTGCAGAAAGTTGGAAGAATATTTAATTCCCAGTTCCACAGTTTTCTCTTTCTTCTTACCACTGTTGTCTTATTAGGTCATTATTTCTCATTATCTAGTCTAAAGTAATGTTTTTTTCTTAAATAGGTTACTATCCCTACAATGTATTCTTCATATTCTTACCAAAAGGAACTTTTCTGAAATTGAAATTTGATATTATTTTCCCCATCCTAAACTTGTTCTTGTTGCCATCGTGTATAGAATCCAAACTCTTCCACCTGCCATTCATGGTCCTCCAGGATCTAAGACCTGCCAGTATCTTTGGACCCTTATCCTGCCAAGCCCTACACAAGTGTTATACTAGCGACATCAGTCTCCTGAACCTAATCTTATGGAGATCACATAGAAAATCTGGTCAAGCCTGACCCTCTCAGCTCCTGCCGCATCACCACTACCACTTCTTCTTCTTAAAAGACTAGAAGGGTGCTAACACATTATGGTCCTTCTCCCAATGAACACCACTGGACTTTTCTTAAAGCAGAATAAAAGGTACAAAATTGTGTCAAAAATCACTACATTTGTCTCATGGCAGAATGAATAATTTGTGTAAATCTCCTTATATCACTGACCATGTGCTGATCTCCCAGTATATTTACCAAACTAAAAAGGAGACCACAAAAAATGTTTAAGAGAAAAGAAAGGAAAATGAAGTGTGGGAGGGCAGGAGGGAACAGATAGAAAAGTAACAATCTCTAATAAACTAATTTAACAGGGCTTTTGCCATTGGGTTAGGCTATTGGCTTGGTTCTGATTATTAGCGTGTAAGTTTTGTCCATGAAGATTATAATCAAAGGCCAAAGCATGCCTTCCATTTTCTGGTACAGTCACGTAGGATTTTTCTACAGAAAAATCATGTTTTTTACTATCAGGAAAAAAAAAAAATCATCTGTTATCAGCTGCCAAAAAAAATGAGTGAGGAATACCAATTCTGGTACCCTGATAATGGACTTCTAGCCTCCAGAACTGTGAAACAATACATTTTTGTCATCTAGGCCATACAGTCTATGGTGCTTTATTATGGCAGTCCTAGCAAGCTAATAGAAATGCTATTATATTTCCTCACATATAAAATGGATCTCAGTAACACTGTCTGTCTCACAGATTTTGTGTGAGGATTACATGAGATGTTTTATGTAAAATTCTGACACAATGGTCAGTATTTCCAATAAATGTTAATTATTTTTGCTATTCCCACCTGAGGTTTCCTTCAATAGGCAATGCACGTGCCCTCACTCAGTCATGTCTGACACTTTGTGACCTTTTGGACCATAACCCACCAAGCTCCTCTGTCCATGGGAATTTTAAGGCAAGGATACTGGAGTGGGTTGCCATTGCCTTCTCTAGGGGAACTTCCTGACCCAGGGATCAAATCTCTCTCTCTTTTTCTAATTAATCAATTTATTTGAATTGGAGGATAACCCTTGGAGCTACCAGGGAAGCCTGGAGGATAATTAGTTTACAATATTGTGACGGTTTTTGCCATACATCAATATGAATCGGCCACAGTTATACGTGTCCCCTCCTTCCTATCCCTCCTACCTCCCTCCTCACCCTTTCCCTCCCAGTTGTCACAAAGCTCCAGAGGCATCAAACACAAAACTCTCATTGATTATCTATCTTATACATGGTATATATGTGTTTCAATGCTATTCTCTCAAATAATCCCACCCTCTACTTCTCCCTCTGAGCCCCAAATTCTGTTCTTTATGTCTGTGTCTCCTTTGCTGCCCTGCATGTAGGATCATCAGTACCATTTTTCTAGATTCCATATATATGCATAAATGTATGGCATTTGTCTTTCTCTTTCTGACTTACTTCATCCTGTATAATAGGCTCTCGATTCACCCACCTCATTGTTCATTGCAGCACCATTACAATAGCGAGGACGTGGAAGCCACCTAGATGTCCATCAGCGGATAAACAGATAAGGAAGCGGTGGTACATGTACACAATGGGAAATTACTAAGCTATATGAAGGAATGTGCTTGAGTCAGTTGTAGTGAGGTGGATGAACCTCCTGTGTCTCTTGCATTACAGGTGGATTCTTTACTTGATGAGCCATTGTGGAAGCCGTAGGCAACACATACTTTGCTAACCTGTTCTTATGAGCTTTTATTAATTAATCTTTTAGCTAAGGTAAGAAGCCATCTATTTTCCTCATTATTAGAATATTTTTTTACCCTCTTACATTTAAAAATATTTTGGTTATATATTTATATGTGGAACACACTCAGGGAGACTTCAGGTAAGAGGCAGGTTTAATATATACCAGTTACTAAATGGCATGCTTTTAATTGCTTTATACCCCAGTCATGAAAAATATCTCAAAATTGAGTACCTTTGAAGAACAGATCCCATTCACTACTCAAAATCACTTTGTCTGATGAAGAAGAGCTGGTTCAGATATATAGTAGAATTGTGGAATCATCAATTCCTCTAATATTACTAAGAGTTTATGATAATAAAATATAACTAAAATGTATTTTAAATAAGTGCAATAAAGAAACTGATAATATCTTGCTTCAGAAGATTATTAAGAATGACTCATTTTGCTAAAATTAAAACATAGAAATATATCTTAGAATATAAAATCATAAGAATGCTTTAAAGAGAATTTTTATATCATTATATCATCTTTCTGGAAATCTAGAATCCAGAAGGAAAAAAAAAAAAAACTCTTCCTAAGCACACAAATTATACCTTTAGAAACAGGCCATTATGGTATCATGAAGCACCTCTAGAGGGTATTAAGTGACCTAAAAGTTTTAATTTAACATTTATTTATATATAAGACATTTCTTTAATGTGGCAATAGTTTTTGTTGAAAGTTTTGCTTTTAAAGCTAATGTATCCTACTCCTATTACAGTGATCATAGCCTTGTTACCAAGACAAGTTTTACTAAGAGTTGTAGACTCTGGAAAGAGTAGTCTAGATACTATGAAATGTGGTAATGTGTTAGAGACATCACTTGACTTCAGAGTCAAAAGTATGGTTCTCACTCCACTATCACCTGCTTCTTTGTCAGGAAAGTAGCAGAAGCTACTTTGTGTCTTGGTTTCCTTGTTTGTATACAGGGAGAATAATATCGGCTGTACTTTGATCTAGATTGTTATAAGAAGTAAGTGAGATAATGTGTGTAAAAGGCACAAAATATTTTGATGCTGGTAAATATGATTTATCAGAGCAATATCAAGTTCTTGTCTGGATATACTCCCTAACCAACTTAATTTCTATGATTGCTGCTTTGTTATAAGAATAAGAAAATGAAGGAAATTTTTATTTTTTATTTTATGAAGTTATAATTAGAAGCTGGTACTTATCTACAAAGTCTAACTGGGAATTGTTGGGGTATTTTAATGGAGAGAGCTTTTGTTTTCTTAGATGAACTGTTTTGTTACTAGTGGAGCCAATATGTGTACTGAGCAGTTTATTTATATGACATTTTATGCTGAAATAGCAAACTTGAGTTTGTATTGATCTCTACAGATAAAACATATTAAAATCCCATTAATGGGTTTTGCCCACTGATGAACTGATGTTCTACATTCTGTGTTTATATGCTAGTGATTTGGAACAAGTGACACTAGCATAAGAGCAAGAGTCTATGTCTCTTCTTAATATTGTTTAGGATGAGGGTTAGGAAAAAAACTTTTAATTTATACAATGGATTAGAAATGAAACTTGACCTCTCTTATGCCTTACTTTCCTCATTTGTTAAAGAAGGCTTAGCAGTATTTACTTCTCTCACTGTGGGGGTCACACAAAATAACTTGATAATGATTATAACATGCTGTGAAAACTCAAAGAGGTTTCTCTGTAGGTTTCTTATGAACACAGCTCTAGAGCCAGAACAGAGTCTATTTTAAAGACTCTTCAAGACTAGAGTCCATTATAGTCTATCTTAAGATATCCCGTAAGTATAGTTGGGACCATCTTAACTACTTTAAGAAGTCCTTGGAAAACTTCTGTGCATGATTACACTAAAATGCTTTTATGGACTTTAATGACTGAGAATTTTTTCCAACAAAATTAATAACCATTTATTTATGTGACAGTAGGCAGGTAAACTACACACACATGCACACACACAGGTGTGTGTGTGTGTGTGTGTGTCTGCATGTGTGTGTGTGCTCCCCCAACTCTGTTTTAGCATGGCAGACTATCAAAGTGTAATGAGGCTAAGCATTTATCTTTAGGTAAGAGAATTCTCCCTTCTTTTACTTTTATTATTACATCCACTATACATTTACTTAATGTTAGAATCCTCCTACATTGGAGTATTCAAAAATGTGTTAATTTCCAATAATTGGTCATTTTAGAGTCTTTATATACTTTGACCACCTGATGCAAAGAGCCTACTCATTGGAAAAGACTGGTGCTGGGAAAGACTGAAGGCAAAAGGAGAAGAGGGTAGCAGAGGATGAGGTGGCTAGATAGTATCATTGACTCAACAGACATGAATTTGAGCAAACTCTGGAGATAGTGAAGGACAGGGAAGCCTGGCATGCTGCAGTCCATGGGGTTGCAAAGAGCTGGACACAACTTAGTGACTGAACAACAACAAAGAGTGATTATAATTGATATCTATTTAATTATATCATGGTTAGAGAACACACTGTAAGATTTTATTCTTTTGAGATATGTTGAGACTTGTTTATGATCAAGCATATGATCTTAGAAAATATTTCACGGACACATTAGAAAAGGTTTCACTCCTATTTTTGTTGAAGTTGTCTGCAAATGTCAATTATATCAAATTAGCTGATAGTGTTACTTAGATCTTCTATCTACTTACTATTTTGGGTCAAATTTTCTAATCATTAACAACAGGAGTATTATGCAAATATCACTATGACTTTGTCTTTTTCTCTCTCTAGTTTTGTCTATTTTCACTTCATGTGTTTTGGAGCTCACCTATTAATTGCATGCATTCACATGTAAGATGATTATGTCTCCCTAATTGCTCTTTTATCATGAAATGTCTACCTTTACCTTCAGAAATACTCTGTGTTGAGATTTATTTCATGTAATATGAGTATGGAGATACTAATACTGATGTATATTATTGTCACCTTGCTATGCAAATTCTTTTCTAGATGTCTTACATATCATTTTCCTTTCCTTCCTTTGAAAGGTTCTGCATCTTTATATTTAATAGATATCTTATAAATGACTTATACTTGAGTCTTCCATCTTCATTCAGACTTACATTCTTTGCTTTATAATTGGAACATTTTTTTGCATTTTTATTTAAAGAAATTTCATATAGTTGGGTTTACATCTACTATTTTGCTAATTATTTTTAGTTTGTCATCTTTAGATTTTGTTGTTTTTTATTGACTGTGGCTCCTTATTCACGGTTCCTTACTACATTCCATACTGTGTAGGAAATGACAGGAGCTGAAGTTGAACATAGAATTACAGAGAAATTATGAAGAAAGAATTATATATGCCATCCTAATGAATCTAAATTTTATTGTGAAGATATTAATTATTCATTAAGCTTTTATGGACATTTAAGATCTTCTTTTAATGACAGGATGCTTCATGGAGAATATGTGAATGAAACTTGACCTAAAAGAAGAAAATATTTAGGGAATCTATAGAAATAGGCTGTCAAAACATAGAGAGAATTTGAAATTAAAGATTCCAAATAAAGATGAAGAAAAGAGGATGCATTTGAGAAGAACTCAGAGGGGAAAATGTCAGAATCTGGTGATTGATAAGCATGAACATTTTGATAATGAACGTTTCTAGATACTCTTAAGTTTCTGTCCTGAGAACTGTCTGAGGATGACTCAGGTGGTAAAGAATCTGCCTGCAATGCAAGAGATCCAGGTTCAACCCCTGGGTCAGGAAGATCCCCTGGAGAACACTGATGTTGATGGTACCATTTACTGACCAAAGGAGAGTAAAAGACAGGTAGAATTGAAGGTGCCATAAGCTTGTTTTGGGGCTTGATGTGTTTTCAGATATTTGTGGGCACTTAGCTACAAATATTTAATGGGATGCAAGATGGTCAAGTTTGGAGCTTCAACAAAAGTTTGGTCTAGAGTAAAACATTTGGAAGTTATCCAATTATCTATCAGTTGAGTAGGAAGGATGAAATTTCCTGAGGAATGTATAATCAGAGACTTATATTATGTCCACTGTGATTATGTGAATGTGGACATGTGTGTATACAAATGATTATGCATGAGGATATTTTAAATTATTGAGTACAACATGAAACCTAAGGTTACTTTTAATACCAAGTTGAACAAAACTAAAGAACATACACATTAAAAATTGATTCCATATAAATCAAAATTGACCAGTAGTGTCCTTACCAGTTCAATCATTAGCTTTATCTATGAAGTTATTCCATTTAATGTTCTGCTTTTCAGGTTGCAGCTAGTTTAACAACATTGGAGCTCTTCAGTTCCCATTCTAATTACATCTCTGTGAAGATTTTTAGTCTGTTCACTCATGAGAAGTTAATACCCAGCTTCACTGAATAAACAGACCAAGATCTACTTTAAAAAAGGACAACTGTTCAGTTTTACAACAGTGCCTTAGATTTCAATGGGGAAGATCCTAATTACATCCAGTTTCAGGAGGTGGTTAAATGTTTTTTGGATACTGAAACTTGGTATACCAAATGATTCATAAACTTGTACTTTTCAAAACTTTATTATGGATTTTTATTATAGCAATATTTAAAATATATTTTTAGACTTCAGGATTGCCTAGAAGAAATGATTCATGCCACAGTTTCACTGGTAAGATACTAGGTGGTAAGGGGAAGAAGGAATTAGCAATGTGGAACAATTAAGGAATGAAGATTCAGATAAAAACTGTTACCTAGGATACCTGTGCTGCACAAAATGACCTTTTCTTGTCTAGTGATTTCACAGGCTCTCACAGATGTCATGGAAGTCAGTTTGCATCACAGGGCACAAACATCTGGACCTTGCTCTATTGCCGTCTTGCTACACACCCTGAGCTCAAAGACCTTTAAACATCATGGTCAGACTGATTTCAGGATGATGCACACATCCTGAAAGTGAGATGTGGATTATGTTTATGACTCTAAAATATTATCATTCAAAAATAGCACTGCCTTTGTGAAAGCCTCCAATGTTATTAAAATATTTCCCATTATCATCTTCCTAGAGGGCAGAAATAAATAGACAAGGCAAATAAGTTCTCTTAGGAATTCTGTCTTCTCATTTCCATGGAAAATTCACACTCTTCATATGAAATGTATTTGTTTTTTGTTCAGACTGCAGTGTTTCTTACCCCAATTCACTGACATCCATTCTGCTAACTTCATGCTTAACTGCATAGCCTCAGGCTATGATAATTTACACACCCTCTGCCTACATAGGATCCTGCAGGTCAAATCGTGTTGTTGACAGAAAATGCACAATGACTGCTTCTACCACGCTAATTTTCAGCTCATGGTCTCTGCCTGGACTCCTGTATACATATAAAGTATAGGTTCAGGAGATCTATAGAATCACACAAGAGAACAGGCAGTATAGTTATTATGCAGAGCAGGAGATTATTATGCAGAAATTACAGAGGACAAGATTGTGTTCTTTCAATCCTGGCTCCCCCTTGCTGTCATTCTTGAATACCTGATATACTGTTTTACACATAATAGTTACTTAAAATATGACAGTGAATGACTGCTTCAAAGAAAAGCAAGCCACTAACTGATATGTTGTGGGATAAAATATGCACTGATTCATATTATTCCTCAATATTTCTTTTAAACTTATTTGTTAATTTGCCCTGAAGAGAAATAAAGAAAGCTGAGCGCCAAAGAACTGATGCTTTTGATCTATGCTGTGGGAGAAGATTCTTGAGAGTTCCTTGGACTGCAAAGACATCCAACCAGTCCATCCTAAAGGAGATCAGTCCTGAATATTCATTGGAAGGACTGATGCTGAAGCTGAAACTCCAATACTCTGGCCACCTGAAGCAAAGAACTCACTCATTGGAAAAGACCCTGATGCTGGGAAAGATTCAAGGCAGAAGAAGGAGGGGATGACAGAGGATGAGATGGTAGGATGGCATCACCGACTTGATGATGGACTTGAGTTTGAGCAAGCTCCAGGAGTTGGTGATGGACAGGGAAACCTGGCATACTGCAGTCCATGGGGTCGCAAACAGCAGGACACGACTGAGCGACTGAACTGAACTGAACTGAAGTGAAAGTGTTAGTCATTCAGTCATACCCAGTAGCCTGCTAGGCTCCTCTGTCCATGGAATTCTCCAGGAAAGAATACTGGAGCAGGAAGCCATTCCCTTTTCCAGGGGATTTTTCCCAACCCAGCTTCATACCCGAGTCTCCTTGCGTTGCAGGCAGATTCTTTACCATCTGAGCCACTGGGGAAACCCTAATTTCCCCTACAAATTTTACCTAAAACTATTTGTTCTTTATGTGTGTGTATTTATATCTTATTACAAAGAGTAATGGCTTAAATTTGTATAACTTTTAAAGTTCTATTTAGTATATTATTTGATTCCATAATGTGAGGTTGCTAGAACCAAAGTCTGTGTCTTAGGTTGACATTCTAACTGTTGAATGAAAAAGTTGGTGAATGAGTGAATAAATGGGTCTGTTTCACTGGAGCATCAGAAAGTATATCATTACAGTGAGCTTGCTGTTGAATTTAACCCTGACTACTAATGAGCAGTGGGCCAAGGAATGTTACTTATGAGGAAGCAAATAAATGGGTTAGATTAAGTCTATTACCTTTGAAATCACAAAGAACAAAGAAGCAGTACACATTCCTGGAAGCAAAGAGGAATAGATTAAGTAAAATTATAAAGTAAGGATCAGAGTGGAGAAACACAAACAGGCCCAAAGGAGAGGTCAAACCCTGGGAGGATTTGAAGTATTTTATCTCTAAGAAACTGTGCTTAGGATAAGTAGGAATTCCAGTCACAAGGAGAGATGGTCAGCAAACGGAGAGAAAGAATATTCCTCCCCCCTCCCCCCATCGTTGTATATGACAAGCTATCACTATCTTAGTCTTTTGTTTAGGTCAGAAATCTGGTCATGATATGGCTGGATTTTCTGCTCAGGGTCTCACAAAGCTGAAGTCAAGGTGTGAGCTAGACTGGGTTCTCATCTAGAGTGCTTTTCCTAGCTCCATTCATTGTTGGCAGAATTAAGTACATTGCTCTTGCAGGAATGATACCAGTTTTCTTATTGACTATTGGCTGGGGGTACTCTGATCTTCCAGAAGCTACCCAGAGTTTTCCACTCTATGGTCCTGTCCACAGTATGAGAGCTTGTGTCTTCAAAACCAGCAGGAGTTTGCCCAGACTCTTCTTCCTTCTTTTAAGGTTTTACCTGACTGGGTCAGGTACAGCCAGCTAATCTTTTGATTAGACCTTAATCACATTTACATAGTCCCTTTCACATATTGTCTAAGGATAGCATTGAATGCTACTCCATCATCATCATAGATCTACCACATTGAAGGCTGATCAAGGCCAAGTCCACCAGCTGTGTGGGACTCTCCAGGGCCATGCTAAAACTCTGCCTACCACAGGAAGTGAATCCTTAACTCAGAGTAAATGAGAAATTGAGGGGCACAGTAAAGGAAAGGAAAGAAGGAATGTTCAAAAAGCTTCCCAATATTAAATTGGGAGCTATTGATTCTCAAACACTGAGAGAAATGTCTGCATTGAGGGTGAGGAGAGGTGAACAGAAGCAGTCTCTGAGGGGGAGACAGCAGAGGAGGAACTTAATAATTATCTGAAGGAGGATGGTGCCTTGTCAAGGGAAGAATTAAAGTCAGAGCATTTACCTAGTAATCACATTGGGAGAACTATGATTATAAAATTACTGGGGATAACTCTGAAAGACATGTTGGCAGTAATTTGCTTCCAAAGATTAAATAGAAGTTTTAGAGGTGGAGAGATGGAGTATGTTTTGAAAGAAATATAGTTCAGAATAAGAAAAAAAAATTCTCAAAATTGCTGGTTTGATTATGCAGAATTATAGTGATAAAGACTATACGAATGCTATTCAGAAATGAAGTGACTGCTAGAAAAGACAAAAATCAGTGACTAAAAAGGCACAAGAAATGTCATAAGTTTCAACTAAGAAAGAGGTGAAAATGAAAAATAGAAGTAAGAGTATTTAGAAAAAGTTCAAAGTGTCATATAGTGCAAGGCATTATTATCGGTGATCCAGACAGGTGTGCTCCCCTGGCCACATGTGAGGTATCTGTCAGTTCTCTTTTTCCTTAAGTAGAGAGGTTGGGGCTGATATATTGGGCTGCTAGAGGTAGACAACAGGGTACATTTTATTGAAGCATTTTAAATGGGGAGAGGAGAAACAAAATGCACAGGTGCAGAGAAAATATTTCAAGCCAATTATATGACATGGAAGGGCATGTTGAATCCAATTACTCAGTCATATCTGTGAAGACTAAAAGAGAAAAAAATTAAAAACCACAGATATGTGGGGAAAGAACACATTTTGTAAGGGCAGAGTTTGACTCGAGAGGTTGTGTCCTGTATCACTAAAATTAGTACCAGTGAGTTCAGGCTGACTGAGAGAACAAAAGTAACAGGGCTCAGGCTGAGGAAAAAGCTGAAAAATTACAAGGATGGATATGCACTTCATTCCCAAACAAGAGTTCTTGATCTAGGAAATTAATATGAAAAAAAAGAAAACATACCGAAGCTTGAGGAATGGTGATGCAGAGAGGAAAAAAGGAGAGGCATTAAAAAGAAAAGGTCTAAATGAACATCACAGAGAAACATGCATTGAAATTAGATGAATAAGTGTTGTAAATGGCAGAAATATATAGAAGCATTCAACAGAACTAAAGAAAAGGCCTATAGGATAGGACAGAAATAAAAGTACTGTTTCCCAGGAAGGTGGTATTCCAATCCAAGTAAAGTTTCTCATTAAGATGAGAAGTGTGAAGAATGAGATGGCAAGAGTGAACACAGAGATTTTAGGAATCAGTGAATTAAAATGGACCAGAATGGACAAATTTAATTCAGATGAACATTATATCTACTACTGTGGGCAAGAATCCCATAAAAGAAATGGAGGAGCCCTCATAGTCAACAAGAGTCCAAAACGCAGTACTTGGGTGCAGTCTCATAAATGACAGAATGATCTCTGTTTATTTCCAAAGCAAACCATTCAATATTACAGTAATCCAAGTCTATGTTCCAATCAGTAATGCTGAAGAAGCTGAAGTTGAATGGTTCTATGAAGACCTACAAGACCTTCTAGAACTAACACCCAAAAAAGATGTTCTTTTTATCAGAGGGGACTGGAATGCAAAGGTAGGAAGTCAAGAGCTACCTGGAGTAATGGGCAAATTTGTCCTTGGAGTACAAGATGAAGCAGGAAAAAGGCTAATAGAGTACTGCCAAGAGAATGCACTGGTCATAGCAAACACCCTTTTCCAACAACAGAAGAGAAGACTCTGCACATGGACATCACCAGATGGTCAATATCAAAATCAGATTGATTATATTCTTTGTAGCCAAAGATGGAGAAACTGTATACAGTCAGCAAAAACAAGACTGGGAGCTGACTGTGGCTCTGATCATGAACTCTTTATTGCCAAATTCAGACTTAAATTGAAGAAAGTAGAGAATGCCACTAGACCATTCAGGTATGACCTAAATGAACTCCCTTACAATTATACAGTATAAGAGACAAATAGATTCAAGGGATTAGATTTGATAGAGTGCCTGAAGAACTATGGACAGAGGTTCATGACATTGTACAGGAGGCAGTGATCAAGACCATCCCTGAGAAAAAGAAATGCAAAAAGGCAAAATGGTTGTCTGAGGAGGCCTTACAAATAGCTGAGAAAAGAAGAGAAGTTAAAGGCAAAGGAGAAAAGGAGAGATATACCTGTCTGAATGCAGAGTTCCAAAGAATAGCAAGGAGAGATAAGAAAGCCTTCCTTAGTGATCAATGCAAAGAAACAGAGGAAACCAATAGAATGGGGAAAAATAGAGATCTCTTCAAGAAAATTAGAGATACCAAGGGAATATAATGCAAAGATGGGCACAATAAAGGACAGAAACAATATGGACCTAACAGAAGCAGAAAATATTAAGAAAAGATGGCAAGAATACACAGAAGACTATACAAAAAAGATCTTAATGACCCAGACCACAAAGATGTGATCACTCACCTAGAGCCAGACATCCTGGAGTCCGAAGCCAAGTGGGCCTCAGGAAGCATCACTATGAACAAAGCTAATGGAGGTGATGGAATTCCAGCTGAGCTATTTCAAGTCCTAAAAGATGATGTGAAAGTGCTGCACTCAATATGCTAGCAAACTTGGAAAACTCAGCAGTGGCCACAGGACTGGAAAAGGTCAGTTTTCATCCCAGTCCCAAAGAAAAGCAATGCCAAAGAATGTTCAAGTGCAGTCGCTCAGTTGTGTCCGACTCTTTGTGACACCATGGCTTCCCTGTCCATCACCAACTCCCAGAGTTTACTCAAACTCATGTCCATAGAGTTGGTGATGCCATCCAACCATCTCATCCTCTGTTGACCCCTTCTCCTCCTGCTTTCAATCTTTCCCAGCATCAGGGTTTTTCCAGTGAGTCAGCTCTTTTCATCAGTTGGCCAATGTATTGGAGTTTCAGCTTCAGCATCAGTCCTTCCAATGAATATTCTGGGTTGATTTCCTTTAGGATGGACTGATTGGATCTCCTTGCTGTCCAAGGGGCTCTCAAGAGTCTTCTCCAACACCACAGTTCAAAAGCATCAATTCTTCAGCACTCAGTTTTCTTTATATTCCAACTCTCATGTCCGTACATGACTACTGGAAAAACCACAGCTGTGACTAGATGGACCTTTGTTGGCAAGGTAATGTAATGTCTCTGCTTTTTGATATGCTGTCTACAAGGTTGGTCATAGGTTTTCTTTCAAGGAGCAATTGTCTTTTAATTTCATGGCTGCAGTCACCATCTGCAGTGATTTTGGAGACCAAAAAAATAAAGTTTCTCACTGTTTCCAAAGACACAAAAGGCAAAGAATCATCAGACTACCACACAATTTCACTCATTTCACATGCTAGCATGGAGAAGGCCCTGGCACCCCACTCCAGTACTCTTGCCTGGAGAATTCCATGGAGAGCAGAGCCTGGTGGGCTGCAGTCCATGGGGTTCCTAAGAGTCGGACATGGCTGCGCAACTTCACTCACTTTTCACTTTCACGCATTGGAGAAAAATGGCAACCCACTCCAGTGTTCTTGCCTGGAGACTCCCATGGACAAGGGAGCCTGGTTAGCTTCCATCTATGGGGTTGCAGAGTCAGACACGACTGAAGCCACTTAGCAGCAGCAGCACACGCTAGCAAAGTAATGCTTAAAATTCTCCAAGCCAGGGTTCAACAGTATGTGAACTGAGAACTTCTAGATGTTCAAGATGGATTTAGAAAAGGCAGAGGGACCAGAAATCAAATTGCTAACAGCTGCTGGATCATCAAAAAGCAAGAGAGTTGCAGAAATATATCTACTTCTGCTTCATTGACTATGCCAAACTCTTTGACTGTGTGGATCACAACAAACTGTGGAAAGTTCTTCAAGAGATGGGAATACCAGACCACTTCTTGAGAGATCTGTATGCAGGTCAAGCAGCAACAGTTAGAACTGGACATGGAGCAAATGGAGCAAACCAGAACTGGGCTGGTTACAAATCAGGAAAGGAGTATGTCAAGGCTGTATATTATCACCCTGCTTATTTAACTTACATATATATACAGAGTACATCAGGCAAAATGCCAGGCTGGATGAAGCACAAGCTGGAATCAAGATTGCCGGGAGAAATATCAATAACCTCAGATATGCAGATGACACCACCCTTATGGCAGAAAGCAAAGAAAAACTAAAGAGCCTCTTGATGAAGGTGAAAGAGGAGAGTGAAAGAGTTGGCTTAAAACTCAACATTCAAAAAACTAAGGTCATGGCCTCCGGCCTCTTCACTTCATGGCAAATAGATGGGAAAACAATGGAAACAGTAAGAGACTTCATTTTGGGGGGCTCCAAAATCACTGCAGATGGTGACAGTAGCCATGAAATTAAAGCATGCTTGGTCCTTGGAAGAAAAGCTATGACCAACCTAGACAGAATATTAAAAAGCGGAGACATTACTTTGCTGATAAAGGTCTGTCTTGTCAAAGCTATGGTTTTTCCGGTAGTCATGTATGGATGTGAGAGCACTATAAAGAAAGCTGAGCGCCAAAGAATTGATGCTTTTGAACTGTGGTGTTGGAGAAGACTCTTGAGAGTCCCTTGGACTACAGGGAGATCCAACCAGTCCATCCTAAAGGAAATCAGTCCTGGGTGTTCATTGGAAGGACTGATGCTGAAGCGGAAACTCCAGTACTTTGGCCACCTGATGTGAAGAACTAACTCATATGAAAAGACCCTGATGTTAGGAATGATTGAAGGCAGGAGGAGAAGGGGATGACAGAGGTTGAGATAGTTGGATCGTATCACTGACTCAATGGACAATAGTTCGAGCAAGCTCCAGGAGATGGTGAAGGACAGGGAAGCCTGGTGGGCTGTGGTCCATGGGTCGCAAAGAGTTGGACACGACTGAGCAACTGAATTGAACTGAAAACTTCTATGTCCACATGTTCTGTTCCTGCCAGTCCCCTCTTCTGCCTCATGGATGGCTGACCCCATGTCCTCCTGTAGTCCTGAACTCTAAAATCTTTTTTCCAAATCTTTCTTGGTTAGTGGCAAGCATAAAGTTGAAGGATCCTATTTTATCAGAACTATTTTTAAATTGTTCATTATTTGCTGCTGTTGAAAGGGACCAAGTGAACTAATTCATGTAATGATGCTGTTGAATAAAGCTTAATAAGATTTTTTCCTCAGGAAATTGTAACATACGATTGTAATGTACAACCTCAAGGTGAGATTTTCAGGCAGGAAATGGCTTATTTAGAGTCAGGGCTTTCCCATGATTCTTAAAAGTAAAGCCTAGAGATAAATGCCTAGTCATTTTGCAAATGCGACTAGCCCTTGATGAAAGTTGTATAGTTTTGCCGAAGAAAGTCTGAATCTTATGATTCTGTATCTCTTATTTATATCTTACACATTATCATTTGTGATCACAGAACAAAGTCTGGGCTAAATGTTGCTGAAGATACAACTTCACTTTGCATCTTTATTTGTAGGGGCACATTTAACAAGCATTTAGTGTAGAATCTGTTATGTGTCAAGCAGTACCTTTGACATTAGGGACACAATATTGAGTCACGTGTCCCACTATTATGGAGCTCAGGGTTCAACAGTTTAGCAGAAAACTCCTATACAGAGCTACCTCATCTCGTTAATTCTAAAACACATCTTTCATTTATACTCTATCACCTCTGGAGTTGAAATGTTTCATAAAATCGATGGCCCCATAGTTGAATGTGAACCATTTCTCTTTCTTTGTGTTATATAAAGTAATGGGACACATTATCATCAATGGCATCCTAGATTTGAGAAATAGAATACCTCTAATTACAAAGATGTACTGCTACACAGATCTTACTAAAGAACACGGGAGGAAACTGGAGAAAACAAGGTCAAGTTTTAGAAAGGGGTTGATTCAAAAGGATTGTTCATAAGATTCAAAAAAATTTCACCAGGCAGGAAGGAGGAAGGCTAGGGAGACCTGCAGGGCGTAGAGAACAGCAAGAACATTTTACATGTTAATCTTGACACAATTGAGTGATCCTGTGTGCTGGTTTATAGAGGTCCTTGGAAGATTGTTATAAGATGCAACTAGAAACATAAGTTGTGATAAGAGAGTAGAAACCTTTAAATGGCTTTAAATGGCTCTCTGATATCATTTATCTGATATCTTAAAGTTGGTTTGCTTTCTTCCTGTCTCAAGGATAGTGAGCTTGTACTAATTTTCCAGACTATCTGTCAGTTTTAACTAGCTTAAAGGAGGCTTGGAGAAGCAGTAGAAGTACCCAAGTTTAAGTTGTCCTGTAAGGCAGGTATTGATTTGATTCTTAGCTAGGTGACTTCTTAACCCCAAATAATAGGAAATACACAAAGGTGGAAAAGAACAGTGATTTTTTTTTCAAGTGACACTATGAAGATGGAGTTTAAAAGCCTTCCATTCTTTTCTATCTCTGAGTTATCTATCCATTAACCGATATGCTAGCATATAGTTCTAAATTTTTCTTAGGGGACTTAGGTGTGTATGTTCCCCCTTTCCTATCCCAGGAGAGGATGGCAATCATTGTTAATATTAATAGTTCTGCAAGACAGGAACACATTTGATAATGATTTATTTATTATGCTGACATTCCCTTTTTTGTTGTTATTGATTTAGTGTTCTACAATTTCTGAATTAACAAGGCAGGATTCACTTGGATCTTAAAGTCACTTTTCTGGCACCACTGTAAAGCCTGGATTATTTCTTTGTCTAAGATATATAACAAGTGTACCGTATGAGTTAGGCTAATATATTCCAGAGAGGTGGCTATGGGTTCAGTTCAGTTCAGTTCAGTTACTCTTTGCGACCCCATGAATCGCAGCATGCCAGGCCTCCCTATCCAACATTAACTCCTGAAGTTTACTCAAACTCATGTCCATCGAGTCGGTGATGCCATCCAGCCATCTCATCCCGTCATCCACTTCTCCCCCAGGCCCCAATCCCTCCCAGCATCAGGGTCTTTTCAAATGAGTCAGCTCTTTGCATCAGGTGGCCAAAGTACTGGAGTTTCCGCTTCAGCATCAGTTCTTCCAATGAACACCCAGGACTGATCTCCTTTAGGATGGAGTGGTTGGATCTCCTTGCAGTCCAAGGGACTCTCAAGAATCTTCTCCAACACCACAGTTCAAAAGCATTAATTATTTGGTGCTCAGCTTTCTTCACAGTCCAACTCTCACATCCATACATGATCACTGGAAAAGCCATAGCCTTGACTAGACGGACCATTGTTGGCAAAGTAATGTCTCTGCTTTTTAATATGCTATCTAGGTTGGTCATAACTTTCCTTCCAAGGAGTAAGCGTCTTTTAATTTCATGGCTGCAGTCACCATCTGCAATGATTTTGGAACCAAAGAATAAAGTCTGACAACTATTTCCACTGTTTCCCCATCTATTTCCCATGAAGTGACGGGACCAGATGGCATGATCTTAGTTTTCTGAATGTTGAGCTTTAAGCCAACTTTTTCACTCTCCTCTTTCACTTTCATCAAGAGGCTTTTTATGAATCTGGATCCAATCCTCAGAGCCAGCCTGGGGCTGCTGAGAGCAGGACCATGCTGCTGGCTGACAGTTGGTAAATGCAGCCCCTGGGCAAAAAGAGAGGGGCCCCACTTAACCACAGCCCAAAGCTGGGAGTTATATTAACATGTATTCTTTCCAGACCCTGTCTGTTCTCCCACCAGTGACTGTCATGCCAGGTATTAGGTGACTACTCTTCAATTCCAAACTCACACTTCTAAAAACATGTCTTCATGATGCTGGATGAGGACTCTGTAAACCCATCTTTGCTTTGACATCTGGCTTCCCATTAGGATTAGCCAAATGGGGGCAATGGAGGGAATCTACAAGGCTCCAGTAGAAAGAAAGGACTTAGTTATTCCTTGTTTACTTCCTGGCTGTTTGCATCAATCGTTCTTGTCACTGTTACCCTAGAAATACTTCTTTATGCCAACAATGACAGTTTTTCCATTACAGGAGATGATTTCTAAGAGGTGTGGGTCTCAGTTCCATGGAGACGCTCCTCTAAATTTCTAAGTTCTGTACTATTCCAAGGTCTTCCCTAATTCTCTAGTGCTGGCTGCTCTTTCCTGATAACTTAGACAGTTTTTGTTTCCCATCTGCTTCCTCATTAGTAATATTATGCCAACTTAATTCTTTTTGATATTAAATTTTCTATCTTAAGAATCTTTTAAAATCATTGGTGATGACCTAACAGAAGCAGAAGCTATTAAGAAAGGTGGCAAGAATACACAGAAGAACTATACAAAAAAGATCTTCATGACCCAGATAATCACAATGGTGTGATCACTCACCGAGAGCCAGACATCCTGGAATGTAAAGTCAAGTGGGCCTTAGGAAGCATCACTATGAACAAAGCTGGGGGAGGTGATGGAATTCCAGTTGAGCTATTTCAAATCCTGAAAGATGATGCTGTGAAAGTGCTGCACTCAAAATGTCAGCAAATTTGGAAAACTCAGCAGTGGCCATAGGACTGGAAAAGGTCAGTTTTCATTCCAATCCCAAAGAAAGGCAATGCCAAAGAATGCTCAAACTACTGCACAATTGCACTCATCTCACACGCTAGTAAAGTAATGCTCAAAATTCTCCAAGCCAAAAAAAAAAAAATTCTCCAAGCCAGGCTTCAGCAATACATGAACTGTGAACTTCCAGATGTTCAAGCTGGATTCAGAAAAGGCAGAGGAAGCAGAGATCAAATTGCCAACATCTGCTAGATCATCGAAAAAGCAAGAGAAAACCAGAAAAATATATATTTCTGCTTTTTGACTATGTCAAAGCCTTTGACTGTGTGTATCACAATAAACTGTGGAAAATTCAGAAAGAGATGGGAATACCAGACCACCTGACCTGCCTCTTGAGAAACCTGTATGCGGGTCAGGAAGCAACAGTTAGAACTGGACATGGAACAACAGACTGGTTCCAAATAGGAAAAGGAGTACGTCAAGGCTGTATATTGTCACCATGCTTATTTAACTTATATGCAGAGTACATCATGAGAAATGCTGGGCTGGATGAAGCACAAGCTGGAATCAAGATTGCCAGGAGAAATATCAATAACCTCAGATATGCAGATGACACCACCCTTATGGCAGAAAGTGAAAAAGAACTGAAGAGCCTCTGGATGAAAGTGAAAGAGGAGAGTGAAAAAGTTGGCTTAAAGCTCAACATTCAGAAAACTAAGATCATGGCATCCGGTCCCATCACTTCATGGCAAATAGATGGGGAAACAATGGAAACAGTGACAAACTTTTTGGGCTCCAAAATCACTGCAGATGGTGACTGCAGCCATGAAATTAAAAGACACTCATTCCTTTGAAGGAAAGTTATGACCAACCTAGATAGCATATTAAAAAGCAGAGACATTACTTTGTCAACAAAGGTCCATCTAGTCAAGGCTATGGTTTTTCCAATAGTCATGTACTGATGTGAGTGTTGGACTATAAAGAAAGCTGAGCACAGAAGAATTGATGCTTTTGAACTGTGGTGTTGGAGAAGACTCTTGAGAGTCACTTGGACCGCAAGGAGATCCAACCGGTCCATCCTAAAGGAGATCAGTCCTGGGTGTTCATTTTGAGGACTGATGTTGAAGCTGAAACTCTAATAATTTGGCCACCTGATGCAAAGAGCTGACTCATTTGAAAAGACCCTGATGCTGGGAAAGATTGAGGGCAGGAGGAGAAGGGGATGACAGAGGATGAGATGGTTGGATGGCATCACCGACTCAATGGACATGGGTTTAGGTGGACTCAGGGAGTTGGTGATGGACAGGGAGGCCCGGTGTGCTGCAGTTCATGGGGTCGCAAAGAGTTGGACACGACTGAGCAACTGAACTGAGCTGATGTTGTTTCTATCACCTGACTGCATATCGACTGGTCCTGTCTCAGTGATCTTCATATAGCCCCTATATCACAGAGCCTCAACCTATTTGTTTTGCATCAAGTCTAGGATTCTTACTTTTATCAGAAACATAACTAAATAGGTTGGAGGGATAAGTCCATGCATATCCTCTTCATGTTACTTGTGAAGAATTTAAATGTGGCAACTTTTTCTTCTGGAAATTTCAGATTTTTTTCTGGTTTCCTTCTGTCAAAAAGAATGCCTTTCATTCTTATATTATCTATAATATTTTGAGACTTTCCTGTAGTTTAGCTCAGGATGAGTTTGCATTAATGTCCTAATATCTCACTTGCATACTAGATTTATGCTTCTATTTCAATTAAGCTCATATATTGGAAATACTTGTCAGTGGTTAATAAGCAATGTAAAATGTTAGAGATCAAAATTATAGGTAAGCTAGAAAACATAATTAACAAATAATGTTGACATAAATATATAGTTTTTCAACAGAAATATTGCATGGAAAGAACTACCCCTCTTGTCACAGAATAGGTCCTCAATAAATGTTGCCTAGTGAATGAGTGAACAGACCTGAATTATGGCAGAAGCAGAGAAGGTAAAGAGGAAAGGGCAGATTGGGGGAGCTTCTACCAATTACCAGAAGAATTGCTTGGTTGTGGAGTGTGAGGAAAAGGAGGTAAATGGAATAACTCTGGATTTTGGTAATTGGACAAATGATAGTGGTATACAGAGACTAAAAAGAACAGCCAACGGATGTAACTGGGGAGGTTCAGAAGTACATATTCTCACCTTAATTACTCAAGCATTTGTTGTGCTCTTTAGCCATGCATATAGGCTTTAGGCCAAAGAAGAGTTTACCCTGAAAATACAGCCAAGTTCAGTTCCTGCTTCACCTCACACAAGAGCCAAGACAAGGCCTAAGCCAACCTTGCCTCATAAAATGTTGGTGCCTAATAATTGTCGATTGAGCTGTCACTAGACTCTTGATAAATAATATTCTGATATGTTATTTATATTCTTCTTCTTCTCTGATTATTATGGGTATCAGTCATCTCTGCTAAAACCTCAACCAGCACTGGAGTTTTATGAAATTTGCCTTCTCAAGAATATATTAATATAATGGAGAAAATACAGTTTCTTCAATAAGTGGTGCTGGGAAAAGTGGACAGTTATATGTAGAAAAATGAAACTAGAAAATTCTCTAACATTATACACAAAATTAAACTCAAAATGGATCAAAAGCTAAATATAAGGCTGGACACTATAAACTCTTAGAGGAAAACATAGGCAGAACATTCTTTGACATAAATCGAAGTATTTTTTTGATCTACCTCCTAGAGTAACAAAAATAAAAATAAAAGTAAATGGAAACTAATTAAACTTAAAATCTTCTCAATAGCAAAGGAAGTCAAAAACAAAATGAAAAGACAACTTACAAAATGGGAGAAAATATTTGCAAATGAAGCAACCAGTGATTAATCTTCAAAATATACAAACAGCTCATGAAGCTCTATGTCATAAAAACAAATAACTCAAAATGGGCAGAAAATCCAAACAGACATTGCTCCAAAGAAAACATACAGATGGCCAAAAAGCACATGAAAAGATGCTCAACATCATTATCAGAGAAATGCAAATCAAAGCTACAATGAGGTGTCACCTCATACCGATCAGAATGGCCATCATCAAAAAGTCTACAAATAATAAATGCTGGAGAGGGTGTGGGGAAATGGGAACCATCCTGCATTGTCGCTGGGAATGTAAATTGGTACAGTCACTATGGAGAACAGTATGGAGATTCCTTTTAAAAAACTAAACGTATGATCCAGCGATCCCATTCCTGGGCATATATCTGGGGAAAGTCATAATCTGAAAGTTTAAGTGCACCCTGTTTACGATAGCCAGGACATGGAAGCAACATAAATGTCCACTGACAGAGGACTGGATAAAGAAGATGTGGTTCATATACATAATGGGATATTATATATTCCTAAATGGGACATTCCTGTAAATAAGGAAATAATTTACATCAACATGGAGGGACCCAGAGATTATCATACTAAGTCAATCAAAGACAAATACCATAAGATATCATTCATATGTGGAATGTATTTTTTTTAAAAGATACAAATGAATTTATTTACAGAAACGGACATTGAAAACAAATTTATGGTTACCAAAGGGGAATTATAGTGGGCAGTGATAAATTAGGAGCTTGGGATGTACGTGTACGCACACACATACACACACACACTACTGCATATAAGACAGATAACCAGTAACAACCTACCATATAGCAAAGGGAACTCTATTTAATATTCTCTATAACTTATGAGAAATGAATCTAAAAATTAATAAATATATGTATATAACTGAATCACTTTGCTGTATACCTGGAACTAACACAATATTAAAAATCAACTATACTCCAATAAAATTAACATATATAAAATATTTCCCTTCTCAGTCTTTTCATAAACATACTTGCTGCCATTTCTTACATTTAAGAGTTGACAGTAATTCTTAACTAGCTTTTCACATCTCAGCTGCAGAGTATTTTCTGCACCCTGAGGTTTTACCATAGCTAGGAAAGAACAAATACCAGTTATTTCAAAACAAAAAGGACAACCATCATCAGATCCAATAGATTTCAAGATTATACAAATTTGGATTTCAGATATTTAGTTTATAAAAATGAAACCAGTTATTAACCTACAAGCATAGTTAAAATACCTAGTTTCTGACTCAGAATTACCAGTTAGAATAAAATTTATATTAAAAAATACATCCAAAGTAAATAAACTAAATTAAAATTAATTCAAACCTATTCGAGTAAAAATGCCTAAAGTGTAAACTGAAGAAACTCTATTACATATCTTTAAGTCTCTTCCAATTCTAACTTTTTTGTTTTTAATGTCACTGTCAGTTACTGGTTCAAACTTCAGCTACAAAACATAGCAGAAACTAACTCTTAAGTGTGAGTTTCTTCTGTAATAAGTATAGTAACCCATTTCCCCTGGCTTGTATGTAATGTTCCATTTTATCTGAAATGTAGTGCCCTATTTAATTTTGGAGATTTTTCTCCTCTGACCAACTTGCTATATGAGATATATTCATTCTCAATGTTAGCTTTCTCTAACCTTTGAATCATTTTTTTAAATGGCCTTCTACCATTTAATTTCAAAGATGCACCTTGTCATATATTGTTTCTGATTTTTTTCAATCTCAGCAAAGATTCACTGTAATAAAATGGTCCATTTTCCAACAACAAATTTTTAAAAAAGTTATTCTAACTCATACAAGCATTCACTTCAAGATGCATTTTAATATATTATAGAATATATTTTTTAATTACGTTAATAAAACCCCCTTACCCTATGGCAGTATGTACTTTATACAGTGCTCTCCCTCTTTGCATCAATTTGTTTTTCCCACCCAATCAAGGACAGGAGGATAGAGGACCATGCTAGAAAGATCAACTCAGGAAGTGATTTCACAGTCTCATGCACCCAAAAGGTAAGTGTTGACACTAGACAATGGGGGAGAATATGACAAACACTGATGTGGAATATGAACCTCTATTATAGAAGGTTCCCTTCTACCATGCTGTAATCCCACCCTTGGATCTCGCTACAGGCTCCATTGACTTGAGCCAAGTGCTGTAGGCAGACCCACATATTGTACATACATGCTCATAAAAATGTGTTAAAGATACATGGGACCATATATCACTTCAAATAGGGTACTCAACTCTGGCATAGCACAATCTATAATTCCAAACATCAATTCTTATCACTAACATTGTTCAAGGAGAAAAAAAAGGCAACTCATCCAAATAACAAAGGTTTATGGGTTGTGCTGCTGCTTACATTAGAGTGTTACACTTACATTAGAAGTGTTTAGGTTAAGAAAAAAAATTAATTAACCTCTTAAATATAACTCTGCTTGGATTGCACAAATGTAATAGACTTTTTGCTTAACAAAGTACTGTTTCCCAGCATTGCCAAGCAGCTTTTTTCTTGCATCTTGTTGGGGTTTTCCAGCTGGTGGTGCTGAATATTCTTGCATTATTACAGTACTGTTCCTAACAGTTACAAGGAAGACTGAGAACTATTTTTCAATACGAAACAAAGCATATTATACTCAAATATCTATATATGTGGGTTACAAGTAATAAGAATAAGCCTAATACTTACTGATTTCTTCCACTGTCAACTAAATAAGCATTGAACGCTAGAATTGAAAATCTTGTTATTTGTATTTAAAAGTTAATAGGGTTTAATTACTACTTTAAAAGTTAAATAAAAATCCCATTCTTACTAATATAACTTGATTTAAATTGTTTATATCAATTATTTGTATAATGCACTGCAATTTTAATAAAAATTTTAATATCAAGGAAGTAACAATTCAAAAACACAAAAACAATTTCACTTTTTCGATCTTTTAGTTTACGCTATTGCTGTAAACATATTAAACTTTGTACATGCATGTTAAATGCATGTTATTTTTTATCCTTTTTATTACTAGTGTTATTAGAATACAAATTACAGGCAAATTCTGATTTTTAACAAGAAAATCAATCAGTGTGCTGAAAGTAAGACAAGATAATAAACATACTAAAATAAAAATGTACTATTTTTTTTTTTTTACTCATCCAACAGTTGTCATCCCAAAACACCCAGAAATGTCTCAAGGGTAATTTAGTTCATTATTTTTAATATTTTAATGCCAAATTATAGGCATTTAAATAAGTAGAACTTACTCCTTTTAAAAATCTTGTCATTTTGAAGTTGCTTTGTTAAGGTAGCAGTATAAGACTTGTTTTATTTAACAGATTGCTATGTAACTTTTAAATATTCAGACTCACACTTTTGCTGGCCTCTGTTGGTACTCCAGCCTGGGCTCTAGGGAAATTTGAGATGAACTCACATGCCACACCATTGTCTGATGAAGATCTGTAGAACTTCTTTCCCAGTCTGGGACCTGGGAACACAGTGTGAGGTAATCTCTCGGGGTCATGCTTGCCATTCTACCTGGATGTCAAAACCATAGAATTTTAGAAATGGAGGTGACTTCAGTGATGATTCAACCCTTCCCATCATGGGTGAGATCACTGAGATCAAGGAAAATCTGTAACTTTCTCGAGCCCAAATCTAGTTATGGAAAAGGAGGCAATCCTTTTCCTCCAATGCATCAAATATATAGCATATATTTTCTGAAGGCATATTTAGGAGATGTTTCTTCACAGGTGTTTTGATTCTTTGAATAACACTATGACTATGGGAGCATAACCAGTTAGCTATCAAAGAAATGAAAGAAAGAAAGGAGGCAGAGAAGGAAAAATGGAAGAAGGAGAGGAAAACAGCAATCTTGAGCCAATAAAATGCCACCTTCACTTTTGGGAAATATGACATAGCCTTGTTACAGGAAAAGAAAAAAAAAAAAAAAAAACAGCCTCCCTAAGTTAATGCTCAGAGATGGAACATTAATTTAGCAGCAGCTTAGATGTTTTGCCTTCATTTCCATCTGCATGTTGCAGATTTATTTTTTTTAATATGACATGGAATAAAAAGGGCAACTTCTGAAGCAAATTGAGATCTTGCAGTCCAAAGCAAATCATGTTACTTATGCACCAACCAATCTGAAACTGTCCTTAAGAGAATTGGAAATAACGTACTCTCATTTTTTTAAAAAAAATATTTACTTGTACATTAGGTGTTTATGGAATTACTGTGAGGTATTATACCTTCCATCTCCCTCTCTCCCGCTGTCAAAATGACATGAATTTCTCTCCTAAAGTCATCAAAGACTGAATGTAAATAAATGGAAAATAAAGCAGCCAAGACCTGAAGCTCAGCCTCAAATGTTACTGGGTCCCAGCTCCCAACCTTTTATGGTTAGTAGTGGTTCAAGAAACAGCCTGTCATTAAAAAACAAACAAACAAAAAACAACCTTTTATGGTTAGTAGTGGTTCAAGAAACAGCCTGTCATTAAAAAACAAACAAACAAAAAAACAAAACAGAAAACCCACCTCTTCCCATCCTTCTTAATGCTGCTGTAAATTCTTTCACAATAAACAAATTCAAACCACAAATGCAAATATACTAAAATAATCATGTTAAGCACTAGCTTAAAAATTAGTGTGGTCTCTTATTTGGCATAAGGCAGGGTCTCAACTCCTTAGAATATCTATCTTGAGTCTTAAATTGCTGATCTAAATCTAACTTACATTTTGACCCATAACCTCTAACTCTCTGCCACATACCTAGTCATCATTACTCCAAAATGAAGATGTCACCCTCTGTACTTTTGCCCATGCTGTTTCATTATCCCAAAGAACCCTCCTGAGTGGAGAGCATATGGCAAAATCCTTTAAACCTCATATCTGTTTGTTTATTTGCTTTCCCTGCAGTTTTCCATGACTCTTAAGGCTACAAATTCCTTCTTCATCTGTAATTTCCTGATTCTTCACAATTTTGTCTTGCAGCATTTATGCTGAATTTATCTGTTTATGGATTTACCTTCTTTGTTAGACTTTGAGTTCCTGAGGGATAGGACAATATTTTATTCATTTTTATATGCTCAGCAACTAGTTGGGCACTTGCCACATGTAGACCCAAAAATGTTTTGTGAAATTGAATCAACTCTTCCAGGGGGCCTATTAGCTTCAAATTACACCAAGGTAGACATTACTAATGTAACTCTTTCCTGAGGATGGATTTTTTTTTTAATTTTTTTTAAAGAGAGAGTGTAGGGAATGCTTGAGGGCATCAAGGGTGAGAAAAATGTACAAAATATTTTATGACATTTTCTCTTAATGTATCTGCAGTTGTAGCATGTAATTACACCACTGCAGAGGAAAACATCTTTTTATTTCAATGCTGAGGTAGCACTTGGCCAGCAGAGGGAGAAAATACAATGTGAAATACAAGCAGCTCTCCTTCACAAACCACATAATTTCATATATATGTGCTTTTTAAACTTAGAGTATATATGACTTTGATTCAATAATAGGTAGTTATTCAGATAATCTTTACCAACTCCCCAAATTTGAAGTTTTACCCTTCGTTTTCTTTAGGTTTAAAGAAATCAGCAGTGTATTTTATTTGACAGTCAGTAGCTCTCATCTGAAATTAATGGAAAATTATGTCTTTCAGAGACAGCTTCAATTTCCAGATGCTCATTCCTCCTCTCACTGCACACTAATGAAATGAACCAGAATACTTAGTCACTAGGTATTCAGTTGCATGGGTCTGAGGACAGTGAGCCAAGATCTGATGATGTAAAGTGGAACTCTTTCTCCCCAGTAGCAAGAGACATGCTAATAAGATGAACTGTGGTGGGGAGGTGTGGGTAGAGTATAATTGCCCATGGTGAGCCAGGAATGAAACATATATATTTTTCCAACCTGCCAAGTCAATACTATTTATAATAGATAAAATGCATATTAGCAAATAGGTAAAATGAGGATGATTATTCACATCAAAACTTGATTCTTTCAGTAAAATTCAATTCACAAATGCCTCATTAGTACACATCAAATAAGATTAGATTTTTGAAACATGATGCATAAAGTTTTCACATCCATTGAAAACATCAATTGTTTAGGTAAAACAGCTTGCTATGAAAACGAACAAAGCTGAGTGAATATTAGCAGCAGTTACAGATGCTTTGCGTTTAACATAATGTACCAACCTCCTTCCTGAAATAGTAGAGACTCTGTAGCATCATTTTCTTCATACTCTAGCCATACCCTTTTTTGCTTGGCTTCTTCTCCCTTTCCCATGAACCTACTTGTATTCTTAAATTAACTATTTCAATAAATATCATCAGCATTATCCAGCCAATTATCCAAACCCCAAATTTAGACTTCATCCATAACACCTCCTTTTCGTTTACTTCCACATCCAAATATTCAGAAGTATTACTGGTTTCTACCACCTCCATATGTTTCAACCTGATACAGTCATCACAAATACCTTTGCCACTGACTTAGCTTAAGCCACATCTATTCCTTCTCTCCATTAGCTCATCACCTCATCTTACTATAGTCTTGCTTTCCTAGAACCATATCTACAGTGTATTCAGATGATTTTTAATTTTTTTTAAATTTTGAGATAATTATGGGTTCACAAGTAATTATGTTAGTAAGAAGTAATACAAAGAGGTTCTATGTAGCCTTTACTCAATTTCTCCCAAGGTAACATCTCCCAATGATAACTCCCCTAATACAATATCTTAACCAGAATATTGACAGTACATTTCCACCACCACAATACTTCCTCCTGTTACCCTTTTATAATGATACCTACTTCCTCTTTGCATCTCTAACCTATTCTGTTTCTATAATTTTGTCACTTCAAAAATATTATGTAATTTTAATCATATATTATGGAATTTGGGGGAATTATTTTTCATTTTGCATAAATCTGTGGACTGTTAGGTATATTGGTAGTATGCTCCTTCTGTAGTCAAGCAGTTTTCAATGATATTGAAGTGCCACAATCATTTTTCACCTATCGAAGGACATCTGGGTAGTTTCCAGTTATTGGCTATTACTGTAAAAACATGTAGAAGTTTTTGTGTGAACCTGTTTTATATTTCTGGAATAAATGTCCAGGAGCGCAGTTGCCTTGTCATATGGTAGGTGCAGGTTTACTTTCAAAGAGAATGCTAATCTTTTCCAAAATGACTGTGCCATTCCACATTCCCACCAGCAAAGTATAAATGATAGTTTCTTTGCATCCTCACCAGCATTTAATCCTGTTATTTTTTTACATTAGTCATTTTGATCAATATGTAGTGATATTTCATTGTGGTTTTAATTTGCATTTCCCTAATGGCTAATGATGTTAAACATCTATTCATGTGCTTATTTGCCATCTGTATTTTCTCTTCAGTGAAATGCCTCCTCATTTGTTTTGCCCATTTTCCAATTAGACTATTCATCTACTGTTGAATCTCAAGATTTTACTGTATATTTTAGATACTAGTCCTTTCAGGGGCATGTGGTTTCCATGTACATTTTCCCACTCTATCTTATCTTTTCATTCTTCTAACAGGGTCTTTCACAGAGCAAAACTTTTAAATTTTGATGAAATCTAATTTATCAGTTTTTCCTTTTATGGAACACGTTTGTGGTATGAACTCTAAGAAATTTTTGCCTACTTTTTGATCACACAGATTTTTTGATAACTGTATGATATTGTACATTTATGCTCTTGATCCATTTTGAGCTAATTTTTGTATAAGGTGTGGGACTCGGGTCAAGATTGACCTTTTTATTATAGATATCTAGTTGTTCCAATATCATTTCTTAAAAATAGTATTTATCTTCCATTGAGTTGTATGTGCATTTTTGTCAGAAACCACTTGTGTATATTTGTATGAATCTATTTGTGGGCTATGTAGACGGTTGCGCAGATCTCTGTGTCTAACTCTCAGCCCATGGTACAGAGTATTGATTACTACAGATATATAAGAAGCTTGGCATTTTCTTATAAACAATGGCCATTGATAGGAGTAGAAGGATTCTATGGAGTAAGTTGAAGGCAAGTGTAAACAGTTTGGCCCTATGAAAACATGTGTGACCAAACAATATTATTTTGTTCACTGAGATAGAAGGATATAAGCAACAAGTCCTAGTGAAGGAGTCTATAAAATGCACAGCTTAGAGCAGCAGAATTCAGAAGCCAGCCAGCAGAACAGAGAAGGTTTAGGGCAGAGGAATCCTGTGGGAAGAGTTCATAGGACTGTCAGTCTCTTAAATTTCAGGCTTTTTTTTTTACCTCGTCCACTCATTTTAAGTAAACACAGCCCCTATACTCTGGTGCATTGGGACAAACAAAATGTTGCCTTGAGCACAGAACCTTGGTCTCAAACAGGAGTATAGACATTTACCACTCACCAGCACTCTCTTCTGACTAATCGGATTCCCTAACCTGTTTTTAGCTTCTAGTGCATACTCCAGCCACTGCTTACCTAATCCTTATCCATCCTTTCTACCATCTCCTTACCTCCCTACCCTTTGGATCAAAATCTCAACAAATATTAGCTATTGTTATCTTCAGTGTCTTCCTCAACATACACACACACACCCACACACATGCACTCCTTTGCTCTATGTACACAAATTTTATGTAAAAGAGCCTTCGGTCTCAGGAGGTCCGAGATTGACAGTCTGACTAATCCACTATTTCTTGCCTGATTTCTCACTTGGAAGAAGGGGACAGATACAACCACATTCAAAGAGAAAAATGTCAATCTAGGTTCAAGGATAAACATGATATGTCCAAACATAATTTTAGATGACTGATTCCCAAGAGTTTTTTTTTTTAAAAAAAAAAAAGAGCTCAGCCTTGGACTGAAAATGGACATTTAAGCTGGTTGAGCAAAGATTGGCAATGAACCCCAAAGGTTTAGTCTCACGTACTTGGGACTAAGACAAAAGTGAAAAGATTAATATTTTAGTTATCTCTACCCAGTTTTGTGATTTTTGCCATATCCATTGCCACTTGCTATATTATTTGCTTCTTTCTTTAAATCAAATCACTTTTTAACTTAAGCTTATTCATAAACTTTTTATCACTCTCATCAATGCAATTCCAGTAATTTCTTATAAGTGTCTAACCACCCAAAGTGTAAATGTTCATTGCTCTATGGTTTTAAGTTATCCTCCATGACAGTAGGGGTTCCTGTCTCAAGAATCGTGTGTGTTCACACAGTGGTCCTCCACTTTATAACCAGCTGCTTAATGATAGACAAAGTACTGGGAATTATTATATTGTGTATGATTTATCCTAGTGATTCACCTTGCCATGAAGAAAAATACGTTAAGTAACTTGAAATAACTCATTCTTACCTAAAATGTAGAGAAAAGATAATGTCACAATTTTCAGGGTTCAGTCTTTATAGCTCCTCAATATATCCCTCCGAGAGTAAACAGGACTATAATATTAACATATTTTTACAAGCTACTGCATGACAACATTGGTATCACTTAATCTGAAATATTATCATGACCTATATTTCTATAATATAGTGTTTATCTTATTCCAATATTTCATGTAATAGCAGGGGGAGGGTGATGAAAGAAAAGAGGCAAAGAATCAATAAATATTATATAGGAATAGTGAAATTTATATGACAAAGTTAACTTGACTGAGTCTGAAACAATATGGAACTGGCTGTTTCAGGACAGTGAATGAAGCATTACAAGGACTAAAATGAGGTTAGGGGTATAGATACAGAGAAAGAAGGGTGGAGTCTTAGAAATGGAAGCTGGGTAATATATGTAACGTAGTCAGCGGGAATTTGCTCTATGAGTCAGGGAACTCAAACCGGGGCTCTGTGATAACCTAGAGGGGCAGGATGGGGTGGGAGGTGGGAGCAAGGCTCAAGAAGGAGAGAACATGTGTATACCTATGGCTGATCCATGTTGATGTATGGCAGAAACCAACACAATATTGTATTTTCCTACAGTTAAAAATAAATGAATAAAGAAGGGGGAAAAAAAAGAAATGGAGGCTGGAGATAAGGACAGGCCTCAGATTTTACAAAGCATTACAGGCCACGTCAGAGATTTTGGTCACTGTTCTCATGATAAGAGAAACAGACCAGCTTCTAACTCAACCAAAAGACTTCATTATAGTACTGCTTAGTGATAATCCAGTTGTTTTCAAATCAGACCCCAATGAATAATTATTCTACCTGTAAATATTTGCCATCACTCATTTAAAAAAAAACTTCAAAATATTGATGTCTGCCTACATCGTTAACTGTGGCCAGGTTATATATGTTTATTTCTGAGCTCTTGATTGTACATTTAAATCAGAATTTTAGAAAAACATCTTAAACGAACATTATGAGTGATTTGTGTTTTGGATGAGCTTACACTTATGGACATTCTTTGAGAAATAAATGGACTTTAGTTAAAGAACCAATTGTATAACCATTGCTGATTCACGCTGAGGTTTGACAGAAAACAACAAAATTCTGTAAAGCAATTATCCTTCAATTAAAAAATAATTTTTTTAAAAAAGAACCAATTGGTTTGAAGATTTTAAAGGTCCTGTTTAGTCCAACTACTCTTAAACATTGCTCCTGACTCGTGGGATACGGAATGAAAATGTAATTTAGCTGTGTGGTGTTGTGTGACAAGCCAACTTGTTTTCAACTTCTTATTGAAATGATTATAATGTGAAGCTAATATTGAGCAAGCAAGCATCTTTCCTTCCATCACTCCACTTGGTCACATATTTCCCACTCTCAGTGCTCAATACACTTGTAAAGCCTTAGGAACTCTAGAGTGAATTGACATGGGATCTATCCTGCAACTTTGAAAAGTCAGCTAATGTAAAATATTCTTAGGTACATTTGTCCAGGTTACTTGTCAGCAATTTTTCAGAGGCCTAATATAGATTCGGTATATCAAAATCCTACAAGTATTACTCTCACTTCAGCTAAAGCCAAGTAGATTTTTGATAAATGGCTAGCAGGTATTTTGGGAGGATAATAATCAGGTGACAAAAGTACACCAAGAGTTGCTACCCAAACTCCTCAGAAAGAAAAAGGGAGGCTAGAATTTTATTTCACATAGGTTACAGTCTCCAAAGGAATGTCCTTAAAAATTCTGCATTGTCTATTTTTCTGCTTCCCGTGACATTACTGCTTTTTTTAACTTTCTTTTTCATCCCAGCTTACATTTGAGTGGGACTGGAATCAGCATAGAGCGATAACAAGGGTGAAAAGGTATCACATCTTTCTTTTTTCCTTTTGTATAGCATGGAACTACTCTTTATTCCTTTCTCCAACCTGAGAAAAATATAGGTCCTAGACATTTCAAAGGTTAGGAATTTAATGGACGAGAGATAAATATATTCTGTAGCTTCTGCAGTGGGATATTACCCTGTGGGGGATCTCATAAGTCTATGAGTTGATGACAGATACTTAGAAGTATGAAATCAAGCTTGCCTAGAATATCTGTTCACACTTTTCATTAGGGACTCCTCCCAGACTCTATTAGAAAGTGCACCCATTCCCACCATAATTTCTGAATAGCCTGGTGGTGGTGGTTTAGTCACTAAGTCATGTTTGACTCTTGCAACCCCATGGACTGTAGCCAGCTAGGCTCCTCTGTCTATGAGTTTTCCCAGGCAAAAATACTGGAGTAGGTTGCCATTTCCTTCTCCAGGGAATCTTCCCAACCCAGGGATCTAATCCTGGTCTCCTGCATTGCAGGCGGATTCTTTACCAACTGAGCTACAAGGGAAACCCCCTCTGAATAGTCGAAGTAACCCCTAAAAATAGGATTCAAAGGAAGCAGGGTCAGAATTATGCAGAGAAAATGTACCTCAAACCACACTATTTGTTTTTAAAATATTAAAGCTTCTTGGTAGATAGAATAGTGTGTAATATTGCACCTTCCATCACCAGAATCTCATTTATATTCATGCATTTATATGTCTCTTCTCAAAATATATCTAAATCTATTATCTCACATATGTCTTATAATTTTTTAAGGTTCCCACAGTCAGACAAACCCAAATCATAAAAGGAGAGTCTGATGAGGAGTTAAAAATCACTAGGGATCAATGTCCCTTATTTACCTTCACAGGAAACCAGAAGTCTGCAATTGATTTTCAAATCTTCCTGGGGACATGGCCCTCAATGTCTCAAGATAATGTCTCACTAGAAATCTGTGTTTACTATTATAGATAAAGAGCTAAACATTTAAAGCCCATAATAAAGCACCTAAATGGTGGGGTAGATAAACTAGTCTGAGAGATAGCAGGGCACCATGACATTCTACAATTCCTTGGAGCAACTGGTCCACTGTGCACTGTTTGGATGTTGACTGGAGCCTGAATAGCATGGCTCAAATGGCTGGCTATATCTGGGACAGCTCTTCTGAGGTAATTAAATCTCTGCAGTTTTACTCCTGGTTGTGTGTTGGACTCCTTGATTCTTCTCCACATTGCAGCCCCTGAGGCTAGAACGTCTAAGCAACAGTTTCATCACTTGTCTGGGACTTAGAAGAGCTGGATCTGGTCAGGTTCTTTTTTGCTGTCCTTTTGGCCTAAGTGGCTCACTCTGGCTTCCTCTCAGAATGATAGTCTCAGAGTAACTTCCTACAAAGCAGCTGGTTTCCCCCAGAGTGACTGGACTAAGGCAGGGCAGAAACTGCAGCACTTCTTACAAAGCCACAGAAATAAGAGAATAATACTTCTGCTGCAAAATACCAGTCAAGTTAAGTCACTCAGATCTAAGGAGAGGAGAAATGGACTCCACCAATGGATACTGCAAAGAATTTGCAGCATTTTAATATAGTATCTCATGAACAAAAAGACATTCACAATGAGAACATATATACATTTAATTTTCTTCTCTTATGTACAACTGGAAAAGCTACTCAGTTTTTCTGTGATTCTGTTTTTCCTATCTGCAAAGTGCTAAGGATGATTTCTGCCCCTTTCTTCTTACCAGAAATAGAGACACAATACAAAGGGTAAAAAAAAATATGGTAGTGCATTAAGTTATTTAAAGAAAAATATATTTAAAATATCATAAGAGTTAATATCATTACCTTTGGGGTAAGGCAAAACTAAATTTAGGATAACCTGCCACTTATTGTTGAAGGCCATAGGTAGATTAGCCAATATCATTGAGCCTTAGTTTCTTCATTTCTAAAATAGGGAAAGATATATAAGTTAAGTTATTATGCTGTACACCTTAAACTTATATATTGTGGTATGTCAATTATATCTCAGTAAAAGTAGAAGGAAAATAACATAAAACAGGAAAGGATCACAGAGGCAACTTCATAGTACATAATATTTAGCATGCTTAACACAATTCCTATTACACAACAAATACACATAGCTATTATAGTGAGCACATAGGTATTATAGGATATGTGCTTCTACCCAAATGTGAATTCATGAAGGTGAATGTTTGATAGAGATAGAGATTTTAGGATCAACTTTAGATATCCTGGTAAAGACCAGGCTGTATTCAATATCCTGGAGATGTCACTTTTGCAAAGGCAGTGTGCTAGAAGGGATATTTTTTTCCCTTCTCTTTATTTTTCCAGTCAGTGCACAATACACTTCTTGTTACTGAGAGCCACCAGTAGGGAGGCACAATGTAATTAAAAGATTGATCTTCTGGAAACAATGCTTAATAACAGGCATGAAAAAGTGAGAGTAATTCTACATTTTCAAACACTGTCCTCAAGTTAATTTAACCTGAGCTGTTTGTGAACCACCTAGAAAGTCTGAGATCAATATGTCCAGGCAGAAATCAATGGACCAGACAGGAGAGGAGAGAAACTCCAATTGGCTAGTTCATTCAGATCAGTGGAGCTTTGTGAAAAAAGCACTTGATGGAGTACCCATTCTGTATGCTAACTGCTCAGCTGTGCAACGGCAGTTTTGTGTAGTTTGCTTTTTCTCTAAAGGTAAAGATCAATCTTTGTGCTCGTGTGTGTATATATGTGTGTGTTTGTATATATACCTTAAAAACATTTTGTATATTTAAAAGTCCAAGGAAATAGAAAGTGGTTCTGAGAACATCCTTCCTTCTTATACTTCAAAACCTACCCTCTTAAACCAATCGACAAACAGAAAATATACCCTGAAAAACCATCTACTACACTTGTTTTCAAATGTTCTTCACCTAAGACTCTTTGGGACATGACATTTTCATTACTATCCTTTTGATCTGTTTATTTTATGCTCTTTACCTATGCTTCTTGACCAACTTTTCTATGTGTTTTGATACACAGTTTGTCTTTTCTATCAGTTTCTTACAGTTGATTACTTTTCTGCAGAAACTATTTCACTTCAACATTCATTGAGAAATGAGCATAAGCAAAGCCTGCCACAAAATGTTATTCATTATATTAGCTTTTATATCCCAATGTTACTGCCTTTGGGGCATTTTCTCTCCTTTCCCTGAGTGAAAATTTGCCCTAAAAAACAGTAAGATTTACTTTAGACTCCTGATCGTATTGTTACCAATAACACAAACATCAGTAAAATGAATTAAAAAAAAAAAAAAACTGAGGCCAAAAGAATTTTCTGCACGGTCATAAGATTCAGTTTCCAGGAAATGTAAAAATTTTCACTTCTGAACGTCACTCAAGCCCATAAACAGCCTGTGAAGAAATAAAACAGAAAAACACCTAAAGCAAAGGTGTCAGTGATTTTTGCCAGGTCATCCAAATTGTGCGAAAATAAATAGTGCTGTGTATGATACTTTCAAAAATAGTGCAATTTGTGCTTCCAGAACACTTTTTTATTTAAAAAATTGATGATGGGAATGGGTATGAATTTATTTGTTTCATGCTCATTTTCCATTCAGATAGATCTCAGCAGAGTGTAAGCATTTATTTTTCATGAGGGATACATCGTATACAGGGTTTCCCAGGTAGCACTAATGGTCAAGAACCTGGCTGACAATGCAGGAGACATAAGAGATGCAGGTTCGATCCCCGGGTCAGAAAGATCCTCTGGAGGAGGGCATGTCAATCCATTCCAGTGTTCTTGCCTGGAGAATCCCATGGACAAAGGATCCCGGCAGGTCATAGTTCACAGGATAGCAGAGTCGGACACAACTGAAGCGACTGAACACGCATGCACACACTTCATATGCATGAGCGTATCTCATCTAACCAGTAACATATTTCATAGGAATGGATACATGACATCTTAACTTCCAACTGGCAGCTGAGAAATGTGGGAGGAATCAGAGTCGAGCTCAGAGAGCAACTTCATAGAATGACCTTATAGAAGCTCACCAGTTGTAAGCACAGCCACAAAGAAGGCCATTAGAAAAATAGTTAAGTTCCACTTTTCTGACTGATGTATTGGAAAATGAAAAAAAAAAGTGAGGTTTCTTACTATTAAATTTTTCATTAAGAATAAAATACAGAAAAGAAAACTATCTAGGGAGAGAATGAACTCTTCTCTGAAGGATGAAATAGGATGGAGAATAATTGTACAATCTTACAATATAATTTAACCATTGAGAATATTAAATTAATATTTATTAAATATCTGCATCATTGAGCCTAGTGGACCATGTGAGAAATACGGGGCACACACTCTATAAGCTTCCCAGAATAAACATGAGCAAACAAACACACAAAGTATTTGCTAAAGGGTTCTATTAATACCAAGGGTTTTTGGTATTTCCCACTTTTACTCTGTCCTTGTGGAACATCCTAAATGCTTATCGCATTATTCACAAAAAAATGATAAAGTCTAGACCAAGTGAATGATTTTCTTAGATCAAGTGTGAGGAGCCAAAACTAAGTAGAAAATGTTCTCAATTTTAAGGTAAAATTCTTAAAATTACTAATTTGCATTGCTATTATGGTAAAAAATGTTACATATTCTGAAACTTCAAATATAACTGACTTTAAAGGAATCCAGTATATGAAAAGCTAGGTAGTTATTAGTTTCACAAAATGATTTCCCATAAGATGCTTCTAAATAGGATATACACCTAGTATATTTAAAATTGAATTACCTCTACAGAACTTAATTCACAAACAGTATTCCAAAAAATATTAAAAAGGTAGATCTATTTTTAAAAAGCATATCTATTTTAAAGTATATCTGTTTTCTCAATAAGACTTTACATTTGTAGAACTGATTACAGCCTAATGTATTTGAAACTAATTTCATTTTATATATTTGATACTTCTAAAAACCCTTAAATTTGCCTGGGAAATTATTATTTTTTACCCATTTCAAAGCAAGAGAATCAAGACTCAGATAAGTGCATTTGCCCAAAGTCAGTCAGTCACCAAATGGTAGAGCCAGTGTCATGAACCAGGTCTATGTTTAGACTTTTGCTTCTTTCTATCACAGTAATAGAAACCTCAAAATTTCACAAGTTCCTCTTTCTAGTAATAACATTTTTCTAAATGGATACACAATAGTTCCAAATCCTCTGTAAACATTTCTTCTCAGGATTTTGTTTGATTCCAGAGTAGTTGCTGTTTAGTCATTCAGTTGTGTCCAACACTTTTGTGACCCCATGGACTGTGGTCCGCCAGGCTCCTCTGTCCATGAGATTTTCCAGACAAGAATACTGGAGTGGGTTGCCATTTCCTTCTCCAAGGGATCTTCCTGACCCAGGGATCAAATGCATTTCTCCTGCATTGGCAGGCGGATTCTTTACCACTGAGCTACGAGGGAAGCCCCAGACTAGACCTATTGTGAAATAGTTGGATTAGAAGTATCTATGCCAGATCAGACAGATAAATCTCTTCTCACTTTAAATAATGTACTACTGCTTATAAATTAATCCTGAATCACCAATGCACTGTTTCTTCTCAGAAATCCTCATTTGTGTTAAATGTTACTGAGTTCAAAATTTCTAGTACCTGAGATGCCATCCATCCAGTAAAATATCCAAGGTTTTTTAAGTGATAAGAATTCATGAAATTAAACTTCATGTAATTCAACATTTCATATACACACATTTTTTCTTCTTTCTACTGTTCGAACCCACCTTGTTTGTCTTAACTTTCTAGGGATATATGTTTTCTTTGGTACCAAAATACCTATGTATTTATATATGTACATGTACATACACACACACATGTGTGGTCTTTGAACACTCAGAATTATGCTTAATATACTTAAAATCTCTCTTAGGAATGTAAGATGCTAGAAATATACTTCTAGGGCTTCCCTGGTGGCCCAGTGGTAAAGAATTCACCTACAAATGCAGGAGACAAGGGTTCAATCCCTGATCCAGGAAGATCCCACATGCCACGGAGCAACTAACCCCATGCACCACAATTGTCGAAACTGTGCTCTAGAGCCTGGGCGCTGCAACTATTGAGCCCAACGTGCCACAACTATGGAGCCCACGTGCCACAACTATGGAGCCCACGTGCCGCAACTACTGAAGCCTGCATACCTGGAGCCCGTGCTCTGCAACAAGAGAAGCCAGCGCACCACAACTAGAGAGTAGCATCCACTCGCTGCAACTAAAGGAAAGCCTGAATAGCAACAAAGATTCAACACAGCCCGAAAATAAAGAAGCAAATGATTATTTTTAAAAAAGAAATATTCTTCTAGTATTTGTGCTTTTATTCAAAATGACTCTATATATTCTCATTTTTGGTATCTTAATTGCATTCTTAATTTGTTTGGGTTATGAATGTGATAGAGTTAGGGATTATCTTTTTACTCCCTTTTACTATAAACATCACAAAAGATTTTGAGCAACACAACACAAGTTTTGAGGCATGTGGGGAATCTTATTTATTTCAGTCATTTTCCTCTGACTCAGTAATAAAAGTGTAACTGTGCATTGTATTAGCTTTTATAATCAAAAAGCAAGGGGTTTTTCCATAGTTTCTCCCACATGATCTAATGAAATGAACATATACCTAATTATGGAAATCACCAATTTGAAACCATGACATTATTGGACACTCAAACTTATTCTGACTTATGATTTTAGTGTTTTCCTTCTTTGAGAAGTGACATTTCCAGGCTGTCAGAGAATTAGAGTTTCTGTATTCTACATGATAATTAGCACACCCGATTCTTGTATTAATCACTTGACTTTCGATTGTGACAGGGACTGTCAGAATGAAGACCCTTGAGTTATCAGCTGGTAGATTTCAGATTTAATCCTCTCTGCATCACCCACAAGTGGAAGTCAAATATATCTAGGAGTTCATTTTCAATAGGCTGTTAATTTCCCCAGCTTTCTTAGCCTTCACCAGAACCATCTGTTTTTTCTACTCTGCCCATTTTATTCCAATCAAATCATTGTTTTAAGGTGCCATATAAAAATTGTTTATCAGGTTTTAAGTGTTGATAGTGTTTTCTTCCTTTCCTCTGTTGTCTCCTCTTTTAGATGTCATATTTCCTCTTGGGTCACAAACCTCCCTATCAGTCTACTCCTCCTGACTTCCTTCCTGGAATACAAGTCAAGTAACAGCATTTAGCTACCTATTTGACTCTGCAGAATTAAATAAATTTTATATTTGACTCTCTGGACTCTTGGTCCACTTTGCCCACTTAAATGACTAAAGTTCACTTCATTTCAGACAAGGTATGTGAATCACACTTCTACTCTTACAAAGTACAATGTGCTTTTCTGACAAGTTGCCTATGAGTTTCCAGTGAGTATTTGGGAAGGGAATGCTCTCTCAACAGCCTTAGTATAGCACTTTGTACTTTTAAAGAGATTACAAATATATTATGCCATTTGATCCTCATAAAACCCCTCTGAGAGAGCCTGGACACTTTAAAGACAAAAGAAATAGGCTCAAAGAGATTTTCTAACAGAGCTGGTTAGTTAGTGGTGAAATTAGACCGCCTGGTGCTTAGTGTGTGTTCTTTCCACCACAGTGAAGATTTAGCTGGAAAAGTTGAAAGGAAAATTATCTAACGCTTCAACACATCATTTTTAAAGTTTGCTGGTTTCTTGCTATTTAAGGTTTTTAAAAACTATACACTGTAGATAAGTTAGAAAACCTTGAAAATACAAGTAGGATGACGTTTACCAATGTCAATACCTGTAGGAAAATGATTTTCCTGATTATGTTCCTATATATTTATACAGTTGACATTATGCCAAGATTAAAATTCAATTTATTTATAATATCAGTTTCCAATGATATCAGGAATATGTCTCCATGCTGTGAATACTGTCAGAAATTTTAAAGATAATATTTTATCATCTGGATGTATCATAAATGTTGCAATATACTATTATCAGATAATCATGCTTTTCCTAATTTTTCACATCATTAATAATAATGTAATAAACAAGCTTGGAATTACATCTATAAAAATTAGGATGATTAGTCATAGGGTATAATTGTTTTTAATATAATTGCTACAGATTATCAAAAGTTTTCCTAGAGCTTTGTATCAACATAAAACTCTTCTAATAGTGGAGATGAATACACAGCATTAAAATGTATAGTCTAATTTGCTTTTCCCCAATTTGATCAACTTGTTGACTAGTTTTGGTCTGCATTCCCTTGATTATTAGTGCTTTTCTTTACAGGCTTAGGGGGACATTTCTGATTCTTTTCTCTCCATAATTTTGTAAGTACACTTTTCCTCCTTAAATCTATTTTTGCAGGTCACTCATTCTCCCCTACCATGTCCAGAGTTCAGTGAGTTTTCAGTCTCGTGCAACTGGAAAGAATTTCTGAGAGAAGTTATCAGATCATCTTTAGCCATGTAGTTCTCCAGTGTTCTATTCTTGGAGGGTAGCATTTTTCCAGTTTTTTTTCCATGAAAAATTGATGCTTTAATTTCCCAGATTTTGGAGAGAATGACAATTCACTATGATTAAGACTTACAAGGTAAAATGTTGACTTACTCAATGCTATCTCTTCCTCTTCATAATTGGAGGAATTATTACTTTTCTTGGTTAAGTCACTAGGGGGGATAAAAACAAAACAAAAACTGCCCAAACACTATTTTGCTTTCCCTTGTTTTAGAGCATTATAAAAGCAGTGCCATATTTTATAGAGCCTTTTGGTACTTGCTCCTTCACTTAACAAAATACTTTATGTAGATGAATGCATTGGTAGTCCATTTTCACTGCTATGTTTTTATGCAACAGAAATCTATACAAGTTATTTATTGATTTTTCTGAACATGAGTACTTAAGCTGTTTTTAGTTCTTTAACATTAATTCTAGTTCCATGAACTTTTTTATATGCATTTCCTGGTGCATATTTGCAGACTTTTTCCCTGGATAAATAAATAGTGGAATTATTGGGTTATAGTAGGTCACTTTTTTTCCCACACCACCAGGCATGTTGGACCTTAGTTCCCCCAACCAGGAATTGACACCCTGATTCCTGCAGTGGAAGCACAGAGTCTTAACCACTAGACTGCCAACATAGTCCCAGTAGGTCACTGTTGAGAAGAAATATAAAGCCAATTTGAAATAATTATAATCTTATTCATAGAACTAGGTACTCACAACTTTCTTGGATTGCTCTGTTTAAGGGAAGATGACAAGAAATCCTTTTCAAAAGGCTGGGTTAAAAAAAAATAACAAAGAAACTATATCTAGGTTTAAGCTAGTTCTCATTTCTTTTGGATTTTGCTTCAAAATTACATTTCATGTCATCAAAGCCTAGTTGTAATGTGTGTCTTCTGGATTATAGCATTAAAACATAACCCCAGATGCCTTCTTGGTACAGCAGAATAGCCTAGCAGAGACTCACTCTGCAGTAACCAGACCATGTATGGCATTCCTGAAGCAAGAAAAGTCATATGCATTCATCATTGATTATAAATATTTATTGAGCATTTTCATGGTGTCAGAACTTGGATTGAGGAAGTTGAATGAAGTAAAATGAATGAAATTGGGAAAGGTGAACATCCACAAGGTGAGGCAAATACTGGGTGTCATAACTTGGACTCAAGGAAAGGAGTGAACCATTTGAGAGAGGGGTGCTCAGGAGATAGTGACTAAATGAAGGCTGGAGGATAGACAAGCTTCCAAATAGCACAGGCATGGCAGTAATACTGTCAGTCAACAGGCTAACCTGGCAAAGATTTAGAACAACTTACTGTTCAGGCAAAGAGACAAATCAAGAGGAGCCCACTTGAAAGGAAACTTAGAGAACACCAGGAGGTCATGTGTGTGAACTGTAAAAGCATAGAAACAGGTCTCATAGTGTAGCAAAATGGAGAAAATTTTGTTCACATAACTGCCTCTTAGGAAGAATATTGTAATTACTTGAGATACCAGTAGTGACATGTTCTTGGGAAAAAAGTTCAGATGTTAAAGGCATCAATAATGGCCAAGATTTTAGAGAAAGTAATGAATCCAGTTCTACCCAATGGAAAAAAACAAAAAGGAGAAGGAATAAATAAAACTAAATCAAGAGAAGGAGATATGTAAGGAAGGAGGCGGAACAATATACAGGACCCAATTAAAAATTCTTTACACAACTCCTTCTGTAAATCTTCAGCAAAATTATTCTTCTCATAAAGTGTAGGTGTGAGCAGAGTTTTCAGTTAAGTCCAGTAAAGGGTTGAGTTTTAAATTTGGGAGGAGACAGAGTGGAACCAAGAAGGGTGAAAATGGAAGTGGAAACTGGAAATGGATGTAACCAAAGGAAATTAGCACTAGGGATCTCTAATCTACCATGGGAATAACTATAGTCTGTTATCAGCTGCATAGGCAGATTAGTTCACTTATATCTACAAGGAGTTAGGAACCCTTAGCTAACACCTGGTTTGAACAGGGAAACTCCAAGAACCCCAAAACCACCATGAAAATTGAAGTGCCAAGATTAATATAGCACCTTTAGCTCCAGGGCCAGAAGTTGGTTTGAGTTTAAAAGGACAGAATGGAGGGGTTCAATATGTTAAGTTTAAAATATTTCTGACAAGGAGTTAAATTTATAGCACACATGAGTCTGAATGGACTTGTGGAATCAGTTCAAATACCAACTATTACCTAAAAAGACACTTGGCAAAGAAGTAAAACTGAGGATAATAATGATTTCTACATACATAGAATATGGATCATTTTGAAGGTTAGTTTCATGAGGTTTTCAAATAGTCTTCCTTTTTGTTAAGTTGCTTTTACAGCAAACTTAATACAAACTTCACCTGTGAACTAGGTGAAGGCATTAAAGAGACATTGGGGAGATGTATGTGATGCAGAAATTGAAAGGAACACAGAGCAAATGCTGAAAATACAGAAATGTAGAGAATGATGGGAAGTCATGGAGAGACTCTTCTCTGGTGGGAAGAGAGGGCCAAGTAGATGGCACCATCCAGGACATCCAGTCAGAGTGTGGATTTCTCTTGGATTTAGTTTTGCTGCCCTTCCATATCCTAGCATGTTTTCCTTAAGTGCTATAAATGACCTTCAATATGGCTAGGTTAAAAAATAGGGGGGTAAATTAAAGGTAGCACCTAGCTTAAAATCATTAGATAAAAAAAATTTTTTTTTAAATTACCAGAGACATTTCTCCTCAGTTGTAAGAGAAAAAAAACAAATTAAGACCATCCTCTCTGTCCTTTGTGTAATGTATTTCATTACTAGACAGCTGTTTCTTTTCCCTACCCCTTCTTCTCTTTGTATCCAGATCACTTTGTTGTCTTGTTTTGTTGTCAGTTTGATGCTGAGGTATGTGAGTTCTCCACTCAAACTTTAACATGGTTATTCCTAAAGGTTATAGCTTTGGACTTATCTCTTATCACACTGTATTTTCTGTTGAGAACAGCAAAAAGTCAAGGTTAAGAACAAATAATTTGGAGAAAGTTTAAGTTCAGTTCAGTCACTCAGTCATGTCTGACTCTTTGCGACGCCATGGACTGTAGCACCCCAGGCTTCCATGTCTATCACCAACTCCCGGAGCCTACTCAAACTCGTGTCCATTGCTTCAGTGATCCCGTCCAACCATCTCATCCTCTGTCATCCCCTTCTCCACCCACTTGATTTTTTCCCAGCATCAGCGTCTTTTCCAATGAGTCAGTTCTTCGCATCAGGTGGCCAAAGTATTGGAGTTTCAGCTTCAGAATGAGTCCTTCTAATGACTATTCAGGACTGATTTCCTTTAGGATGGACTTGTTGGATTTCCCTGCAGTCAAGGGACTCTCAAGAGTCTTCTCCAATGCTAACAAGTATGAAAGGGGAAATTAACAATAACACAATAATAGTGGGAGACTTTAATACCCCACTCACACCTATGGATAGATCAACTAAACAGAAAATTAACAAGGAAACACAAACTTTAAATGACACAATGGACCAGCTAGACCTAATTGATATCTATAGGACATTTCACCCCAAAACAATAAATTTCACCTTTTTATCAAGTGCACACGGGATCTTCTCCAGGATAGATCACATCCTGGGCCATAAGTCTAGCCTTGGTTAATTCAAAAAAATTGAAATTATTCCAATCATCTTTTCTGACCACAATGCAGTAAGATTAGATGTCAACTATGGGGAAAATACTATTAAAAATTCCAACATGTGGAGGCTAAACAACATGCTTCTGAATAACCACAAAATCACAGAAGAAATCAAAAAAGAAATAAAAACATCCATAGAAACTAATGAAAATGAAAACACAACAACCCAAAACCTATGGGACACTGTAAAAGCAGTGCTAGGGGGAATGTTCATAGCAATACAGGCTTAACTCAAGAAACAAGAAAAAAGTCAAATAAATAACCTAACTCTACACCTAAAGCACTAGAAAAGGAAGAAATGAAGAACCCCAGGGTTAGTAGAAGGAAAGAAATCTTAAAAATTAGGGCAGAAATAAATACAAAAGAAACAAAAGAGACCATAGCAAAAAATCAACAAAGCTAAAAGCTGGTTCTGTGAGAAGATAAATAAAATAGACAAACCATTAGCCAGACTCATCAAGAAACAAAGGGGGAAGAATCAAATCAACAAACTTAGAAATGAAAATGGGGAAATCACAACAGATAACACAGAAATACAAAGGATCATAAGAGACTACTATCAGCAACTATATGCCAATAAAATGGACAACTTGGAAGAAATGGACAGATTGTTAGAAAAGTACAACTTTCCAAAACTGAACCAGGAGGAAATAGAAAATCTTAACAGACCCATCACAAGCACAGAAATTGAAACTGTAATCAGAAATCTTCCAGCAAACAAAAGCCCAGGACCAGACACCTTCACAGATGAATTCTACCAAAGGTTTAGAGAAGAGCTAATGCCCATCCTACTCAAACTCTTCCAGAAAATTGCAGAGGAAGGTAAACTTCTGAACTCATTCTATGAGGTCACAATCATCCTAATACCAAAACCTGAAAAAGATGCCACAAAAAAAGAAAACCACAGGCCAATATCACTGATGTACATAGATGCAAAAATCCTTAATATTCTAGCAAACAGAATCCAACAACATATTAAAAAAATCATACATCATGACCAAGTGGGCTTTATCCCAAGGATGTAAGGATTCTTCAATATCTGCAAATCAATCAATGTAACACACCACATTAACAAATTGAAAGATAAAAACCATATGATTATCTCAATAGATGCAGAGAAAGCCTTTGACAAAATTCAACATCCATTTATGATAAAAAAAAAAAAACCCTCCAGAAAGCAGGAATAGAAGGAACATACCTCAACATGATAAAAGCTATATATGACAAGCCCACAGCAAACATCATCCTCAATGTTGAAAAATTGAAAGCATTTCCCCTAAAATCAGAACAAGATGAGGGCGCCACTCTCACCGCTACTATTCAAAATAGTTTTGGAAGTTTTGGCCACAGCAATCAGAGCAGGAAAAGAAATTAAAGTAATCCAGATTGGAGAAGAAGTAAAACTCTCACTGTTTGCAGATGACATGATCCTCTACATAGAAAACCCTAAAGACTCCACCAGAAAATTACTAGAGCTAATCAATGAATATAGTAAAGTTGCAGGATATAAAATTAACACACAGAAACCCCTTGCATTCCTATACATTAACCCAATGAGAAAATAGAAAGAGAAATTAAGGAAACAATTCCATTCACCATTGCAATGAAAAGAATAAAATACTTAGGAATATATCTACCTAAAGAAACAAAAGACCTATATATAGAAAACTATAAAACACTGATGAAAGAAATCAAAGAGGACACAAATAGATGGAGAAATATACCATGTTCGTGGATTGGAAGAATCAATGCAATGAAAAATGAGTATACTATCCAAAGCAATCTATAGATTCAATGCAATCCCAATCAAGCTACCAATGGTATTTTTCAAAGAACTAGAACAAATAATTTCACAATTTGTATGGAAATACAAAAAAAAAAAAAAAAACTCGAATAGCCAAAGCAATCTTGAGAAAGAAGAATGGAACTGGAGGAATCACCCTGCCTGACTTAAGGCTCTACTACAAAGCCACAGTCATCAAGACAGTATGGTACTGGCACAAAGACAGAAATATAGATCAATGGAACAAAATAGAAAGCCCAGAGATAAATTCATGCACCCATGGACACCTTATCTTTGACAAAGGAGGCAAGAATATACAATGGAGAAAAGAAAATCTCTTTAACAAGTGACGCTGGGAAAACTGGTCAACCACCTGTAGAAGAATGAAACTAGAACAGTTTCTAACACCATACACAAAAATGAACACAAAATGGATGAAAGATCTAAATGTAAGGCCAAAAACTATAAAACTGCTAGAGGAAAACATAGGCAAAACACTCTCTGACATATAAATCACAGCAGGATCCTCTATGACCCACCTCCCCAGTATTGGAAATAAAAGCAAAAATAAACAAATGGGACCTAATGAAACTTAAAAGCTTTTGCACAACAAAGGAAACTATAAGCAAGGTGAAAAGACAGCCTTCAGAATGGGAGAAAATAATAACAAACAAAGCAACTGACAAAGAATTAATCTCAAAAATATACAAGCAACTCCTGCAGCTCAATTCCAGAAAAATAAATGACCCAATCAAAAAATGGGCCAAAGAACTAAACAGACATTTCTCCAAAGAAGACATACAGATGGCTAACAAACACATGAAAAGATGCTCAACATCACTCATTATCAGAGAAATGCAAATCAAAACCACAATGAGGTACCATTTCACCCCAGTCAGAATGGCTTGCTATCCAAAAGCCTACAAGCAATAAATGCTGGAGAGGGTGTGGAGAAAAGGGAACCCTCTTACATTGTTGGCGGGAATGCAAACTAGTACAGGCACTATGGAGAACAGTGTGGAGATTCCTTAAAAAACTGAAAATAGAACTGCCACATGACCCAGCAATCCCACACTGGGCATACACACCGAGGAAACCAGAATTGAAAGAGACACATGTACCCCAATGTTCATTGCAGCACTGTTTATAATAGCCAGGACATGGAAGCAACCTAGATATCCATCAGCAGACGAATGGATAAGGAAGCTATGGTACGTATACACAATAGAATATTTCCCAGCCATTAAAAAGAATGCCTCTGAATCAGTTCTAATGAAGTGGATGAAACTGGAGCCTATTATACAGAGTGAAGTAAGCCAGTAAGGAAAAGCCCAATACTTATACTAATGCATATATATGGAATTTAGACAGATGTTAATGATAACCCTATATGCAAGATAGCAAAAGAAACACAGATGTATATAGAACAGCCTTTTGGACTCTGTGGGAGAAGGCAAGGGTGGGATGACCTGAGAGAATAGCATTGAAACATGTATATTATCATATATGAAACATTTCCTCCTCATTACCTAAGTTCAGACACTTGTAACTGGTTATTTGACTTACTACCATAGCCTGAGAACTGTTCTCCCTACCTCTATCCTCTCATCCTTTTAATACAACTTATATGTGAGCAGCAAATCATTATGTTAAAACCCTATGTGCCCTAATCACTTCCTTGTTCAAATGGAGTTAAACTTACCACTATTTAAGAGTAATTTAAAGATCACTATGTGGATTGTCAAGATGCTTTTGATCTGCCCAGAAGACCTATTTCCACATTTGTCTTCCAAGACAATCCAAGCTTTCTCTGCTCTGTCACATCCACAGCTCTCAAACCACACCTGTTTTGTTGTGTTTTTTTTTTTCCTCACCACATGTTTTTACTGACTAGAAAATATTTCTTCCTTATCTTACTTTATCAAAGTTTTTCTCAACATTCAAGACCCAATCCAATTTCTCTTTCTGCATAAAAATCCTCTGATTGCTTCTCCTGCTTCATTTGATTCTGAATTTCTATTCTCAGTCTGCCACTGGGCAATGGTTTAAGACTTACACATTATATACCTGAGAGTTCCTACTGTGTGCACTGTAGACTGATCTGGACCACTTGGGAATATTATTTATATTACCTGTAATACCCCTATAATGTAATAATGAGTATCTCAATTTATGTATATGAAATTTGAAGACTTAAGGTTTAAAATGTTGCCCAAACATATCCTGATAACAGACAGAAGCAAAGAGACATGCTAAATATGTGTATCTCTTATATCAGTGCTCATTTCATTATCATTTATTTTGGTGTTCTTTGAAGCATTATCTTGAGGGAGTTACTAAAATATAAATTTCTAATCATAGGACTACTAGGGAAGGGATAAGAAATATTCATCTTTAATAATTTCCCTAGGTGATTCTCATGCACTGGCAATTTTCAAAAACAGTGCCATAATTCACAGAACCTCTCTTTCATTACCACGTTTGTATATATATTAGAACATATACTATGTAAGTGAAAGTGAAAGTCACTCAGTTGAGTCCGACTTTTTGCAACCCCAGGGACTATACAATCCGTGGAATTCTCCAGGCCAGAATACTGGAGTGGGTAGCCTTTCCCTTCTCCAGGGGATCTTCCCAACCCAGAGATAGATCCCAGGTCTCCCACATTGCAGGTGGGTTCTTTACCAACTGACCTATCTATATATTAGTATATAGCATATTATTCTATATACTAAATTCAGTGATGAATATATATTCTTGAAGACAAGAATAATATTTTATTTCCCTCTGTATTTGCCACTGCTCATAGCACAGTGCCTTATACATAATATATACTCAATAAATTTTAGTTGAATTATTGCAATAAATTTCAATTATTGAAAAATCAAAAATTTTAGTTGAAATTATTTAGCTGAAATATTACACAGAAACAATTTCTGTGTTTCATCAGGGCAAAAATTACCTTGAACTTGTTAATAGTAATACATTTTGTTATACAGCAAACTATGAGAAATATTCTTGAAGCTTTGATTTGACATACATACACAAACATGTTCACATTTGTATATTAGTTATAGAACCCCCTGTGGTGGCTCAGACAGTAAAGCGTCTGCCTGCAATGCAGGAGACCCGGGTTCGATCCCTGGGTCAGAAAAATCCCCTGGAGAAGGAAATGGCAACCCACTCCAGTACTCTTGCCTGGAAAACTCCATGGACGGAGGAGCCAGGTAGGCTACAGTCCATGGGGTCGCAAAGAGTCGGACACAACTGAGCAACTTCACTTTCACATACACAAACATGTTCACATTTGTATGTTGGTTATAGAACATTTAGAAGAATGTAAAAAAGAAAATAAGAATGAAAAAATCATCTAAAGACAATGTCTTTTTGTCATAGTTGTTCATTTTACCAAATAATCTTTCTATGTATATTTCATATCTTTCAGGAAAATCACATATATGTGTAACTTGTGTATATGTCTATAAACATGAAAAATTTTGTCAAGTTTATTTTGATGGAAGATTCCAGTATCACTAATACTTTAGTGTAACTACCTGTATAGTCATATTTTCTTTGAAAATCATTTCTAGCTTTTAGTGGGGCTTCCAAAGTAATGTAAATACTCTTGCCCTCTTTCAAAAAGAAGCACAGATCAGTAGTGGAGCAAACTCATCTGATATCAAATAAGCTTTCACCACTGTGTTGAGATTTTTCCTTGGTGATGATAGGAAGTTCTGTGTTATGTCTATTAGAAGGGTCTTTTTCATGTAAACAAAGTGCAATACACTGCCCGATTAATAAGAACAAAAATCCATGAGGGTTTTCAGCAGGAAAGGAAACTTTTAACTTTGCATCAAGGCTCCATATATTCCTGACACTTTGTTTCCAGTTGATTTCAAAAATACTGCCATGTACACACTGCTATATTTAAAAGAGATAACCAACAAGGGCCTAGTGTACAGCCCAGGGAACTCTGGGGAAGGAATTTGAAAAATACATGCATGTATATGCATTACTGGATCGCTTTGCTGTATGCCTGAAACTAACACAACATTGTTAACTATATTCCAATATAAAAGGAAAAAGTTAAAAAAAATACTGATTCCACAGGGATAGGTAATATGAAACTTTACCTTTGAAACTTTAACTGAAGAAGGAAATTCAGGTGTTGGGACAAGATGGCAGAGTAGGAAGATCCTGGGCTTACCTCCTCCCAGACACACACCAAAATAGCATACAAATAGAGAAACTATCTCTAAGAATGACCTGAAGACCAGCAGAAAAGATTTACCACAACTAAAGAAAGAAAATGAAAAAGCTACCTTGAAATACAAGAGGGGTAGAGATGCCATCTGAAGAGCACCCATAACCCTGGCATGGTAACCTACATGTGGGAAGGATATCATAGCTTCAAAGGCTCCCTGTGAGGACCAATAGTTCCAAACCCCATTTCAGGCTCCCCAGCCCAGAGGAGCTGCACTGAGGAGATTAAACCTCATAACATCTGGCTTTGAAAGTCAGTGTGACTTAAATGCAGGCTAGCCAGAAGTTTGTAGGAAAATGAGATTTTGCTCTTAAAGGGCTATGCCCTTTAAATTTACTCTTTCTGAGTTCCAGTGCAGAGACAGCAGCCTGGAAAGAACCCGGGGCATACATGAAAGAAATTCACTAACTTAGAGTGTGTGCCCAAGGAGCAGGGATCTCTTGGAACTTCTCTGGGTACAGAGAGGCAAGTGACAGGTTTTTTTGTTTGTTTGTTTTATGGTTTGATCGTTTTGGTTTGGTTTTTGTTTATGACTTACTCTCTCCCTAGATGATTCAGCACTGGCAAAAGCCATTTCTGACTCTCCCCCTCTAACTTAATAGCACCATTCACACAGTCCCAGGTTTACCCGTGGATGCAATACAGCAGGTGATCCTCCAAAGCTGCTTCTGCTCTTTCCCAGAACCAGCAGGCACCCTTAGCTGGCACCAAAGCCCATCCAAAGCACCACTGCACCCTGCCAATCCCAGCAGACTCCCACAACCGGCACCAGAGCTTCTCCAAATTGGCCCCCTGCCTTGCCAGACCCAAGAGACGTCCTCAGTCAGCACAGGCATCTCCCCAAAGCAACTCCTACCCTGGCGTCTGACCTTGCATAGGCCTTTTAACCAGTTGCACTGAGCACAAACCCAGAACACTAGCATTCCCATAGCAGTCATGGTCATTTCAAACATACACAGCCAACATGAGGGATACTCCTGGGATATGTTCTACACAAAGTCACTCCTTCAAGACTGAGAGACAAACCTCATATACCTAATTCATAGAAACAAAGCAGAGAGTTGGGCAAAGTGAGGAGACAAGGGAATATGTTCCAAGCGAAAGAACAAGACAAAAGCTCAGAAAAAGAACTAAATGAAAACAGAGGTAAGGATCCACCTAGAGAAAAGGTTCAAATTAATGGTCATAAAGATACTCAGTGAACTCAGGAGAAGACTGGAAGAACATAGTGAAAAGTTAAGCAAAGAGACAGAAATATATATATATATTTGAAAATATATATACATATATATATTTCACATATATATGAAAAGAATCAATCAAGGTTCAAGATTAAAATAATAATTAAAAACAAAAACAATAGAGGGAGCCAGCAAAGGATTATATGATGCAGAAGAAAGGATCACCTATCTGGAAGACAAGCTAGTGGAAATCACCCCAAAACAGTAAAGGAATAAAAAAGAAACAACAACAATAACAAAAATGAGGATAGTTTATGTGACCTCTGGCAAAACATCAAGCATACTCACTATAGGAAGTTCCAAAAGAGAGAAAGGATCAGAAACCCTATTTTAAGAAATAATGACTGAAAACTTATTAACCAGGCAAAGGAAACAGACCTGAAAGTCCAGAAAGTACAGAGTGTATCAAACAAGATAACTCAAGGAGACCTACACCAAGACATAATTGCCATAAATTAAAAATAAAGAGAGAATCTTAAAAGCAGCAAAGGAAAACAACTAGTTACATACAGAGGAACCCCCACAAGATTGCCAACTGTGTTTTCAGCAGAGATTTTAGAGATCAGAAGGGAGTAGAACAATATACTTAAAGAACAGAAGGGGGAAAAAAAAAACAACTTCCAACAAAGAATACATTATCCAGCAAATTTATCATTCAGAATTGAAAGACAGTTTCCAAGACAAGCAAAAGCTGAAGAAGTTTGTCACCATTAAAGTGACCAAACAAAAAATGCTATAGGAACTTCTTGTAATAAAAAGAAAATACCATAACTAGAAAAATGAAAATTGAGAAAGAAAAAAGTCTCATAGTAAAAGGGAAAACATGGTAAAAGCAGCAAGTGGATCAAGCATCTATATGCCTAGTACGAAGATTAAAAGAACAAAACTAGTAAAATAATATATAGCTACATAAATCAGGGCTTCCCTGGATAGAGGAAACTGGTGAGCTTCATGGGGTCACAGAAGAGTCAGACATGACTTAGCAACTGAACAACAACAACAACAAAATCAGTTAAGGGATATACACAAAATAAAAAAGATATAAAAATGATGTCAACACATAAGAGGGTGAATTTGGGGAAGATTAAAATGTAGTGTTTTTAGAATGTGCTCAAATTAAGTGAAAGTCAGCTTAAAACAGACACATATAAGAATATTATATAAGAATCTCATGGTAACCATAAACGAAAAAATGGATAGTTGATAAATAGAAAATTTTAAAAAATTAAACAAACATTATACTTAAAAAGTATTTAAACTATGAAGATATTACAGAAGATATTAAGAGAAGTAGGAAGGAATAAAGAAAAAACAAAAAGAGCAAAAAGCAACAAAAAACAACAAAATTGCAAAGGGTACATGCCTATCAGTCATTAATACAAATATAAATGGATTAAGGCCACAATCAAAGGACACAGAGTGCAAAAATAGATTAAAAAACAACCCATCTACATGCTGCCTCAAAAGACTCACTTCATGTCTAAAGATACATGCAGTCTAAAAATGAAGGGATGGAAATAAACATTCCATGCAAATAGAAACAAAAAGAAACCTGCGGTAGTGATATTTATAGAAGATAAAGCAAATTTACAAACAAAGATCATAACAAAAGACAAAGAAGGACATTGTGCTTTGTGCTCAGTCGTGTCCAGCTCTTTGCATCCCCATGGACTGCAGTCTTCCAGGCTCCTCTGTCCGTGGAATTCTCCAGGCAAGAATACTGGAGTGGGTTGCCTTTCCCTACTCCAGGTGATTTTTCCAACCCAGGGATCGAACCCATGTCTCCTGCATTGGCAGGTGGATTTTTTACCAGTGTGCCACCTGGGAAGCCCAAAGAAGGACATTCCATGATGATAAAGTTATCAATCCAAGAAAAAGATATAACACTTGTAAATATGCATATATGTGTGTGTGTGTGTGTGTGTGTGTGTGTATACACCCCCAACATTGGAGAACCTAAATACATAAAACAAATATTAACAAAGGGAGAAATTGACAGTAATGAAATAACAACATGAAACTTTAGTACCTCAGTTAGTTCGATAGCAAATCATCCAGACTGAAAATGAATATGAAACACTAGCTTCACATGGCACATTTAATGACCTGAATTTAATAGATCTCTACAGAACATTTCATCCAGAAACAGCAGAATAGACGTTCTTTTCAAATGCACATAGAACATTCTCCAGGATAAATCACATGCTGGGCCACAAAACAAACTAAAAATAACTTAGTAAGATTGAGATTATACCAAGTATCTTTTCTGACCATGGTATGTGACTAGATATCAACTACAAGAAAAATCACAAACACATGGAATCTAGACAACATACTACTAAATAGCCAGTGAATCACTGAGGAAATCAGATAAAATTTAAAAATACCATGGACAGATGGAAATAGAAATACAACATTTCAAAATAATGGGACACAACAAAGGCATTTCTAAGATGGAAATTTATAACAATACAGGTCTAACTCAGGAAACAGAAATCTCAAATGAACAATCTAACATTACACCTATGGAACTGGAATGACAACAACAACAAATCCAAACTTAGTAAAAGGAAGGGAATATCAAAGATCAGAGTGGAAATAAATGAAGACTTAAAAATAGGAAAGATCAAGAAACTAAGAGTAATTGTTGAAATAATAAACAATAAACCTTTAGCAAGATTCATCAAGAAACATAAAACATGAAAGAGGAAGGAAGAGAGGGAGAGAGCGTGTGTTAGTGTATGTGAGAGAACCCAAATAAAATCAGAACTGAAAGAGGAGAAGTTACAACCAATACAATAGATATCAATAATTTGGGATACAACTCCAAAAAATTATACACCAATAAATTGGGTTACCTGGAAAAAAATGGACAAATTCCTCAAAATACGCAATCTGCCAAGACTGAATCATGAAGAAATAAAAAAATCTGAATAGACCAGTTACTAGTACTGAAACAATAAATAATTATTTATAGCTCTCAACTGGAGAAAGGAATAACAATCCACTCCAGTATTCTTGCCTACAGAATTCCATGGACAGAGAAGCCTGGCAGGCTACAGTGCACGGGGCCGCAAAGAGTTGGACACGACTGAGTGACTAACACAACATAGCTCTCAACACAAAAGTGTACAACTACATATCTTCACAGATGAATTCTACTAAACATTTCAAAGAAGATTTAATACCTATCCTTCTTAAAGTATTCCAAAAAACTGAAGAGGAAGGAACATTTCCAAACTCATTCTTCATGGTCAGCATCACCCTGATAACAAACCAGACAGTGAAATAAGACCACAAACCAGTATCTCTGATGAACATACATGTAAAAATCCTCAACAAAATTTTAGAAAACCAGATTTAACAATACATTAAAAGGAGCATATTGTCATGATGAAGTGATATTAACTCCAGGCATATGAGAATGTTTCAATATCAGCAAATTAAGCAATGTGATACACTACATTAAGAAACTGAAGAATAAAAATCATATGAAAATCTCAATAGATTCAGAAAAATATTCTGACAGAATTCAACAGCCATTCATAATTAAAATTCTCAGTAAAGTGGGTATGGGGAACATACCTCAACTTATAAAGGCTATATATGATAAACCCACAATCAACATCATAATCAGTGGTATGAATGCATTTCCTCTAAGATGAAGAACAAGATAATGATGCCCACTCTTGCTACTTTTATTTAACTTAGTTCTTCCTAGCTAGAGCAATTATATAAGAAAAAGAAATGAAATAAATCCAAAAGGGAAAGGAATAAGTAAAACTGCTATTTGAAGATGGCATGATACAATACATAGAAATCCTATAGACTCCATAAAAAAAAAGCTATGAGAATAAATGGTCTTAGCAATTTTGTAGGATAGAAAATTAATATACAGATTATGTAGTATTTCTATACACTAATAACAACCTATGAGAAAAACAAATGTAGAAAATTGTATCAAAATACCTAGCAATAAAACTAACCAAGGAGGTACTCTGAAAACTATAACACACTGATGAAATAAACTGAAGATGATACAAACATATGGAAAGATTTACTGTGCTCATGAATGGGAGGAACAAATATTGTTACAATATCCATATTACCCAATACAATCTACAGATTCAATGCAATCTCTATCAAAATAAAAGTGAAATTTTTCCATACATAATCCTAAAATTTGTATGTAACCACAAAATACTCCAAATAGCCAAAGCAATTGTGAGAAAGAAAACAAAGCTGGACTCCTAGACTTCAAACTATAATACAAAACTACAGTAATCAAAATAGTATAGTACTGGCATGAAAACAGACACATAGACCAAGGGAAGATAATAAATAGCCTAGAAATAAACCAACTCTTACATGGTCAATTAATTTTCAACAAATTAAACAAGAATTTGGAAAAGATGGCACCTATAATAAATGATGCTTAGAAACCTGGACAGATGCATTCAAAGAAATGAATTTGGACCTCTTTTTCATATCATGTACAGAAAAAAAAAAGACTCAAATGGATTAAATGCTTGAATAGAAGATTTGAAACCATAAAATTCCTGGAAAAAAATATAGGTGTTATGCTCTTTGACATCAACCTTGTAATTATTTTTTTCAATCAATCACCTCAGGCAAGGAAAACAAAAACAAAAATAAACATATGGAACTATATCAAACAGAAAAGTTCATGTACAGTGAAGGAAACCATCAAATAAACAAAAAGGGAACCTACTGTTAGGGAGATAACATTTGCAAATGACATATGTGATAAGAGGTTAAATCATGCAACTAAATATCAAAAGCCAACAATTGATTCAATAAGGGCAAAGAACCTGAACAGACATTTTCCCAAACAAAACATACAGACTGGTAGCAGTCACATGAAAATATACTCAACATCATTAATTATTGGGGAATGCAAATAAAAATTTGATAATCAGATATCATCTCAGAATGGGATAGCATCAAAAATATAAAAACTGTTTGCAAGGATGTTGGAAAAATGGCACACAGGTGTGCTGTTGGTGGAAATGCAAATTGGTGCATCCACTATGGGAAACAGTATGGAGATTTTTAACTACCATCATTTCAGTTCAGTCACTGAGTTGTGCCCGTCTCTCTGTGACCCCATGGACTGCAGCATGCCAGGCTTCTCTGTCCATCACCAACTCCCAGAGTTTACTCAAGCTCATGTCCATTGAGTCAGTGATGCCATCCAATCATCTCATCCTTTGTCATCCCCTTCTCCTCCAATCCAATAATTCAACTTATGGGTATTCACCAGAAGAAAACAAAAATTCTTCATCAAAAAGATACATGCACCCTTATGTACAATGCAGCATTATTTATAATATCCAAAATATAGAAACAACCTAAATGTTCACTGACAGATGAGTGTATGAAGAAGTATGGTGATGGAATATTACTCAGGCATAAAAAGAATGAGGTTTTGCCACCTGCTATAACACGGATAGACTTAGCAGGTATTATGCTCAATGGAATAAGTCAGACAGAGAAAGACAATACCATACAATCTCATTTTTATGTAGAATCTAAGAAACAAAACAGATAAAAGAAAACAAAAACATATTCTTATATGCAGAAAACTAACTCATTTTTGCCAGAGGTAAGGGGGTAAGAAGATGGGTAAAATAGTAAAGAGGATTAATATATACACTTAGTTATAAAATAAATAGGTGGCACTAGTAGTAAAGAACTCAGTAGCAGGAGACATAAGAGATGCAGATTTGATCCCTGGGTCCGGACGATCCTCTGGAGGAGGGCAATGCAACCCATTCCAGTATTGTTGCCTGAAGAGTCCCATGGACAGTGGAGCCTGGTGGGCTACAGTCCACAGAGCCTCAAATAGTTGAACATGACTGAAGTGACTTAGCACATAATACATGACATAAGGAATATAGTTAATAATGCTGCAATAACAATTTTGTATGGTGACAACTGGTTACTGGATTTGTTCTGATCATTTTCTAAGGTATTTGATTGTCAGATCACTAGCTGTACATTCAAAGCTAATATAATAAACCAATGATACTTCAATAAAATGTGAAAAGTAAACACATAAATAAAAGGATAGAAAGTCATCCTTAGAGTGTCATGCTCCATATATTAATGCTGTTCATATGTTCTGCATTTGGTATTCTGCTTTTTTCATTTAACATCATGGAAAATTTACCAATTTATTAAAATTTTTCCAAAATTTAGGGAAAAAAGAACAAATTTTATTTCTTCAATTCTCTTCACATATTGAAGAAAAATTCCATCCACTAATGGTGAAAAAACACATTATAGTAGTAACCACTGAGGAATCCTAAGGTAAAAGATGGCATATTGAAAGAAAATTCAATAACTCTATATCCTCCCTTTCTGAAAAGTTCAATACAAGGACAGTGAAAAGGATTAAGGCATAAAACCAAAGAACAAAAATAACAGTAAAGGGGATAGTAGTAAAATCTTTTTGGAAATGGCAGAGTAGAAAGACAAATGGATTGACTTAACAGATGCAAATAGCCATGACCCTGGTCAGCAGTGAGAAAAATTAAGAGGCAGCATAAATTGTGCTAAAGGTCCTAAATATTCATAAAATATTTATTTCAAGGATTTCTAGCAATAGGAACAAAGCTGAGGCTGAAAACAAGTGGATTAATCAAAGTCTATGAAGATAGAACACCAAATCCTTTCCAAGAGCCCACACAGAAGAGTAAAAATTGACTCCAGCCTCAGGATAAGATCAGAGGAATACCTTTTTTAAAAAGATAATTCAAGTTGAACCCATACCTTACACCATGTACAAAAATTAGCTCAAAACAGATAAGAACCTGAACAGAAGAGCTAAAGCCATAAAACTCATAGAAGACATAGGGCTTCTGAGATTGACACCTAAATCAAAATTAAAAACTTTTCTGCAAAACAGTTTATGAAAAAAGTGAAAAGACAACATACAAAATAGGAAAAAAATCCTTGCAAATCATATATCAGATAAATAATTAGTATCCAGAATAAAGTACTCTTTTAACTAAGCAACAGAACAACAAAATTTTTAAATGGGTATAGTGCTTAAATAAATGCTTCTCCAAAGCAGATATACAAATGGCCAACAAGCACATGTAAAAATGTTCAGTATCACTGGTCATTAAAAGAACACAAGTCAAAATCACAATGGATATTATTTCACACCTAGTAGGGAGATTAGTATCCAGAATATATAAAGTACTCTTTTAAACTAAGCAACAAGTGTCCTTTCATCTTGGGGAATAGTTTGAAAAGGATAAATATTAATTCTTTGTTATGTTTTTGGTAGAATATTCCTGTGAAGCTGTCTGGTCCTGGACTTCATGCTGGGAGTTTTTTAAAATTATAAATTCAATTTCACTACTACTGATCTATGTGTTCAAATTGTCTGTTTCTTCTTGATTCAGTCTTGACGGGTTGCACATTTCTGGAACTTTATCCATCCAATATATATATATAAACAGCTCCTACAACACAATGAAAAAAATTACCCAAAGAAAAAAATGAGCAGAAAGCCTGAATGGAAATTTTTCTGAAGAAGGCTAACAAACATGAAAAGATACTCAACATAACTATTGGAGAAATGCAAATCAGAGTGAAGACAAGTTGTCACCTCATACCTGTCAGAAAGGCTATCATCAAAAGAACACAAATAACAAATGTTGGAGAATATGTGGAAAATAGGGAACCAATGTTCGCTGTTGGTAAGAGTATAAATTGCTGTAGCCACTATGGAAAACAGTATGGACATTCCTCAAAAACCAAAAATAGAAGTATCATATGATCCAGAAATTCCTCTCCTGGGTATATATCCAGGAAATACAAAACTACTGCTTTGAAAATATACACCCACCCCAATGTTCATAGCAGTACTGTTTACAATAACCAAGATATGGAAGTAACCCATTAACAGTCCATTAACTGATGAATGGATAAAGAAGACATGGTGTATGTATGTGTGTGTGTGTGCGTGCACAAATATATATATATATATACACATACACACATACATACATATATACATGAAGTAAAGTGAATTGAAAGTTTCTCGGTCGTGTCCAACTCTTTGCAACCCCATGGATTATAGCCCCCTAGGTTCCTCTGTCCATGGGGATTCTCCAGGCAAGTATACTGGAATGGTTTGCCATACCTTTCTCCCGGGAATCTTCCCAACCTAGGGATCAAACCCTGGTCTGGGCCATTGGGAAGCCCAAGAATACTGGAATGGGTAGCCTGTCCCTTATCTGACCCAGAAATGGAACTAGGGTCTTTTTCATTGCAGGCAGATTCTTTACCAACTGAGCTACCCGGGAAGCCCATATTCTCTTTGATCCATAAAAGAGAACAAAATGCAACCATTTGCAACAATGTGGATGGACCTAGAGAACATTATGCTTAGTGAAAAAATTCAGAAGAAGACAATTACTGTCTGATATCACTCTATGTGAAATCTAAAAAAATAATACAAATGAATGTATATAGCACAACAGAAATAAAGCCACAGATAAGGGAAACAAACTAGTAGTTACTGGAGGTGAGAGGGAAAGGAGAAGGGGAAAGATTAGGATATGGGGTTAAGAGATAGAACTACTGTGTATAAAATAGGCAACAAGGATTTATTTCACAACACAGGAAATTACAGCTATTATCTTGTAAGAACATCTGATGAAGCATAAGCTATAAAATACAAAAACATCATGCTGTACAGCTGAAACTAATATATTGTAAATCAACTATATGTCAATAAAAATACTTTTTAGAAAGCTACTGATTGTACGATTTCATTTCTAGAAAATATTCAGAAGAGGTACGTCCATAATGACAGAAAGCAGATCAGTGGCTGCCACAACTTACAGGGAGTGGGAAATGCTTCTTTGGCACTGGATTTCTTTTGGGGGTGATAAATATATTTTGTTATATAGAGGTAGCAATTACACAACATTGTGAATGTGCTAAATACCACCAAATTGTTTATTTTAAAACAACTACCTTTATGTTATGTGAGTTTTTCACCTCAATAATTTTTAAAAGGTAATTTTTAAAAAAATACAGAGGCGCCTCAGGCAGAAGTACACCAGGTACAACTGTGGTTTTTATGCCATTGTGAAAGAGACCAATTAAGTTAAACTGAATTTACATACTAAATGAAATTTTCCCAAATTTTGTTTGAGAATTCTCACAGTATTTTTAAAACTTCAAGCAGGATTATGGAAGATTGTGTGTGTGTGTGTGTGTGTGTGTGTGTGTGTGTGTGTGTGTGTGTGTGTGTGTGTGTGTGTGTGTGTGTGTGTGTGAAATCTAACTGGCCCTAGAGAAAAGACCTAAACATATGCAGGATGCCTACACGAAAGTGTACAGCCAGATCAACCTACAGCAAAATCCTCAGTTGACCCCACTGACAGGCAAGTAACTTATAATAAAGTTTTTAAGGCCTTGCTCTAATATGATTAAGAAGAAGGAACAATATAACATACGGGGAAAGACTCTGGCAGGAAAAACAGGAACTAAATCACAGAAAAAGAAAAAAAAAAAAGCAACTTGAAGACCACGGAGGGAATGAGAGATATGACAAAATATCTCCTAAAAGATACTGCAATACTTAAATAATAAGGTGATTTTTTTTTTAAATAGTGAAATTGACAGAGCTTTGGAAACAAAATACAGTGACAGGATTGATGAAATTCTCAACAAAGGTGCTGGAAAATAAATTTGAGAGAAATTCTAAGTAAATGGATAAAAAGAGGTAGAAGACAGGAAAGATAAATCATCAGAAAAGTAGGAATTTGAGAAGTGAGAAAATGGAGGGGAATAATCAAAGACCTAATTTAAAAACACATGTGCTTCAGTATTAAATTCTCTTTTCTCTTGTATGCACATTGCAGTCAGACTTTATTTCCAATTATTCTATCAAAGCCTTTCATGTCAAAGTCATCCTTCATTTCCAAGTTGCTATATACTATGTCCAATTCTCTGTCCCTATTTTTCTGTACTTCTTTACATCAGCTGACACAGTTTCCTCATCCTAAATGTTTTTGACCATTTGATGTCTGGGAAAACACTCTGTAGGTTTCTCTAACACCTCACTTCAGGCCTCCACCTTAAGTCTGTTTTGCTAATGCTACACTCCCTGGATTATGTCTGAGCTGCTTCCTGAACCTCTTCTTTCCTCTATTGACAACCCCTTGATTGTTTCATTCAGTATTTTGACTTTAAATACAATGCCTATACTGATAACTTAGAAATGTGCAGCTTTAATGGGAGGGGGGATCGGGATTGGGAATACATGTAAATCCATGGCTGATTCATATCAATGTATGACAAAACCCACTGGAAAAAAAAAAAAATAATAATAATAATAATAAAAGAAATGTGCAGCTTTAAGCCAGAACTCTCTCATGAATTACATCCTCCTAAGTCTAATTTGCTATTCAACCTCCCCACTTAGACACCAAAGAGAAATTTCAAACTTTCACATTCTAAAACAGTTTATAATGCTCAACAATTTATATTGTTCCCTCTTCTGGGTTCCCTATCTCAATAAACAGCAGTAGCATTTTTCCAGTTACTTCGGCCAAAATTCTTGCTGTAATTTTATCCATTTTCTCTCACATTTAAGACCCAATCCATTGGCATATTATATTAGATCTTCCTTGATAATTCCTTGGACAGCAAAGAGATTAAACCAGTCAATCCTAAAGGTAATCAACCCTGAATATTAACCGGAAGGACTGATGCTGAAGCTGAAGCTCTAATACTTTGGCCACCTGATGCAAAGAGCTGACTCATTGGAAAAGACCCTGATTCTGGGAAAGATTGAGGGCAAGAGAAGAAGGGGGCGATGGAGGATGAGATGGTTGGATGGCATCATTGACTTGATGAACATGAATTTGAGCAAACTCCAAGAGATAGATAAGGACAGGGAAGCCTGGCATGCTGCAGTCCATGGGGTTGCAAAGAGTTGGATACTACTTAGTGACTGAATGGCAACAACAGGAATATGTCCAGACATATGGACACAGGGTGGTGCGGGGAGAGTGGATGAATTGAGTAGTACTAACATATACACATTGCCATGTGTAAAAGTAAGTAGGATGCTGCTATAAAGCACAGAGGGCTCAGCTCCACACTCTGTGATGACCTGGAGGGGTGAGATAGTTGGGGGAGGGAGGAGGCTTAAAAAATATATGTATACTTATAGCTGATTCACTTCGTTGTACAGCAGAAACTAACATAACACTGTAAAGCAATTTTACTCCAGTAAGTTTTGTCTTTAAAAAAAAAAAAAAGCAGGATAGGTTTGAATCTCACCAAAAAAAAAAAAAAAAAAAGGACATTTAACTTCATATAAACCTTGATTTTCTCATCTGTTAATTGTGGATGAGATAATACAGATAAAGATTTAAATGTAGTTTCTGGCACAAACTATGCTTTCAGTAATTGTTACTTTTATTTAATAAATACCCTGTGCATTGAATGGAAGAGAATATATCCAGAATCTAACCATTTATCTTTTCTTCCACCTCTATCCTTGTGACTCAACCTGCAATATCTTTCACCTGGATTATTCATTAACCTTTTATCTTGCCTCATTCCTACCATTCTCATCATTCTAAGTGTATCCTCTAGAAAGAAAAACTTTTAGGAGATCTTTCAAAATATAAGTCAGACCATACAACTCCTATATATATTGGGTTGGCCAAAAAGTTCATAAACAGCTTAAGAAAAGCCTGAATGAACTTTTTGGCCAACCCTTTAAAAAATAAATCTCCAGTTGATTCCCCTATAGCTCAGAATAAAAGCTTATGGCCTTATAGGAATTTGCAAAACACCACAAAATCTCAGTTTCAACTGCTCTTTACCTTGTTGAGCTGTACCACACAGGTTTCTAGAAATCCCTCAAGTATGTCCAGTATACCCCTCCCTGGACATCTCTGCTCTTGCTTTCTCACTTCTTTCAGATATTTTCTTAATCATTCTCATCAGGGAGGCCTTCACTAATCATCCTATTTCTTTTAAAAAATAATGATTTTTTCCTTAAGTGAGTCATACAAATAATTTGAGCAATGTTTAACATACCAAGAAGAAAATACTACTCAAAATCCCACCACCCATTAAAAAATTAACAAATAATCAACTTTCTAGACAACTGTCCTTGCAAATAAAGATAATGTATCTATACCAACCTACCTACATACCTATCTATTGAGAGAGATCTACATCTATATCTATAGATACAGATATCTATTTAGGGAAACCAGAATACTATTTCTGACTAAAATTAGTAGACTTTAAGAAAATAATGGGAAATTAAAGTGAAACCCAACAAATTGCTTAACATGTGATAAAAGTTCCTTTACAATGAGAGCTACCATGTTTGAAATGACCATAAAGATTGAAAGGAGTGATTATGAAAAGTCAATATAAATATGAAGTCTCTTTTTGACATATGTTTCAAATTTAGAGGTCTCCATATAACCCTTGCTCTGATGATATAATTAGTACTTCTGTCTTGCCTCCTAAGTTTTATGAGCTATACTATTGACTTTATATTATCTGAAGTTTAATATTTAGGCTCCATTCTATAACCATAGTTCTGGTTCTTTAGTTTTAATCTTTAAGTAGATTCAATGCTACTAGCTAGCAGCTTTTCACTCTAATTGTTACATTTTCATCTTTTAATGGGTTAGATGTGCTTTTATTGAGTTGTTTTGGTAAAAGAACATTGGTGCTACATTCCCTGGTTTCTTTTATGCTTAAAGGTGTTTCTCCATTGACTTAGTATTTGAACTATATCTCTATGGGCTTCCCTGGTGGCTCAGTGGTAAAGAATCCACCTATCAAGGCAGGAGATGCGGGTTCCATCACCAGGTCAAGAAGATCCCCTGGAAAAGGAAATGGCAACCCACTCTAGTATTCCTGCCTTGGAAATTCCATGGACAGAGGAGCCTGGCTGGCTACAGTCCATGGGGTTGCAGAGTCAGACACAGCAGCTAAACAACAATAATTTCTCTGCTAAGTACACTCTTTTTTTGGATCACACTTCATTTTCCATCAGTTAAATAGATGCTTCTCATTATGTTCTGTCACTGAATGCTGTGGTGGGTTCTTTGGAATCCAACTTAATCCCTACATTTTTTGGTTATTTTTCTTTCAAGGCCTCTACCTTTCAGGACTGAAAGATTCAATCATAAGGATATACATTAGTGCCAATTATTTTATATATACATATATTTTCCTGTATTAGATGACATCTTTTCAATATTAAATTCTTGACTTTTTTCATTTTAGAGAAACCTTATATGATATATTAAAGTAGTTCAGTTCAGTCGCTCAGTCATGTCCAACTCTTTGCGACCCCATGGACTGCAGCACACCAGGCTTCCCTGTCCATCACCAACTCCCGGAGCTACTCAAACTCATCTTCATCACTTCAGTGATCCCATTCAACCATCTTATCCTCTGTCATCCCCTTCTTCTCCCGCCTTGAATCTTTCCCAGCATCAGGGTCTTTTCCAATGAGTCAGTTCTTTGCATCAGGTGGCCAAAGTATTGGAGTTTCAGCTTCAACATCATTCCTTCCAATGAATATCTAGGACTGATTTCCTTTAGGATGGACTGGCTGGATCTCCTTGCAGTCCAAGGGACTCTCAAGAGTCTTCTCCCAAGATCACAGTTCAAAAACATCAGTTCCTAAGCACTCAGCTTTCTTTATGGTCCAACTCTCACATCCATACATGACTGATGGAAAAACCATTGCTTTGACTAGATGGACCTTTGTTGACAAAGTAATGTGTCTGATTTTTAATATGCTCTCTGGGTTGGTCAAACTTTTCTTCAAAGGAACAAGCATCTTTTAATTTCATGGCTGTAATCACCATCTGCAGTGATTTTGGAGCCCCCCAAAATAAAGTCTCTCACTGTTTCCATTGTTTCCCCATATATTTGCCATGAAGTGATGGGACTGGATGCCCAGTTTTCTGAATGTTGATTATTAAGCCAACTTTTTCACTCTCCTCTTTCACCTTCATCAAGAGGCTCTTTAGTTCTGTTGTGCTTTCTGCCATAAGGGTGGTGTTATCTGCATATCTAAGGTTATTGATATTTATCCTGGCAATCTTGATTCCAGCTTGTGCTTCCTCTAGCCCAGCATTTCACATGATGTACTCTGCATATAAGTTAAATAAGCAGGGTGATAATATACAGCCTTGACATACTCCCTTCCTGATTTTGAACCAGTCTGTTGGTCCATGGCCAGTTCTAACTGTTGCTTCTTGACCACATACAGACTTCTTAGGAGGCAAGTCAGGTGGTCTGGTATTCCCATCTCTTGAAGGATTTTCCACAGTTTGTTGTGATCCACATAGTCAAAGGCTTTGGCATAGTCAATAAAGCAAAAGTAGATGTTTTCCTGGAACTCTCTTGCTTTTTCGATGATCCAGTGGATGTAGACAATTTGATCTCTGGTTCCTCAGCCTTTTCTAAATCCAGCTTGAACATCTGGAAGTTCATGGTTCAAGTACTGTTGAAGCCTCGTTTGGAGAATTTTGAACATTACTTAGTGTGTGAGATGAGTGCAATTGTGCAGTAGTTTGAGCATTCTTTGGCATTGCCTTTCTTTGGGATTGAAATGAAAACTGACCTTTTCCAGTCCTGTGGCCACTGCTGAGTTTTCCAAATTTGCTGACATATTGAGTGCAGCATTTTCATAGCATCATCTTCTAGAATTTGAAAGAGCGCAACTGGAATTCCATCACCTCCACTAGTTTTTTTCATAGTGATGCTTCCTAAGGCCCACTTGACTTTGCATTCCAGGATGTCTGGCTCTAGGTGAGTGATCACACCATCGTGCTTATCTGGGTTGTGAAGATCTTTTTTGTATAGTTCTTCTGTGTATTCTTGCCACCTCTTCTTAATACCTTCTGCTTCTTTCAATGTTTAATTTTAAAGTAAACACTGCTTAATTCTAATCATTGGATTTTCTATTCCAGAGACACAAGCTGTCCTCATGTAGGACTTTTACTGGCTTTCATATCTGTTATATTCTCTCCAATATGCTTAACTCTTGGTTATTTTCCTCATCTTTTTTGATTATCTGAAACTTTTCACATATGCTAATAATGCTTGACTTTTTACCTCTGCGATTGCTCTTAAAATTTCATTCTGAAGTATTTCATTTTAGTAAATTAATATTTTTACTAACTTGTTCTGCAGCATGGAGTACTTGTGGAGCAATATTTGGCATTCCTCGGGTTTTTGCTATTCCAAATTGTGTTCTTTTCCTAGATTATATTTACTGTGTTTTCCCCCTCACCCCTTCGTTTATTTCCATGCAGAAACTACCAGCTATCTCATGATATTCTCCCTAATTAATAAAAGCCTACATTTTAGGCATATGGCTGCTGGATTGACAGTTACTTTTCCAGCCTCCTTCAGAGATAGGTCTGGCTATGAGGTTATGTTCTGAGAGGGTAGAAGGCAGGAAGGCCATGGGTCTCCAAATGGAGGAAATAGGCTGCAAGTATCATACATTTTTTTCTCTCTCCCTTAAAGTGGCAGGAGGAAACAAACTACAAGTGTCAGAATTTTTTTTCTCTTAAAATTCTGTGTTGCCACAACAACACATGGCTCCACCAGAACTTAACTTTTCTCAAACCTTGAGCTATGTGGTTTTTCTTATAGAAGTGTGTTTCTTACACTATGTTACTGAAGCTATGTATCTGCTTTGGAATTTGTGTTTCTTCAAAATGGTTCCACCTAAGACTAACTTTTGGCTGATAATAGCTCAGCAAACCAGTATTCATATCAATTGTTTTATGGCTGTTTTATGGATGGCTCTTGCCATCCTCTCTCAAAAATTCATATTGTGGGAGAAGGGCCTGATGAAACTCCTTCAGCCTTGAGGTGATTATCTGATTAATAACTTTCCAACAGACATTAAACAGCTTGCTAAAACTAGCACGGGGGTCACTCTCCGTCCTTCTAATGTCTATGTCAGAAGCTTCCTCGGTCCCTTTTTCACTTCAATAAAACTCTGCTTCACAAAAGCTCTTGAGTGATCAAGCCTGGTCCCTGGTCCCTAAGCTAAATCTTCTTCGGAGATCACGAATCTGACACTATTCACCGTAAGCTGTCAGTTCTGGCCACCCAAATGTAATTAGACTTTTTTTTTTTTTTTAAATGAAGCATCTTTTAAAAGCCAGGATATGCACCGTTTACTCTTTCCCCTTTCTTGACTCCTAAAACATGGATACACAGCTGGAATGTGAATGGTCATTCTGCAGCTATAACTACATGTTGAAATCAGAATATCTGACTACTTGTTGTTCTTTTAGTCACTAAGTCATGTCTGACTCTGCAACCCCATGGACTGTAGCCTGTCAGGCTCCTCTCTTCGTGGGATTTCCCCAGCAAGAATACTGGAGTGGGAAGAACACATTACCTTCTTCAGGGGATCTTCTCTACCCAGGGATTAAACTCTTGTCTCCTGCACTAGCAGGATCCCTTACCACTGACAGCCATGAAAAAACATGGAACATGTATCTGTGGACTCTTTTAACATGAGAGCAACAGTTCTTAAAAATCTTGTTTAAACTTGGAGTTTGTTTTAATTGCAGCTGAAACCAATCCTAACAGATAACCCCTCTCTATTTCTTCCTCTGTATTCCTCTCCTTATTTCCTCTCTGGTCACATCTCTACATAATTTCATGCCATTTTTCTTCATTTTGCTCACGCTTCACAGCTTTATTCAGGCTTGTGTTGGCTGTCATGCTCTGTAGGAGATGTTTCCATTATTCCCTTTGGAGGCCTCTTTGGTTTGCTCTCTGAGTTACAGCCTGTGAGCAGGGTTTTCTGTTCTGTCCGCTCATTCCTCTGTGGCCTGAGAACTGGAGCATGTGTGTGGAGGTGGCATCATCTGAGGCAGTTTGCCATCTTGAGGAAAGGGAATAGGTCAGAGGCATTCAAACGTTGGCTCTGCCACTTGCTAGCAGTGCAGTGATGGGTAAATTATTTAACTTTGCTATACCTCAGTTTCCCCATTTTTAAGGAAGTATGCAGTTAAAACCCACATCACAGGTATGAAATGAAAAACAAATAAGATAGTAAAGCAGAAGGGTTTAGAAGTCCACTTGGTGCATTGAGAGAGCTGTGTTTGAGTGTAATCACCATTATGTTTAATGTGACCATACATGAATTTTGATGCTGTTTCTTAGTGTTTTTGGTTGGTTTTTTTTTGTTTGTTTGTTTGTTTTTTATGTTAAACATCGAGTACCCTTTACCCAGTGCCTCATTTCACTTGGATAAGTACCCTTGATCTTTGGGATTTTCTACCAATCCAGTGTGGGTATCAACCTCCATCACTCTACACCCTCCACAGAGCCTAGTCTTTTATTGAATTGCATTTGTACATTGTTTATCTATCTTATAGGCACTGAAATCTTTCTTGTCTCCTTTATTTCAGATTCCAATTGGGGAGCAGCCTGGAAAAGAGGAAGCTAATCTCTACCTAGTAGTCCTGGGTCTCAGTGGCAGCAATAATTTTGCAATTATGTCAAACTTCGGGTAAACATTGAATTACTTTGAGGCTCATAACTTCTTTCTACTTACATAACATCCTACCACCTCTACATCAGAGCTATAATCCTGACTTGTTTTGATGTCTTCTATCATAGATCTCAAAGACCTTCTATAAACTTCCTCTGCATCTCAAGGTTGTTCATCTTATTTGGACGCTAAGCACTTGGGAGTCATAGAGTTAAAGAACAGTGTGGGAGCAGAAGGGACTGAGTCCACATGACTTTATTTCAGCCCAGTGCCTATTCCCTGGTTAATCTTTCCCAGGTCCTCTCTGAGGCATTTTGTCTCACAGCTGCAGAGTCTGAGACAGTGAAATAACCAGAGGGACAAAATAATGACACAAAAATCCTAATCACAAGCTGTAAGATTTCACCATTTATATGCTCTCCATCTCCTTAATTAACTGAATCTTTCAACAAACCAGCTCTTTTCCCTTCCTTTAGGAAAATAACTACAGAACAACTCTGATGATTCAAGAACAACTGGCCCATATTTGAAGGCACATTTGCAGTGAAGTATTTTTAAATTGTAGATGAATACATGTCTACACTCTGTTTTCCTGACCCAGAAAACATAAACTCTGCTTTGTTATATATTAAGCTGTCAGCTTTGACCCCATTTTATATTTGGTGGTGGATTGCTGTCATTACCCTTCCATTTATTTTTGAAGTGGGAAAGTATTTTTTTATAAATTGAATATTTATTAAAATTCATCAAATAACATTTATCTTAAAAATCCAGCATATAAAAGCCTTCAGGTTTTATTTTACCTGCAGTGATAAATACTGGGAAGATTAGGATAAGATGGCCTAAACTGTACCATTTTCTCTCTTCCATTAATTTTGTTCAAGCACATACAAAGAGAGGTGACAGATGACAGGTGAAACTGGTAGCAGAAACAGTTTGCCATGCTTCCACAGGCTAGACTCTACCAAGTGAGGGAAAACAATGGAAAGAAACAGGAATGGAAATGTCTTGACATTATTCTGACAAACAAGATGGTCTGTCTGTGTCATACTATTCCTGGAAAACACATATTAGATACATATTTTGCACCAATTATATGCCCAAGTTTTACTAACTTAGCCATTCCTTTGATTTTTCTTTAAAAAAAAAAAAAAAGATCCTATAGCCTTTAAAAAATACAAACCAATAGGAATGGCCCCTTAAAATTCTTTCCAAACTTTATCATTGCAGTAAGTACTAAGAAAAGTGAGACAAAGGAAAATGCCATTACAGAAAAGATCAGAGTTGAGTATGATTATGGATATCACACTTGAGAAATGCAGTTATATCAAACTGAAAATACATTAGTTACTGTGGATTAGATACAATAGACATGAACTAAAGTAGGGAGGATATATAACAGATTCTTTTCTCCAAATCCTAGCAGACCTTGATAAGAGAATGCTTTCATTTTTGAAAATTCTGAACATTTTAAAGGTTGATTAAATAGGCCAGTTATAATTATATATATATGTGTATATATATTAATATCTGTTTACCTCTCAAATACTTTTTACAGGATGGCTAATGGAAAGGCTTTCCTTGTTGTCAAACATGTTAAGAGCTGGTGTGTGTGCTCCTCAAAATTATACAACATCCAGAACCACATGACACTGACAGGAAAAATTAAGGTAAAAGTAGGAACCAAATAACAATTATTGATGATTTAAATTCTGCTCAACTATGTATGTTCTACTTAGGTAAATAGCAATATTGAAATAATACCACATCCACTTAGTAACTAATAATTTTTTTTCTTTCAGCTTTGGCCACATAGGAAATTTTATAAACCATGGAAATACAATTATCAAGTTTACACTTAAGGTAATTAATCTTCAACTCATATTCATATTAAAATGAATCTGATATTATCTACCCACTTCCTCTGATATAGCTTTCTCCCTGATCTTTTTCAGTCTGGCTTCCTCCCGAAATATAATACTCAAACCACAGTTTCTTCCGGTTTTTAAAAAATGTTCTATATTTCTCTATAATATATTCCTATGTCAACAATTTCTATTGCTGCTTAAGCATTTCCACTTCAAAAAAGTGAAACCTCAAAATTAAAACACACACACACACAATATGTATTTTATCATATTTTCTGGATTACAAAATACTAACATTGGGTATATTTTTAGCTGCAAGAAAGAAAGATCTAACCTAAATAGCAATCTAATTAATTGACCCAAATAACAAAGTCCAAACAGGGCAGTTTTTAGAAGTGAGAAATTCAATAATATCATCGAGTCCAGGCTTTAGTTATTGCTCCTTTTTGCTAACCACAGAAGTTATTTCAGTGTAAAACTTTTTCATCTAAGTGGTCTTAAAGTAACCATGAGGAATAGGAAGGCATACATACTGTCTTCTTTGTATCTATAAGTATAACTTCATGTGCTCCCTGAAAGCTATCCCTTAACAGTACAGATGACTACCAAACTTCTGCAAATATCTTTCGGCATCTCATGGGCTAAAATTAGGCCACATGACCTTACTTGTCTCCAAGTAAGGGAATGGAATTTTGTTTTTACAACTGGTGCTTGTTATAGTTGAGTTCAAAATTTTAAAATTGTTTTCCTTCTGTAGTTTTTATTTCTTCAAGAAGCATTTTTAAAATTTATATCACATTTCACCATTTTAAATACACTTTATATTTTATTCATATTTTATATTTAATTTATTCATATTTTATATTTCACTCATGAAATATAAATGTTTATCTTAAATATAATTTTCTATAAATCATCTGGCGAGGAATAAAAGGGCTGACTTATTGGGATAGTTCTTTGTTTTAAAAGTAAATTGATAAAAAAGGTGAATGAATGACAAAACATTAAGTTTAAGAATTGTGAATTTGCAGAAGTCACCTACATATGGAAGTTGGTGATACTTTACATTTTTATTGAGAACTGCATTGAGATAAAATCTATTTTAATAAAGAACAGAGATTTGATAATCAGCAAATTTAATAATGAGAAAACTAAGGGGACTCACTTGACACTTGAAAGAATTAGTTAAAGACAAATAAAGGACTTTTTTTTAGAGTTTTGACAGACGAAATGAGTAAGGATTTACAAAGTGCTCAAAGTGCCATAGCATAAGAATTGTGAATATTATGAGGCATAGAACACAGGCCCTTACCATGAAGAAATTAACATATGGAAGTTTCAGAAAATTATGTGAAAGATTAAATGGCAATAGAAAATAAACAAGAGTTGAATACAGCCAAAGTAGATGTCTTATTAAATATATTATAATTTGCAAACTGAATTATCCAATAATAATTTCTATTAGAGGTCACAGGCAGAAAAACCATTAAATGAACATAAGAAACTCATTAATGAGAAGTTACTACAAAGCAAAATATAAATTTACCTTTATTGGTAACACTATCAAATAATTAAAGAAGAAGAAGAAAACCTTACATAAATTCAGAATGTAAGAGGAGGGAATATTATTGGGTTGGCCAAACCTGAATGAACTTTTGGCCAACCCAGTACATTATAAAGTAAGCATATCCTTGATACAAAAAAAAAAAAAAAGTAATATAAGAAAATTGCAGACCAAACACTTCTCCAGAATATAGATACCAATACCTTAAAATGATATTCACAACTCCAACCTGACAACATATAAAAAAGATGACCTAGAGGAGCTTATTTCAGGTATGCCAGACTGTTTTAATATGTGAAATTCCATCAATGAAATTTACCATAGTAACAGAATAAAAGAGAAAAACCATAATATACACAGAAAAAGCATTTGGAAAAAGTTTATTCATCTATTTGATTTTTTAAAACTTCTCGGTAAGTTAGAAAAAGAAGGAAACATCCTCAAATCTGAGAAAGAAAGGATATCTATGAAAACCTCACAACCAACATCTCACTTAATGGTTAAATATTGAATGTTTTCCACAAGATAAAGATGTGTTTACAAGTTCTAATCAACATTGTACTGGAAGTTTCAGCAACTAGAATAAGACAAGGAATAAAAGCAAAAGTCTATGGGGTTGCAAAGAGTCAGACACAACTGAGCAACTGAACTGAAATGAAAAGCAAAAGATTTATAGGCAGTTAAGTAAGATGTGAGAGCTTCCCAGGTGTCTCAGTGGTAAAGAACCCGTCTGCCAATGCAAGAGACTGGATTTGATCCCTGGGTCACAAAGATCACCCAGAGGAGGAAATTGCAGCCCACTCCCGTATGCTTGCCTGAGAAATCCTATGGACAGAAGAGCCTGGCAGACTACAGTCCATGGAGTCGCCAAAGGGTCAGACATGACTTAGCAATTAAACAACAAAAACAAGTAAGATGTTTACTATTTGAAAACAACATATTGTTAATATAGAAATCCTAAAGTATCTACTTTAAAACTAGTAGAGTTAATAAGTTAATTTAGCAAGGTCAAAGGATGCTAGTTAGTTAGTCACTCAGTCATGTCCAATTCTTTGCAAACCCCAGGACTGTAGTCCACCAAGCTCCTCACCATGGAATTCTCCAAGTAAGAATACTGCAGTGGGTTGCCAGTCCCTCCTCCAGGGAATCTTCCCAACCCAGGGATCAAACCCAGATCTCTCACATTGCAAGCAGATCCTTTACCATCTGAGCCACAGGCGAAGCCCAGATAATCAAAAAATTTTAATATACAAAAAATCAATTGTATTTCTGAGACCAGGAGTAACCAATTGCTATAGGAAAGAATACCATTTATATTTGTACCATAACCCATAAGATACTTAGAAAAACATTCACATAAAAAGTGCAAGATCCCTACACTGAAAACAAAACATCACTTAGAAAACATTTTAAAACTGAATAACTAGAAAGAAATACAATATTTATTAAAGAAGACAATAGTATTTTTAATTCTCCCCTATTTGACTTGCCGATTGAATGCAATACAATAAAAGTCCAGTTATCTTTTTATAGAGATTGGCAAACTGAATCTAAAATATATGTGAAAATGAAAAGAGTAGGACAAGACATAGCAACTGAACAACAATACAGTGCAGGGTAAGAATCTAGGGGATGAAAATGAGTCTTAACCCCAAACTAACGTTAACGACAATAATTTGAAATGATTCAAAGACCTACACAGAAAAGCTAAAAATATAAAGCTTCTAAAGTTAATCATCAAAGATTAACGTCATATGCTACAGTATGCAAAAAAATGTCCTGGGCACAAAAAGCACTAATCAAAAAATAATAATAAGGGAAAGATTGAATTTAATCAAAGTTAAGAACTTCTATTCATAAAGAACTGGTGTTAAGAAAGTCAGATCAAAGGCTTAGAGAAAGTATTTTCAAAATATGTATTTTACAACAGACTTGGAGTGTATTTAGAATGTACAATGAATTCTATGAATCCATAAGGAAAACAACTGGATTAAAAAATGGCCATGAAACTTGAATAAATTTTTCAAAAAAGAATATATAAAATTGGCCAGTAAGTAAATGAAAAATGTCATCAGTAAGAAGGAAAATACAAATTGAAACTTTAATAAGATACCATTTCAAAGCCATCAAAATGGCTCAAACTAAAAGACTGATGATAATGTTGGGAGATAGGAACATTGTGGTACTCTTTTACACTGCTGGTGGGAATATACAATGAAATGCCCAGTTTAGAGACATATTTGACAATTTCTTTAAAAGGTAAACATGTACCTTTTGATTACAACCTAGCAATTTCATTTCTATTTTCCCAAGATAAATAGATACAAGTCCATAAAAAGAACTGTACAAATGTGTTCTTAGTAGCTCTATTCATAAAATTAAATAACTGGTAAAAAACCTCAAAAAACCCTCAATGTCCATCAGTAGAAGAAAGGATAAACAAATCATAGCATATTCAAACAATGGTAAACTACTCTGCAATAAAAATACAATCACTGATATAGTCAGTAATAGGGATGAATCTCCAAAACATTGTGATGAACAAATGAATCCAGACACAAAGAGTAGGTGACATATATATTGCATGTGTATGAAGTTTAAAACTAGGCAAAGCTTATCTATGGTGGTGGAACAGGAAATTGTTGCTTCCAGCAGATTTGGTGGCCTGGGTGGTGAGGAACAGGAAAACATGATAGACATATTCTGAATTATACTGTGGCTATAGGTTATCTGGCTGGATACACCTGTCAAAACACAAACTCTACACTTAAGTTATATACAATTCAATATATATGAACCTGCCTCAAGTATATATGTGTGTGTGTGTATGTGTGTGTGTGTGTACACACTTGAGGCAGATATATAAGTTTTACCTCAAGTAGAACTTATATACCTCTTGATGGAAAAATCCATATATTTCAAGGGATAGTCATAGAGAGCAACTATCACCATCTCCTACAGAACATGACCCTTTGTTAATAATTAGGCAAATGTGAATCTATGGTAATTGAGCCAGGCTAGGTAACAAAAACAAAAACCAAGTGAGGGTAAACATATTATGACTACAAATGTAGGTAATACTAGGTGATCATTACCTAGGCAAGTCTTTTGTCTTCACTGAATCTCAGTTTCTCATCTATAGAATCAAAATGATTAGGTGTCAGGGAATTTTATCATCATTTTTTTCTTGAAACATTTTATCTATAATCACAACATACAGAAATAAAGGCAGAACTTCCCTAGTTGAAGTGGAATGGGGCTTCAGTACACATCCATATAGGCCTGCCTGTTTCCACTGCAGTGGGTCCCAATGCATCTCTGGGGAACCCTATGATTCTGACAAAGATACTTCAAAGCTCTGTCTTTGAAAGCTTTAGCCTCAAAGTAATTAATCTGCAATTTATTTTTAATGCAATTATATTTCGATGCTCATTTTAATGGTATATTATTTATTTATATAGACACAAAGCGCTGTATAAGTCTAATGTGTACCACATAATGATCTGATTTACATCCACCATGGAGTGATTATCACAATAGGTGGATGAATATCATCTCATACAGACACAAGCTAAATGGAAAACATTTTTCTTCTGATAAGAATGCTTAGGTTTATACTCTCTTGACTATCATAAACAATAAATGGCAGTGTTAATTACGTTTACCATGTTGTACATTACATCCCTAGTACTTACTTATATTATAATTGGAAATTTGTACTTTTTGACTACTTTCAGCCAATTGCCCCTCCCCCCACCTCTTCTCACCTCTGGTAACCACAAATCTGACCTCTTTTTGTATGAGTTTGTTTTGAAGTATAATGGACCTACAATAGTATTAGTTCCTGTTACATGACGTAGTGACTCAATATTTTGATGCATTTTAAACTGATCACCATATTAAATCCAATTACCATCTGCACCATACAAAAATATTACATAGTTATTGACTATATTCCCCATACTGCTTTCTTCATACCTGTGACATTTATTTTGCAACTGGAAGTTTGTACTTCATGATCTCCGTTACCTATTTCTTTCCTCCCCTGACTCGTCTCCCCTCTGACAACCACTTATTTTTTTCTCTGTATTTATAATACTCTTTGTTTTGTTATATTTGTTCAATTTTAGAGTCCATGTATAAGTGAAACCATACAGGATTTGTCTTTGTCTGGCTTATTTTACTTAGCATAATACCCTCTAGTTCCATCCATGCTGCTACAAAAGGCAAGATTTCATTCTTTTATTAGTAATAGTCCACTGTATATTTATCAATCTATGTGTCCAGTCTCTCAGTCATGTCTGACTCTTTGTGACCCCATGGACTGTAGCCCACCAGCTCCTCTATTGATGGAATTTTCCAGGCAAGAATACTGGAGCAGGTTGCCATTTCTTACTCCAGGGGAACTTCCCAACCCAGGGATCAAACCCGTGTCTCCTGCACTGGCAAGTGGATTCTTTCAATTTATCCACCTAGGAAGCCCCACAGAAAGAGAGAGAGATACACACCACATTTGTTGCATTCGTCTATTGAAAGGCATTTAGGTTTATTCCATTTCCTGGCTATTGTAAATAATTCTTCAATGAACATGGGGGTGCACATATTGTTCTGAATTAGTATTTTTGTTTTCTTCAGATAAATACCAAGAAGTGGAAGTTTTGCTAGATCTATTAGTTTGCTAGAACTATTTTGTAGTTCTATTTTTAATTTTTTGAGGAATCTGCATACTGTTTTCTGTAGTGGTTTCATCAATATACATTCCCACCAACTGCGTTCAAGTGTTCACTTTTCTCTACATCTTCACCAACACAGATTTATTGCCTTTTTGACAATAGCCATTCTGACAGGTATGAGATGATATCTCATTGCAGTTTTGATTTGCATTTCCCTGATGATTAGAGATGTTGAGCATCTTTTCATATACCTGTTGATCATTTGTATGTCTTCCTTGAAAAAAAACATGTTAACATTCCCTGCCCATTTTTTAATCAAGTGTTTTGTTTTGTTTTTGAAGTCAACTCAAGTAAGTTCTTTGTATATTTTGCAATTAACTTCATATCAGATATATAATTTGCAAATATCTCCTTCCCTTCAAGAGATATATCATTTGCAAATAGCTCCTTTCATTCAATCTATCCCCCATTGTACATCTTACCTCCTTTGTCATAGATTGATTGTTCATAAAATTGTGGATTCATTTCTAGGCTCTCCATTTTGTTCCACTGATCTATGTAATTGTTTATGGGCCAGTGCCATACTGTTTTGATTAACATAGCATTATAGTATAGCTTGAAGTTGGAACATGATACCACTAGCTTTGGTCTTCTATCTTAAAATTGTTTTGGCTTTTTGGGGCCTTTTTTGATTTCATACAAATTTTAGAATTATTTGTTGTTGTTTTGTGGAAAATGACATTGGTATTTTGATAGGGATTGCATTGAATCTGTAGATTGTTTTGGATATTGTGGTCATTTCAAAAACACTAATTCTTCCAATACACCAATGTGATCATAGTATATGATACCACTTGATCATAATATATGATCCTTTTAATGTATTGTTGGATTTGGATTGCATGTATTTTTGAGGATTTTTGCATCTATATTAATCAATGACATTGCTCTGGAGTTTTCTGTGATAACTTCATCCAGTTTTGGTATCAGGATAACACTAGCCTCATAGAGTGAGTTCAGAAGTTTTCCTTCCTCTATAATTATTTGAAATGATTTGAGAAGGATAGGTGTTAACTCTTCTGTAAATGTTTTATAGATTTCACCTGCAAAGGCATCTGATCCTGGATTTTTGTTTGAAATTTTAATTACTGATTCAACTCATAATTAGTAATTGGTCTGTTCATATTTTCTAATTCTCCTTGTTTCAGTCTTACAACATTATACATTTTTAGGAATTTGTCCATCTCATCTAGGTTATCCATTTTATTGGCATATAATCATTTATAGTAATCTATTGAGATCCTTTGTATTTATCTGGTATTGGTTGTAACCTTTCCTTCCATTGATTTGGACCCTCTTTTTATTTTAATAAGTCTGGTTAAGTTTTATCAATTTTGTTTATGTTTTCAAAGAGTCAGTTCTTAGTTTCATGGATCTTTTCTAGTTTCCTTTAGTCTTTATTTCATTTATTTTTCCTCTGATCTTTGATTTCTTTCCTTCTGTTAACTTTTGGTTTTATTTTTTATTCTTTTCCTAATTCTTTCAGATAAGGTAAAGTTCTTTGAGTTGTTTGTTTGTTTTGTTTCCTGAGGTAGGTTTGTATTGCTATAAACTTCCCTCTTAGACTTGTTTTTGCTTAATCCCATACATTTTGGATTACTGTTTGTTATTTTCATATGTCTCCAGGTATTTGATTTCTTCTGTGATCCATTAGTCATTTTGTAGCATATTATTTAACTCCATGTTTTCATGTGTTGGTCTTCTCTGGTGGCTCAGAGGGTAAAGCATCTGCCTGTAATGTGGGAGACCCAGGTTCAATCCCTGGGTCAGGAAAATCCCCTGGAGAAGGAAATGGCAACCCACTGCAGTACTCTTGCCTGGAAAATCCCATGGACGGAGAAGCCTAGTAGGCTATATTCCATGGGGTCACAAAGAGTTGGACATGACTGAGCGACTTCACTTTAACTTTTTCATGTGTTGGGTTTTTTCTTTTTTCATTTTTTTCTCTTGTAGATGATTCCAATCTCTTAGGATTATTGTTGCAAAAGATGCTTGGTATGATTTCAGTTTTTCTAAAATTTACTGAGACTTCTTTCATGGCCTAGTATATGATTTATCCTGGAAAATTTTCCATGTGCACTTGAAGTGAATGTGTATTCTGTTGCTTTTGGATGGAATATTACATACAGATGCATATATATACATATATATATGTATACATATATATAAACAGGCAGACACACACACACATTAATGTTCCCTACTATTATTTTTATCCACTTCCCTGGTGGCTCAGGTGGTAAACTGTTTGCCTAAAATGCAGGAGACCTGGGTTTGATCTCTGGGTCAGGAAGATCCCCTGGAGAAGAAAATAGCAAACCACTCCAATACTCTTGCCTGGAAAATCCTACGGATGGAAGAGCCTGATAGGCTACAGCCCATGGGGTCACAAACAGTAGGACACGAATGAGTGACTTCACTTCATTATTATTTTTACTATCAATTTCTCCTTCAAGTCCATTAATATTTGTTCTACATATTTAAGTATTCATATGTTGAATTCATGGGCTTCCCAGGTGGTGCAGTGGTAAAGAATCCACCTGCCAGTGTAGGAGATGCAGGTTTGATCCCTGGGTCAGGAAGATCCCCCGAAGAAGGAAATGGAAATCCACTCCAGTATTCTTACCTGGTAAAGCCCATGGACAGAGAAGCCTGGAGGTCTATAGGCGATGGGGTCACAAAAGAATTGGACACCACTTACCAACTAAACAACAACAACAAATGTTGGATGCACTGTTGTTCAGTTGCTCATTCATGTTTGACTCTTTGAGATCACATGGACTGCAGCATGCCAGGCTTCCCTGACCTTCACCATCTCCCTGAGCTTGCTCAAACTTATGTTCATTGAATTGATGATGTCATCCAACCATCTTGTCCTCTGTCTTCCCTTCTCCTCCTGCCTTCAATCTTTCCCAGTATCAGGGTCTTTTCTAAAGAATCAGTTCTTCACATCAGGTGTCCAAAGTATTGGAGCTTCTCTTCAATATTAATCCTTCCAGTGAATATTAAGGATTGATTTCCTTTAGGATTGACTGGTTTGATCTCCTTGCAGTCCAAGGGACTCCCAAGAGTCTTCTCCAACACCACAGTTCAAAAGCATCAATTTTTTGGCACTCAGCCATCTTTCTGGTCCAACTCTCACATCCATAAAGACTACTGGAAAAACCATAGCTTTGACTTTATGAACCTTTGTTGGCAAAGTAATGTCTCTGCTTTTTAATATGCTGCTAGGTTTGTCATAGCTTTTCTTCCAAGGAGAAAGCGTCTTTTAATTTCATGGCTTCAGTCACCATCTGCAGTGATTTTGGAGCCCAAGAAAATAAAGTTTGCATTGTTTCCACTGTTTTCCCATCTATTTGCCATGAAGTGATGAGACCGGATGTCATGATGTTAGTTTTTTGAATGTTGTTTTAAGCCAGCTTTTTCACTCTCCTCTTTTACCTTCATCAAGAGGCTCTTTAGTTCCTCTTCTCTTTCTGCCATATGGGTGGTGTCATCTGCATATCTGATGTTACTGATATTTCTCCTGGCAATCTTGATTCCAGCTTGTGCTTCATCCAGCCTGGCTTTTCACATGATGTACTCTGCATGTAATAAGCAGGGTGACAATATACAGCCTTGATGTATTCCTTTTCCAATTTGGAACCAGATGGTTGTTCCATGTCCAGTTCTACCTGTTGCCTCTTGATTTGCATACAGATTTCTCAGGAGGCAGCTCAGGTGGTCTGGTATTCTCATCTCTTTAAGAATTTTCCACAGTTTGTTGTGATCCATTCAGTCGAAGGCTTTAGTGTAGTCAGTGAAGCAGAAGCAGATGTTTTTCTGGAATTCTCTTGCATATTTATTTATAATTGAATCTTCTTGGACTAATGCTTTGATCGTAATGTAATGTCCTCTTTGTCTCTTGTTATGGTCTTTGTTTTAAAGCCTATTTTGTCAGAGATGTACTGGCATTCTTACAATTAATAAGTCTGGGTTATTTTTATGATTTCATGAGATCAAATTGAAACATTCAGTAACAGAAAGAAAATGAGTAACTTCTGTTCTAAAGCATTATAGTTAAGTTGGGGTTTTTCTGGAGGTTGGTCTGAAGAGTACACATGTAAACTAGATTTTCTAAAAATATATTGACTGAGGGGTGGTCCTAAGATGGTGGAGGAACAGGACAAGGAGACCACTTTTCCCCCGCAAATTCATCAAAAGAACATTTGAACGCTGAGCAAATTCCACAAAACAACTTCTGAATGCTGCCAGAGGACATCAGGCACCCAGAAAAGCAGCCCATGTCTTCAAAAGGAGGTAGGACAAAATATAAAAGACAAAAAGAGAGACAAGAGAGGTAGGGATGGAGATCTGTCCCAGGAAGGGAGTCTTAAAAAAGAGAGAAGTTTCCAAACACCAGGAAACACTCTCACCGGGGGGGTCTGTGACAAGCCTTGGAATCTCAGAGGGCAACATTACTAGGAGGAAAAAATAAATACATAATCAATTAATTAAAACCCACAGATTACGTGCCTAATGGCTACTCCCAGTGGAGAAGCAGCCCAGATGCTCGCATCTGCCATTAGAAAGCAGGGGCTGGACAGAGAGGTGCAGGCTGCATTGCTTAGGGTAAGGATTGGGCCTGAATGCCACGAGGGCAATCTGAGGGAACTACCTTGAGATAGCAATCCAGACTGTGGGATAGCTATCCCATGAAATGCCCTAACCCAAGACACTGCCAGGCCCGCTCAAAGAACAAGGGACTGAGCAGAGCTAGCTGGCTGTGAACCGGCCCATCCCCCGCCGGAGACAGGTAGGCGACGGCAGCCAGAGCCAGAAGCGGGCAATCACTGCCCCAGAGAGACATCCTCCACCAAACTACAAGCAGGCTTCCTTGTTAACCAAGGCTTCTTGGGATTCTGGACAGTTGACATCCGCCAGGAGGGTCGCAGCCAGAGATCAGCTCCCCAGAAGAAACACACGGCACACCTGGAAAGGTGCGCCCATTGTACACCCAGAAAATGGAGCAGCTGGGACGGGGTGGGGGGGTGATAAGATGCACCCTCAAACTGGGGGCTACTGCACTCACCAAGCACCTGGTCACCTGAGCTGCTCAGACCTGGGACGGGCACAAAATGCAGGCCCAACTGAATCTGCACCTTTGTGGAGTACCCAAGAATCTGAACCTGAGCGACTTAGACCTGGGAAGTGCACGCAACCCAGGGCCCGCCACAGACAGTTCCCGGCAGAGTGACCTAGAGCCTGAGCAGTGTAGACCATGAGACCACACATGCAGTGAGCGGGGGCAAACCCAGTGTGGCTGAATCACTGTGAGTGCTCCCCACACTCGCCAGTGATGTTTGTCTGCAGAGTTCCTCCCTCCCCGCAGCACGACTGAGCAAGTGAGCCTAAAAAAGTGACCACCACTGCCCCCTTCTGTCAGGGCAAAAATTAGACACTGAAGAGACCAGCAAACAGAAGCTAAAATAAGCAGAGGAAACCGCTTTGAAAGTGACATGAGCAATAGACTAAAACCCTGTAGTCAGCACTGACTACATAGGAAGGGGCCTATAGATCTTGAGAAGTATAAGCTGGATCAAGGAATGATCTGAAAATGAACTGGCCCCACACTTTCCACAACAGCTCCAGAGAAAGTCCTAGATATATTTTTACTATTATCATTTTTAAATTTTTTTAATTTAAAAAAAAAAAATTTAAGTCCTCTTTTACTCCTTTTTCATTTTTATAACCTACTATTCCTTGCCCCCCAAAAAAGACCCTATTTTTAAAGCAAACTTCATATATATACATATATATATATAATAATTTTTGTGACTTTTTTTTTTAATATTGTATTTTTGAGAATCTAACCACTACTCTAGATTTTTAATCTTTGCTTTTTGGTATTTGTTATCAATTTTGTGCCTTTAAGAACCCAATCTTCAGTACCCATTTTTACCTGTGAGTGAGATTACTGGCTTGATTGCTCTCTCCCCCTTTTGACTCTCCTTTTTCTCCACCAGGTCGCCTCTATCTCCTCCCTCCCCCTTCTCTTCTCTGCCCAACTCTGTGAATCTCTTTGTGTGTCCTGGGCTGTGGAGGATATTTAGGGAACTGATTACTGCCTGGATCTGTCTCTCTCCTTTTGAGTCCTCATTTTATCCTTCTGGCCACCTTTGTCTCCTTCCTCCCTCTTCTCTTCTCTGTGTAACTCTGTGAACATCTCTGAGGGGTCCAGACTGTGGAGAGCACTTAGGGAAGTGATTACTGGCTAGCTTGCTCTCTCCGCTTTTGATTCCCCCTCTTCTCCTCCTGGTAACCTCTATCTCCCTCCTCCCTCTTCTCTTCTCCATGTAACTCTGTGTACCTCTCCAGGTGTCCCTCACTGTGGAGAGACTTTTCATCATTAACCTAGATGTCTTACCATCGGTGCTGTATAGATGGAGAAGTCTTGAGGCTACTGTAAGAACAAGACTGAAAACCAGAGGTAGGAGGCTTAAGTCCAAATCCCGAGAACACCAGAGAACTCCTGACTCCAGGGAACATTAATAGATAGGAGCTCATCAAGAGCCTCCATACCTACACTGAAACCAAGCACCACCCAAGGGCCAACAAGTTCCAGAGCAAGACATACCATGCAAATTCTCCAGCAACACAGGAACATAGCCATCAGCTTCAATATACAGGCTGCCAAAGTCACACAAAACCCACTGATATCTCAAAACTCACTACTGTACACTTCATTGCACTCCAGAGAGAAGAAATCCAGCTCCACCCACCAGAACACCTACACAAGCTTCCCTAACCAGGAAACCTTGACAAGTCACCCTTCCAACCCCACCTACAGTGAGGAACCTCCACAATAAAGAGGAACCACAAACTGCCAGAATACAGAAAGGCCACCCCAAACACAGCAATATAAACAAGATGAAAAGGCAGAGAAATACTCAGCAGGTAAAAGAACAGGATAAATGCCCACAAAATCAAACAAAAGAGGAAGAGATAGGGAATCTACCTGATAAAGAATTCCAAATGACGACAGTGAAAATGATCCAAAATCTTGAAAACAAAATGGAGTTACAGATAAATAGCCTGGAGAAAAGGATTGAGAAGATGCAAGAAATGTTTAACAAGGACCTAGAAGAAATAAAAAAAGATATGAATAATGTAATAAATGAGATAAAAAACACTCTGGAGGGAACCAACAGTAGAATAACAGAAGGCAGAATTTAGGATAAGTGAGGGAGAAGATAAAATGGTAGAAATAAGTGAAACAGAGAGGAAAAAAGAAAAAAGAATTAAAAGAAATAAGGACAACTTCAGAGACCTCTGGAACAATGTTAAACACCCCAATATTCAAACCATAGGAGTCCCAGAAGAAGAAGACAAAAAAAGACCATGAGAAAATACTTGAGGAGATAATAGTTGGAAGCTTCCCTAAAATGGGGAAGGAAATAGTCACCCAAGTCCAAGAAAACAAGAGAGTCCCAAACAGGATAAACCCAAGGCAAAACACCCCAAGACACATATTAGTCATATTAATGAAGATCAAACACAAAGAGCAAATATTAAAAGCAGCAAGGGAAAGCAAAAAATAACACACAAGGGGATTCCCATAAGGATAACAGCTGATCTTACAATAGAAACTCTTCAGGCAGGACATGCTTAAAGTGATGAAAGAAAATAACCTACAGCCCAGATTACTGTACCCAGCTAGGATCTCATTCAAATATGAATGAGAAATCAAAAGCTTTACAGACAAGCAAAAGCTGAAAGAATTCAGCACCACCAAACCAGCTCTCCAACAAATGCTAAAGAATCTTCTCTAGACAGGAAACACAGAAAGGGTGTATAAAGTCAAACCCAAAACAACAAAGGAAATGGCAACAGGATCATACTTATCAGTAATTACTTTAAATGTAAATGGGTTGAATTCTCCAACCAAAAGACAAAGACTGGCTGAATGGATACAAAAACAAGACCCCTATATATGTTGTCTATAAGAGTCCTATCCCAAAACAAGGGACACATACAGACTGAAAGTGAAGGGCTGGAAAAAGATATTCCATGCAAATAGAGACCAAAAGAAAGCAGGAGTGGCAATACTTATAACAGATAAAATAGACTTTAAAATAAAGGCTGTGAAAAGAGGCAAAGAAGGATACTACATAATGATCAAAGGATCAATCCAAGAAGAAGACATAACAATTATAAATATATATGCACCCAACATAGAGGCACCACAATATGTAAATCAAATGCTAACAAGTATGAAAGGGGAAATTAACAATAACACAATAATAGTGGGAGAATTTAATACCCCACTCACACCTATGGATAGATCAACTAAACAGAAAATTAACAAGGAAACACAAACTTTAAATGATACAATAGACAAGTTAGACCTAATTGATATCTATAGGACATTTCACCCAAAAACAATGAATTTCACCTTTTTCTCAAGTGCACATGGAACCTTCTCCAGGATAGATCACAACCTGGGCCATAAATCTAGCCTTGGTAAATTCAAAAAAATTGAAACCATTCCAAGCATCTTTTCTGACCACAATGCAGTAAGATTAGATGTCAATTACAGGAGAAAAACTATTAAAAATTCCAACATATGGAGGCTGAGCAACATGCTGCTGAATAACCAACAAATCACAGAAGACATCAAAAAAGAAATCAAAATATGCATAGAAATGAATGAAAATGAAAACACAACAGCCCCAAACCTATGGGATACTGTAAAAGCAGTGCTAAGGGGAAGGTTCATAGCAATACAGGCTTAACTCAAGAAACAAGGAAAAAGTCAAATAACCTAACTCTACACCTAAAGCAACTAGAAAAGGAAGAAATGAAGAACCCCAGGATTGGTAGAAGGAAAGAAATCTTAAAAATTAGGGCAGAAATAAATGCAAAAAAACTAAAGAGACCATAGCAAAAATCAACAAAGCTAAAATCTGGTTCTTTGAGAAGATAAATCCATTAGCCAGACTCATCAAGAACCAAAGAGAGAAGAATCAAATCAACAAAATTAGAAATGAAAATGGAGAGATCACAACAAACAACACACAAATACAAAGGATCATAAGAGACTACTATCAGCAATTATATGCCAATAAAATGGACAACTTGGAAGAAATGGACAGATTCTTAGAAAAGTACAACCTTCCAAAACTGAACCAGGAAGAAATATAAGATCTTAACAGACCCATCACAAGCACAGAAATTGAAACTGTAATCAGAAATCTTCCAGCAAACAAAAGCTCAGGACCAGACACCTTCACAGCTGAATTTTACCAAAAATTTAGAGAAGAGCTAACACCTATCTTACTCAAACTCTTCCAGAAAATTGCAGAAGAAGGGAAACTTCCAAACTCATTCTATGAGGCCACCATCACCCTAATTCCAAAACCTGGAAAAGATGCCACAAAAAAAGAAAACCACAGGCCAATATCACTGATGTACATAGATGCAAAAATCCTTAACAAAATTCTAGCGAACAGAATCTAACAACATATTAAAAAGATCATCTGTCATGACCAAGTGGGCTTTATCCCAGGGATGCAAGGATTCTTCAATATCCACCAATCAATCAACGTAACACACCACATTACCAAATTGAAAGATAAAAACCATATGATTATCTCACTAGATGCAGAGAAAGCCTTTGACAAAATTCAACATCCATTTATGATAAAAACCCTCCAGGAAGCAGGAATAGAAGGAACATACCTCAACATAATGAAAACTATATATGACAAACCTACAGCAAACATTATCCTCAATGGTGAAAAATTGAAAGCATTTCCCCTAAAGTCAGGAACAACACAAGTGTGCCCACTCTCACCACTACTATTCAACATAGTTTTGGCCACAGCAATCAGAGCAGGAAAAGAAATAAAAGGAATCTAGATAGGAAAAGAAGATGTAAAAATCTGTTTGCAGATGACATGATCCTCTACATAGAAAACCCTAAAGAATCCACCAGAAAATTACTAGAGCTAATCAATGAATATAGTAAAGTTGCAGGATATAAAATTAACACACAGAAATCCCTTGCATTCCTATATACTAACAATGAGAAAACAGAAAGAGAAATTAAGGAAACAATTCCATTCACCATTGCAATGAAAAGAATAAAATACTTAGGAATATATCTACCTAAAGGAACAAAAGACCTATATATAGAAAACTATAAAACACTGATGAAAGAAATCAAAGAGGACAAAAATAGATGGAGAAATATACCATGTTCGTGGATTGGAAGAATCAATATAATGAAAATGAGTAACTACCCAAAGCAATCTATAGATTCAATGCAATCCCTATCAAGCTACCAAAGGGATTTTTCAGAGAACTAGAACAAATAATTTCACAATTTGTATGGAAATACCTAAAACCGACTAGCCAAAGCAATCTTGAGAAAGAAGAATGGAACTGGAGGAATCACCCTGACTCACTTCAGGCTCTACTACAAAGCCACAGTCATCAAGACAGTATGGTACTGGCACAAAGACAGAAATATAGATCAATGGAACAAAACAGAAAGCCCAGAGATAAATCCATGCACCCATGGACATCTTATCTTTGACAAAGGAGGCAAGAATATACAATGGAGAAAAGACAACCTCTTTAACAAGTGGTGCTGGGAAAACTGGTCAACCACCTGTAGAAGAATGAAACTAGAACAGTTTCTAACACCATACACAAAAACGAACACAAAATGGATTAAAGATCTAAATGTAAGACCAGAAACTATAAAACTCCTAGAGGAAAACATAGGCAAAACACTCTCTGACATAAATCACAGCAGGATCCTCTATGATCCACCTCCCAGAGTATTGGAAATAAAAGCAAAAATAAACAAATGGGACCTAATGAAACTTAAAAGCTTTTGCACAACAAAGGAAACTATAAGCAAGGTGAAAAGACAGCCTTCAGAATGGGAGAAAATAATAGCAAACAAAGCGACTGACAAGGAATTAATCTCAAAAATATACAAGCAACTCCTGCAGCTCAATTCCAGAAAAATAAATGACCCAATCAAAAATTGGGCCAAAGAACTAAACAGACATTTCTCCAAAGAAGACATACAGATGGCTAACAAACACATGAAAAGATGCTTAACATCACTCATTATCAGAGAAATGCAAATCAAAACCACAATGAGGTACCATTTCACCCCAGTCAGAATGGCTTGCTATCCAAAAGCCTACAAGCAATAAATGCTGGAGAGGGTGTGGAGAAAAGGGAACCCTCTTACACTGTTGATAGGAATGCAAACTAGTATAGCCACTATGGAGAACAGTGTGGAGATTCCTTAAAAAACTGAAAATAGAACTGCCATATGACCCAGCAATCCCACACTGGGCATACACACTGAGGAAACCAGAATTAAAAGAGACACATGTACCCCAATGTTCATCGCAGCACTGTTTATAATAGCCAGGACATGGAAGCAACCTAGATGTCCATCAGCAGACGAATGGATAAGGAAGCTATGGTAGGTATACACAATGAATATTCCCCAGCCATTAAAAAGAATACATTTGAATCAGTTCTAATGAGGTGGATGAAACTTGAGCCTATTATACAGAGTGAAGTAAGCCAGTAAGGGAAACCCCAATACTGTATACTAATGCATATATATGGAATTTAGATAGATGGTAATGATAACCCTATATGCAAGACAGCAAAAGAGACACAGATGTATAGAACAGTCTTCTGGACTCTGTGGGAGAGGGTGAGGGTGGGATGATTTGGGAGAATGGCATTGAAACATGTACATTATCATATGTGAAATGAATCACCATGTATATTATCATATGTGAAATGAATCACCAGTCCAGGTTCAATGCATGAGACAGGGTGCTTGGGGCTGGTATACGGGATGACCCAGAGGGATGGGATGGGGAGGAAGTGGGAGGGGGTTTCAGGATGGGGAACACATGTACACCAGTGGTGGATTCATGTCAATGTATGGCAAAACCACTATAATATTGTAAAGTTTAAAAGAAATAAATTTATATTTTTAAAGAAAGACCCACACACTGAAAAAAATAAAAATAAAAATATATTGACTGTACTGTTACTCTTCAGTTGGAATTTCTTCCAAAATAATGGGCAAAGGGTGTAAACATTTCAGAAGGATGGAAGGATCCTAAAAATTCTCAGTGATTTTTATTGAGATAAACAATGCTATGACACAAAGTAAGCTATATAAACAAAAATAGCTAAATGCTGCTATCTGGAAAAAGAAGCACATACTTCAAATAAAACATGAAATATAGGCACTACATTATGGAAATAGGTTTACTGTCAAACAGGCAATTAAAATCTAAAGTATAGTGAGTCATAGACACATTCATTTTCTAAAGCTGGGATGAATAACAAGAGGACTTTTTCCACTTCTTTTCTCTTTCTTACAAGTAAAATAGGAATAGAATTATTTCAGTTACGGTTGAGTACATATTTTCAGACAATGCTGACACATCTTTATTGCTCAGTCTGTTACTAAAAAAAATTAAACCTGCTTTTGCAGTGTGTGGACAGTTAGTTTGGCTGCACATGTTAATAGCCTCTACCTGAGTTAATATACCATTTAGAGCTGTGTGATTGTGAAAATAATCCTCGAAGTAAACAACACGTACTCCATGGTAAACATTACATTATTCCCAAGCAGAGTGAAGTCAACTCAATAAATAAAAGCCCTGGCAGTAATTTCTACCTCTTACAATTAAACTAATTATTGCTTGAAAATAAGGTGTGGTAATTTCATTCATTACTTGCAGCAAAGCCCTACAAAGCTTATGTACCTGAGAACTTACTGTCTTTTGGTTAATGGGCATTAATTTATTTCAACCGTATCTCTTGACCATTTTACAAGGACAATTACAGCATAGGCACAGGAAGATTTGTGTGAATAAATCCAGTTGTTTAAAGTGCACACCAAAGGAAACCATTACTTGCCCAAGGACTCTAGGACATTGGTGACAAAATTAGTAAAGAAAAATAAGTTTAGTTTCTATTGCTGAGGCATTTGCTGCAACTATAATGTTTACTCTCTTTTATTAAATGGAAACTAAAGATACAAGTAATATGGCTGGCTAGAAAATACTCTACATGGCTAATATTTATTAATGCATCTGCAGTATTTATCAAGAGCTATTAGACATACTGCACATAAATCATCTTGTTTAATTTTTGCAGTAGTCACAAGGTGGGCATTGTTCATCTTGGATCTGTTAGGATCATAAACAATGAATTAATTTCATAAAATGATAAAAGATGATAAAGTTAGCTTTGAGACAAGGTGGAGACACTTGTATCAAATCAAAGGCTACAAATATATCAAAATTTACAAAAATATTTATTTATATACACACAGTAATTTCACTACTGGGAACTTAAACCAATAAGTAATCATATATGCTGTTTCCAGTATAACTTGTAGAAGCCAAGAAAATTGAGAGAGATGAAGAAATCAAGACAAAAGATAGCTCCTGTAAATCTACTACACAAAGAAATATTGTGTATAATGGTTAGAGATGAGTTACATATTCAACTCTAAGTGAAGAACAAAACAAAGAGAAATCAATTACAAGTTTCAGTATCTCTAATATGAACCTAATAGATAGAATTAAGTTCATTTTTCTGTGTTGGTATTAAGGTTTGATAAAGATTTCCCCCGTGAAGCCTCATAAAAGTGATTCTCCTTAATGAACTTGAAAAGTTCTTCAACAGCAGGCTTACAGCAAATACCACAAATCCTGAGTCACATTCTAAAGTGTAGCTCAGAGAAACGATTCCACCAGGGGATCAAACAGTGACAAGAATACTGAAGTCTCTGATGGTCTTATTTGAACCAGGAACAAATTTAGAACATGTGGATGACTGGGTGAATTATAAAGGGTTTAAGTTTAATAGTTTAAAAAACTGTGTTCCCAGTATCTTGACCTCTGTCAAAGATGCCAGAGAAAGGATGAAAGGCGGGGTTTGGGGACGGGGGGGTGATTCTCTTCCTGTTTTCCTGTTTACAGAGAGCAGCTCCTTTCTTATCAGTTTCATTTCATTTTTAGGCTTTATTATTATTTTAAGAGAGGATTCATTGGAGAATAAAAGTATGGAGTAAGTTTATTACAGCAATATTTGAAGGAGAGAAATAATTACAACATAAAATCACAAATTTAGATGGTCAATACCAAAATCAGATTGATTATATTCTTTGCAGTCAAAGATGGAGAAGCTCGATTCAGTTCGCAAAAGCAAGACCAGGAGCTGACTGTGGCTCAGATCATGAACTCCTTATTGCCAAATTCACACTTAAACTGAACAAAGTAGGGAAAACCACTAGACCATTCAGGTATGACCTAAATCAAATTGCTTATGATTATACAGTGGAAGTGACAAATCAATTCAAGGGGTTAGATCTGATAGAGTGCCTGAAGAACTATGGATGGAGGTTCATGACATTGTACAGGAGGCAGTGATCAGACCATCCCCAAGAAAAATAAATGCAAAAAGCCAAAATGGTTGTCTGAGGAGGACTTAAAAATAGCTGAGAGAAAATAATAGAAGTGGAGGCGAAGGAGAAAAGGAACCATGAACCCATTTGAATGCACAGTTCAAAAGAATAACAAGGAGAGATAAGAAAGACTTCCTTAGTGATCAATGCAAAGAAACAGAGGAAACCAATAGAATGGGGAAGACTAGAGATCTCTTCAAGAGAATCAGAGATACCAAGGGGACATTTTATGCAAAGATGAGTTCAATAAAGGACAGAAATGTACGGACCTAACAGAAGCAGAAAATATTAAGAAGAGGTGGCAAGAATGCACAGAACTATACAAAAAGATCTGATCTTCGTGACCCAGATAACCACAATAGTGTGATCACTCACCTAGACCTGGATATCCTGGAATGGGAAGTCAAGTGGGCCTTAGGAAGCATCACTAGAAACAAAGCTAGTGGAGGTGATGGAATTCCAGTTGAGCTATTTCAAATCCTGAAAGATGATGCTGTAAAAGTGCTGCACTCAATATGCCAGCAAATTTGGAGAACTCAGCAATGGCCACAGGACTGGAAAAGGTCAGTTTTAATTCCAATCCCAAAGAAAGGCAATGACAAAGAATGTTCAAACTACCTCACAATTGCCCTCATCTCACACGCTAGCAAAGTAATGCTCAAAATTCTCCAAGATAGGCTTCAAAAGTACATGAACTGTGAACTTCCAGATGTTCAAGCTGGATTTAGAAAAGCCAGAGGAAGCAGAGATCAAACTGCCAACATCCATTGGATCATTGAAAAAGCAAGAGAATACCAGAAAAACATCTATTTCTGCTTTATTCATTATGTCAAAGCCTTTGACTGTGTGGATCACAAAAAAAATGTGGAAAATTCTTCAAGAGATGGGAATACCAGACCATCTGGCCTATCTCTTGAGAAATCTGTAAGTAGGTCAGGAAGCAACAGTTAGAATTGGACATAGAACAACAGACTGGTTCCAAATCAGGAAAGGAGTACATCAAGGCTGTATATTGTCACCCTGCTTATTTAATTTATATGCAGAGTACCTCATGAGAGATGCTGGGCTAGAGGAAGCACAAGCTGGAATCAAGATTACTGGGAGAAATATCAATAACCTCAGATATGCAGATGACACCACCCTATGGCAGAATGTGAAGAACTAAAGAGCCTCTTGATGAAGATGAAAGAGGAGCATGAAAAAGTTGGCTTAAAGCTCAACATTCAGAAAACTAAGTTCATGGTATGTGGTCCCATCTGTTTATGGCAAATAGATGGAGAAACAGGGACAGGCTATTTTTCTGGTCTCCAAAATCACTGCAGATGGTGACTGCAGCCATGAAATTAAAAGATGATAAAGCTATGACCAACATAGACTGCATATTAAAAAAAAAAAAATAGACATTACTTTGCCAACAAAGGTCTGTCTAGTCAAAGCTATGGTTTTACAAGTAGTCATATATGGATGTGAGAGTTGGACTATAAAGAAAGCTGAGTGCCAAAGAATCAATGCTTTTGAACTGTGGTGTTGGAGAAGACTCTTGAGAGTCCCTTAGTCTGCGAAGAGATCGAACCAGTCAATCCTAAATGAAATCAACCCTGAATATTCATTGGAAGGACTGATGCTGAAGCTGAAACTCCAATACTCTGGCCACCTGATGTGAAGAACCTACTCATTTGAAAAGACCCTGATGCTGGGAAAGATTGAAGGCAGGAGGAGCCAGGGACAACAGAGGATGAGCTGGTTGGATGGCATCACTGACTCAATGGACATGAGTTTGAGCAAGTTCCAGGAGTTAGTGATGGACAGGGAGGCCTGGTGTGCTGCAGGTCATGAGGGTCAGAAAGAGTCTGACATGACTGAACTGAACTGAACTGAAAATCACAAAAGTACATAATGACTAAACAGCAATACAAATCTAGTTCTAAAAGAAGTATTGTGCACATGTGTTAATGTTGGGTACACATTACAATTCTGACTGAGAGAAAAACAAACAAAGAAATCAGGCCCTCTTTCTTTTCAATGAGGTGGCCCAACAGCAGATACACAGATGCAGATCTTTGTAAGAACCCTAACAGGCAAGACCACCACCCATGAGGTTGAGCCCAGTGACACTACTGAGAATGTCAAAGCCAAAATCCAAGGCAAGGAGGGCTTCCCACCTGATCAGCAGAGTCTGATTTTCACTGGCAAACAGTCGGAGAATGGCCACAATCTGTCAGACTACAATATCCAAAAAGAGTCCATCCTACACTTGGTGCTTCGTCTGTGAGATGACATCATCCAGCCTTCTCTCCACCAGCTTGCTCAGAAACACAACTGGGACAAGATGATCTGCCACAAGAGTCATACTCACTCACATCCCTGCGTTGTCAACTGCTACAAGTGCAGCCAAATCAACAACCTGCACCCCAAGAAGGTCAAATAAGGCCCCTTCTCCCACTTCTCCTTATCTCTCAAGGTGGCCACCTGCCCAAGCTCCATGGCCCTGGAGCCTCGATAAAGCTTCCCTTTCACTGAAAAAAAAAAAGAAATAAATCAATTACAAGACTTGATGTCAACATGAGCCAGTATATTGATGCCATCGCAGGTGATGTTTGTGAAAATTAAATATAGAAGATTTTATATGAAAAAATACATAAAGATGAAATTTTATTAATGTGATTGGAATGGTTTTTTCTTTTCATCTTTAAACATTCTTTTAGAAAAAAGCAATAATTTTGACTACATAAAGTTTTTAAATTAAAAACAAATCACCACATGATAGAAAATATTTGTTACAATTGCAACTATAAAGTTTTAATATTCTTATTATTGATAATAATTATTCAGTGACAATAGGGAAAACATTGCAATTCCAAACATTCTAACTGTAATAATTTGGAGTTTTTCTTGATAGAAATAATAGCAACAACCATTGTGTCATTACAGTGTGCTAGGAAACCTTTTAAATTACCTATATATGTAACATTTAATCCTCACAACAACTCTTGTGAAGTAAGTAGTATTTATAGAAGTGGGGAACCTATAGGGAGTATGAAGTAACTCGCCCAAATCACCTGGCTAGTAAATGGTGTTTCCGGAAGTCAAACCCCAAGCAGTCTAGCTCTAGAGCTCACGTTCTTACCCAAAACATGAGCTGTCAAATTGCTAAGTTCCTCTCAGCCCTACCATACTCCATAATACTATATCATGGAACAACAACATGATCACCTTTCATCTACATGCTACTCTCCAATTTCCAAAATGTTGTCACATGCACCATATGTTCGCAGAGCACTTCTATAAGCATGGGCACTATCCTTCTGGCTTTGATCTAATACTGCTATGAAACTTCACCTGCTCAATGTGTGCTGTCAGTCCCGTAGACTTGAGTTCTCGGTCTGTAGTCTCACGAGACACATTCTAGTCTATGGGGTTTGATTATCTGATTTCAGAAAGGATCCTGGGAGTGGTTATATTTCATAAATTACAGATTGTTATAGAAAGAAGGGAACAAGCCAATCTACTATAACATTCTAGTTTACTAGAGTATTTAGACATAACAAAGCTTATAAAGCTAATGAATGGCAGATATCAGACTAAAATTTATATTTTTCTAAGACATAGCATGTAAATATAAAAGCAATCAGTAACAATGTTAACCAGATACTCTAATATGAAAATCTAATATGAATAATAAAGAACTAAAAATGCTTACACTATGATTTGAGACTATCATTTTCTTACTGAAAATATGACACTTATATAGCTGCCAGCATGAGGCCAGAAACTCAGACCTCTAAGCAAGGCTATGATATACTACAGACAATCACATCTAAAGGAATACAAGAAACATCAAAAGCCTTTGTGTCCATCAATGTTTAGAGTTTTTCCACAGATAGAAAACAGATTACTTTATGCCTACATTTTTTAGAGGTCAACACTGTTAGCCTATTTTACAGCTGAGATCTCAGGGAACTGAATAGCAAGAAAGCGATAGGTCACAGTGAAGGATTCAACATTTTAAAATTTTTCTACCTGTCAAAAAGTTAAACCCAACAAATACCCAACAGAGTATTTACTTTAATAATAACTAAAAAATGCTTTCTTATAAAAGCATCTTAAAATTCACAAGTCAAAGGAAATTTTGAACAGAAGAACAAGAAAGAGAATACAGGGAAAAAAAAGAAATAAACAGTCCATGTGACTTCTCTTGAAGGTGTAAAAAGGGTCAATTATGATCTTTTCTTAGTACTCAACTCGGGAATTAATTTTGCAGTTGTTCATCTTTTATTATCACAAAAATCTGAACTTTGAAAAATCATTATACTATAATACAATAATTATTTAGATTAAATGTGGCCTCCACCTCTTGGGATTAAAATTAGCAAAATCATTTAAACTCCTGAGATGAAAAAAGAGTATTGCCAAAATAATCAGCAAGAAATTTGGTGTTTCTTTTGCTTGTTTTTAATTGGGCAAATGTTTATTTTAGAAAAAATAAAGAAAATACAGAAACTTTTAGGAAAAAATAAAATTGACTGTAACCTCATCAAGAAATAATAAATACAATTATTTTAATAATGTTTGTAAAACACTCACCATGTACTGTTATTCTAAACTATTTTTTATATGTTGACAGTTAATTCTTATAACACACTTTTGGAGCACAGAGTTAAATTTTTCAGCCTCAATTTCATAAAAGAGAAACTGAGTCACAGAAAAATTAAAATTACTTGTTCTAAATTGCTTAGTTGCTCAATCATGTCCAACTCTTTACAATCTCATGGCCTGTAGCCCACCAGGCTCCTCTGTCCATCAGGATTCTCCAGGCAAGAATCCTGGAGTGGATTGACATGCCCTCCTCCAGGGGATCTTCCAAACCCAGGGATTGAACCCAGGTCTCTGTCATTGCAGGTGGATTCTTTACCATCTGAACCACCAGGGAAGCCCTGCTCTAAATTACTGAGTTACTAATTGGTGGTCAGACTTCAAGTCCACTTATTTTGATTTTAGGTTAGAGATTGTTACCTACTATTCTCTACTACTGGAAACTGGTTTCTACACCACATAGATCATAAACACTAAGGAAACAAATGGGTTCATGGAATGTAGACTCACAAGTTAAATATCATACAAGCCATGCAAGGGAAAAATTTCAGGCAGTTATAATCTGAAAATAACTTCTCTTTATTTTAACATTTTCATTTTGTAACACTGTCTACCAAAACAATCCGCTATCAGAAGAATAAAAAAATTCAAAGTGAATTTCATTGTGACTATGACAAAAAGTATGTTCTGAAAATGAGTTCAGAAGAAAATATAATGATACCATTATGGTTGGACTTGATATTGAATTGTCTTACTTCCATCAATTCAATACAGTACTTCTGCACTCAAGGAAACCTGAAAATATTGACTAAAATCCAAGTTGAACAAAACAGAAGTTTTATGTAATTTATGATACACACTGTCATACCCTAAAACAAAATCAGTGGAGATCCAGCTGCAAAATTAACAAGTTCATTTTTGAAGCGGACATGTGGAAACGATCAGAACAAGAGGTAGCTTAATTTTGTTCTACTTCTTCACTACTTCCATTAGTGTAGAACTGCCAGTGAAACCTTTTGTTGTTGTTGTTTACTTCAGATTTGTCCATTCCATTCTTACCACAAAGTGATTCAAGTAAGAGACACTAGATGTGAACAAATTTCAAAGTTAAAAATGCACTCTGGGGGCGTCCCTGGTGGTCCAGTAGTTAAGAATCCGCCTTACAATGTAGGGGGCTCTGCTTTGATCCCTGGTTGGGGAGCTAAGATCCCACATGTTGTGGAGCAATTAAGTCCGCGCACCACACCTAGGGAATCCCTGCACCAGAGCAAAAGGTCCCACATGATGCAGTCAAATAAATAAATATTTTTTAAAATGCACTTTGGACACCTCTTGATTTCTAAATTTCAAGGCAGTGTTTTAGTATTTAATAGAAACTACAAAATAGCTGTTTTATGAGTAATACATATAGGATAATTCAAGCCATAACTAAAGATAACTGTTTCTAAAATTACTACATAGCAATGTGTTCAGTCCACCTTCTGCATTTTTAGAGGTGATTACCCAATCCTACCCCAAAGTACATATAAGATTGAGTGTTTGCATTATTTGGGGACAGAAAACTGGAGATTCATAGTCCTATTTTTATGATATTTAGTAAGGGATAGTCCCGGAGATCATCTGTGGCAGAGGCAGGCTTGCTGCTTAATGTGACCCAGGTCTATTTCCTCCTAGATACACAGATCACATGTCACAGTCATTGCCTGTGACTGAATTCTAGCCAGAGGTTTGCAAGTCATCATTATAAGCTCACGTTCAAGGCCTGGCCCGTAAAAAATCACCCACACATAATTTTCTCTGCTTTCTTTCCATTCCAGCTGACTGGAGTGAAGACATCATGTCAGTGACACTCTGAAGTTAGATTCTACAGTCCACAAAAGCCCATTCTTAAATATTTGATGATGTATTTCAGCCGGTTGATAAGTTTTTGGCAGTTTGAGGTTTATCATGGGGAGAATATTTGTACACCAAGAAATCAGCAAATATTACACATTAGGGCTCTTTGTTCTTTTCTTCATTTTGGGAGGCTGTTTACTAGCATATGACTGCTGTTAGAATGGTTTTGTAATCCACAGACGAAAGGTGACAGAGCCAAAATCTAAAAGGAGGAACTTAGTCTCTGGTTCACTGCTGGGAGAAAGTCACCTGACCAAGAACACTTGTATCAGACTGTTGTGATGAGAAACAGGGCCCCCAGGGTTGCTGTGCCCTCTTTCACAGTGTAATTAATAGCTTCCCCTTTCACTTACAGAGGTGTCTTAATTTAAATAATAGTCACTAATAAAAACTTTTAAAATTTCAAGATTTAAGCCACTGAAAAATTGAGGCTTATTTGTCACAGTCTTCATAATTAATATCTTAATATACTAGTTTCTTTCCTTCATTGTACAATAAAGACTGATATTTTATTTTTATAGTAAGCTTATGAAGAAAAGCAGTTATCTGATATGCATGCACACTTTCACATATATGTAAAATGAGGCAGAGAGAGTAAACTTTCCAAATTTAATAAAGGCAGATGATTAAGAATTCCCTTGACCCGGAGTCCAGGGCTATTGACCATAGCAATCTCTAAATTCCGAACAGGCTTTTGAACATAACGTAGGACTTAGATATCTGTTTTTATTTAGGAAACTATTTCAGTTTGTACTTTCTCAGCACATAGCATTTGGAGAGAAAATAAGATGGTCCAGATGCATCCTGGGTGACAATGTAAATATATTTAATAGAATTTTATGTCTCTTGGGGGCATTTTGTTTCTCAGTCAGAACTATAGTTGCTACTTCAAAATGTTAACAAATTAAAACCATTTGGCTTGACATGAAATCCAACATCCCATAGTTTGTTTGTTTGTTTGTTTGTTTGGCCTCTGGCAGATATACTATAGAGAGGGCTGTGCCTAGAATAAACAGTGCTGTACCTAAAATCAATCCACATTATAGTTAGATTGACTTTGGCCATGAAAACTCATGCCTAAATATAAACATAAAGCCTACACCAGTGTCCTTTCATAAGAAACCTCTGGATGGGAGAGGATGGTTGAACACTGGTTAAACAACCAAGTTCCTATTGTTCCTCTTAGTTTTTGAATTATTTCCATTGATGGGTTATGCCCAAACTTCTATGCCTTGATATCATCATCTTATAGCCATTCAGTCAAAATTCTCGATCTGTTAGCATTTTACATTTTTATTCTGTGTGCATGTGTGTTTTATATATATATATATATATATATATATATATATATTAACTGAATGATAATTGCTTTACAGAAATGTGTTGGTTTCTGCCAAACATCAGCATGAACCAGCCATAGGCATACAAATGTCCCCTCCCTCCCACCACCCTCTCCCCCCCACTCCTCTAGGTTGTCACAGAGCCCTGGTTTGAGTTCCCTGAGTCATACAGAAAACTCCCGTTGGCTGTCTATTTTACATATAAATCTTAATTAATGTTTAAATCAAACATATGTTTCTCATGTTATATAATTTGGACCTCATAGGAAACATATAAAGCAGATTTGGTAGTATCACCATTAAAGAAATTGAGGTTCAGCAAAGGTAAGTACAATATCTACAACCTTTTCCAGACTATTGGTTAACACCATTATTGAAATGTATTGGTAAATTATAATTTCAATTTAGAAAACACCAGAAAGTTTCAAAACTTCTCCGAAAATAGAGAAGTCAAACTCTTATTTTAATGAGAACACCAGCATTTATGTACTGGATAAGAATAATATCAGGAATAAATCTCACTGATGAACAGAAATACAAAAATTCTAAATAATATATTCGCAATCCAAATCTAACAATGTCAGATTCTTGGTGTTGTTCAGTCAATAATCATGTCAGACTCTTTTGTGACCCCATGGACTATAGCCTGCCAGGCTCCTCTGTCCATGGGATTAGCCAGGCAAGAATACTGGAATGAGGTACCATTTCCTCCTCCAGGGGATCTTCCCAACCTAGGGAGCGAAACTATCTCCCGCATTGCAGATGGATTTCTACCACTGAGCAGATGAGAGAGTCAATTCCTAGGCAAGTTAATAAGAAGTCTCCGAGGAGGAGAAAAGAGTCTGGGGCTCTCAAGGAGGAGATAGGGGTCCAGAATTCTCAAGGAGGAGGAAAGGACAAATGTCTTTTTTTTTTTTTTCTCTCTCCACATTCTTTAGTCTTAGTCACATAAAACCTTTTTTTCTTTAAGCCAGGAACTGATAATTACACAACAAACAACTCAGTTTAAAACTCTGTACTAAGGGTTTGTACTAACAACAATGTATCCTGCTTCAGGATAGTTTTCTCCTTGAAAACCTTCTGATTAATCCTGTTATCTATGAGAATGGGTCTGGTAAGATCTTTCTATTGTTAAATTCTAATCCTGTTACCTTAAAAGGTAAATTGTGGGAGTGGGTCTTGTAAAATTTTTACAACTTTGAGACATTCTTTTGATTTATTGTAATAACTAGTTAAAAAACTCCCTTGCTTAGACTAGCGAGGGGGCAGTCTCCATCCCCCTTCTGATGTCTGTGTCAGACGCTTTCTCTGTCCCTTTTTCACTTTAATAAAACTCTGCTACACAAAAGCTCTCAAATGATCAAGTCTGGTGTCTGGTCCCAAGGCTAAATCTTCTTCTTCAGAGATCACGAATCTGACACCATTCACATAAGCTATCATCTTGGGGGCTCTTCTGGGATCTTCAGGACAAGGTAAGCACACTCAGAGCTCTAGCACTCTCTGCTTTCTCAGTATACATGTTTTCTACTTTACTTTCCTAACTCCAGTGTGCTTGTGTGAATGAATGACATGCCCTCCACAAAGCAAGTGATGAGCCCTGTTCTGTGGCTTCCTGGTCTTTAACAATAAGTTATCACCACCAAGGGCGTCCCAACAATTTCAGGAACATAAGAATTGTTTCATTTCAGAGTATTTAATGACATAATCTGTTTAAGCACATTAATGGAAGATAAAAATGTATGATCATATCAATAACTTCAAAAAAGATTTGATTAAATAAAACTTTTTTTTTTTTTGCTTAAGAAATATTTGTGGGTTTTTTTTTTTTTAATCTTTCCGCAGGTACTATCATTTAAATTAAGACACTCCTATGAGTTGAAGGGGGTGTCATTAATTAGATTGAGAAAGTGGGTACAATACTGCCCAAAGCAAACCATGGCACCCTGTTTCTCACTGACATAACAGTCTAATAAGGTCAACAAGATTAAAACAGAAACATTATAAACTATATTAAAAAAAAAAAACTAGCAAATAACAAATAATTCTTAGCAAACCAGAATAGTGTGGGATTTACCTAGTGTTATGAAAGATGTTGACTCAAAACCTCTAGAGGATGAAATACTAATTCACATCCCTAAAATTATAAGAGTCAGATAACAAGAATCAGAGAGTATGTGAAGAAATCAGCAGTTTACCAATGTCTAATAAACATCAAAATATGCTTGAGCTAGGATCCAGCAATCTTAGTTCTGAATATGTGTTAGAGAATCCATCATATGGACCCAAGGATGTAAAAGGTATATGCATGATTTCTAATAAAAAAAATACTAGGGGGGGATAAATCCAAAGGTGGTGGGTAGATATATTACGATATATTCTTATAATGTATTATACTATTTAATAAATTATTTTTATTATGTTTCTGCTCAAGGATAAATCTCCAATACATACATTTGAATGAAAATATTGTTTTGTTCCTCTAAAAATCAAGCTACTGAAATATATCCAGTGTGGTGAAGAAAATGTTACGTAAAATATTTTTTAAATGTGGACATGAAACATGCAGTCAAAGCATTAAAAACTGGACCAAAAAGATATGAATCAACTTTAAAGTATAACTACTTAGTAGATATATCCTTACCATCTCATAAGATAGTTTGGGGTTTCAGGGTGATTACCACAATAAAATTAGGCACCAAGTTTCTGAAAAAACAATATAGTAACTACTATCAGGGAGGGAGGTTGAGAAGGGAGCACTGGAGGATCTAAGTTTACCTACGACGTTTTATATATCTAAAAAAAAATCTGAAGTGAAAATTACAAAATATCAGTGTTTATTAACTCTTGATAGAGAATTTTTACATAAAACAACAAAATAAACTTTGTGCCATGAATGACCATAAGCATCAGCTAAGTCTCTTGTTTTTCAAACATGAAAAAGAATAGACTACCGATGGTAAGATCAGAGACACACATAACAGCACAACTAGAAAAAGGAATTCGTGTTTCCTGACTCCAGTGTTCTTACCATGAATTACAGAGAATTTAATTGGAAAGATTGTGTGTGGCCTTTTAATTTGATTCCAACAAAGATATTTTTACCTCAACTTTTATTTTTCCTTCTGATAAAATTTCCTTCAACTTATCTTTTTAATTCTTCCCTATAATAAGTTTTTTCTATATCTGGCACACACTGTGAGAGTTTCTGGTTGTCAGAAACATATCTTGGTTATCTTTTTATTTCCATTCATCTTAGTGTCTTATGCATGCACGCGTGTGCGCGCACACACACACACACACACAACACACACACAATTCAGTATATGATCAAAGAGTTGAATTCATTGGTTTATTCTTTCAAAAAGTTGAGCAAATATGTTTTAAATATCTGTTTTATGTCATGCACTGTGGCATGCACTGGGCTTATTGTCATATATTATGTAGATGAAGATTTTAACATTAAACTGAACACAAGCTCTGAAGAGTTAAGTGTTCTTCAGGTGACATTCATCTTCAAGCTTCTGTGACTATCTCTAACCCATTTTGATAGGGATAATTTTAAACACATAAGAACAGTAGGTAGTGCTGGGCTTTTTAGGTACAGTGATGAGCTAAAGCTAAAGAGATGCCAAGTACTGGCATGATTATCCTTCAAATAATCAATTTGTTTTTGCTGACCTTATAGCATGAAAGAGTTAGGACAGCAGAGAAAAACGAATCAATACCAAAAAGAAATCTTTCATGTGTTTTTTCCATCAGCCTCTTTAAAAATAGTTATGAAGTATATAAAAATAAGATACCAACAGCACTTAAACACCTACATTAAAAAAAAAAAAAAGCTTTCCCCTGGGACTTTGCTTCTGGGTAAAAAGCTGAGTTCTGAACATTTGATGCTTTTGAACTGTGGTGTTGGAGAACACTCTTGAGAGTCCCTTGGACTGCAATGAGGTCCAACCAGTCCATCCTGAAGGAAATCAGTCCTGGGTGTTCATTGGAAGGACTGATGCTGAAGCTGAAGCTCCAGTACTTTGGCCACCTGATATGAAGAACCGACTCACTGGAAAAGACCCTGATGCTGGGAAAGATTGAAGGTGGGAGGAGAAGGGGACGACAGAGGATGAGATGGTTGGATGGCATCACTGACTCAATGGACATGAGTTTGAGTAGGCTCTGGTAGTTGGTGATGGACAGGGAAGCCTGGAGTGCTGCAGTCCGTGGAGTCACAAAGAGCTGGACACAACTGAGCAACTGAACTGAACTGAACTGAAGAAGGAGTAAGGACAATTCATCCTGTCTTTTCCACTAAATGCACTGATGAAAACTGTACAGAATGCATGGAACAGCTATTTAAGATATGAAGAAATAAATAACTACAGTGGGAAGAGTATAAGAATTCAAAGTACTATCAAACTACTGACCAGTGTATCTTTTTCTGTAATATCCATGATCTCAACCAAACACAACTCCCCCTCCCCCAAAAACAACAACAACAATGAGCTCTGGACGTTCTTTAGTTTTGGCTCAGAGACAAAGTACTCCTAATTGTTAAAAAAAAAAAAAAAAATGAGTGAAATATCTCCCTTTTTCTTTTCTTTTTTCTCCAGTCTCATACTCCAGCTCCAAAGCAATCTGGCAATGCTGGCACCAACAGTGGCAGAAAATAGGGGCCTGTGGAGGCTAAAATTCTGAACAAACATGATCTTCCTGTATGATAAGAAAAACTATCTTCCAAAGAGAATGGGACAAAATGTCATTGCCTTTTTCCTCTATGTAGCCTTTTCTTTTTTTAATCCTCCCAGATGCAGAGAAAACCATGGGAAATATGTAGCAGATCAAGGTGAATAAAATTCCAGCTTTCTGGCTGGAGTATAGAAAACAGGTAGCTCAAAGAATCATAAAGTATGAGGAGAGAAAAAGAGAAGGAATTCATCAAAGTGACTTCATAACATTGTTTATAAACTGTCAGCTTTACTCGCAAGCTGAACATGCATGGGTCTGATCTTAAAAGCACTCCATAGTCTTTGGCAACTGAACAATGGGAGAAATCACCATGCAGGTCCCAGAGTAGCCACTGAGTGGTCCACTCCTGGAATAGATATATTTAACATTGCAAAACCTTTGAAAGAAGAACTGAGATTGAAATCATACCACGTAGATGACTAGTCAAAATTTGTGGCCTGAACCTAAACAAGTCAAGTGCCTGAGCTAAAAGAGGAAAATAAAGTAAACATTCTCCATAGGATTTAAACAAGCCCGGTTTTCAGAAAAAATGTTCAAACTGTTCAGGCAACCACTTAAAATTACTTGGTAAACAAAGAAATAACAGGGAGTGACACTTACAGGACACAGATATTAAGATTATCTGAAGACTTTAAAGCAGATATTAAAGATATGTTTCAATATTTTAGAGAGAATGCTCTTCAAACAAAAAATATAGAAATATCAAAAAATGAGAAAATATAAAGAACCAAATATAATTTTTAATACTGCAAAAAAAAAAAACAACACTAAAAAAATTCAATAGCCAAGTTCAATAGCAAAAATTGAGATGGTAGAGGAAAGTTTGTGAACCTAAAGACAGGTCAATAAAAATTATTTAAGCAGAGCAACTGAAAACAAAGCAATAAAAATATGATATTGGGAAACAATAACAAAAAGCCTGTTATCCATGTCAGCCTAAGATAGAAAGAAAAAACCTGAAGTTCACATAAAAAATTTGAGGAACTAACAAACACAAACCACAATATGGTAGAAGGTATGACCCTACTGATTTAAGTTGATGAGTCCCAAACTGGATAAACTCAAAATCATGCATACTCAAACACACAATAAAACTTCAGAATACTAAAGAAAAAGGAAAACAATTATGATGATATTTTAAAATGACATTACCTAGAGGGTAACAATGACTGAAACAGCTTTGGATTTCTCATAAGAGGCCATAGAGTCAAAAGGAAAAGGAACCGTATATCTGAAGTGCTACAAGAAAAGAGCTATCAACCAATAAATCCATATCCAGCAAAAATATTGCATGGGTTCTAGATACATGGGCTTCAGTAGTTGGCAGCACAGACAAAATAAAAATATATAAATTATTTTTAATAAATAAACTAACTCTTCAAAGTCACCAATTCCAAAACTCACGAATGAAATATACAGCAAATAGTATTTTAAATATTAAACAGATTTAAATGTATAGTTAAAAATCTCCCAAAAAAGAAATTTCCAGGCTAGATGATCTACTTGGTAAATTCTGTCAAATATTTCAACCCAATCTCTTTCATAAAAGAGAAAACACCATATGAGATCTGTACTACTCTAATCCTAAAACTAGACAGAGACAATTTTAAAAATCCTACAACACATTATCTCATGATATAGAGAAAGTCTTCAAAAAGTATTCAAAACAAGCTTCTTCAAAAATTACCTGCAAATCAATGAACTTCCTTATGTGGAAAAGAAAAGGCTACCATTAGAAACAAACAAGGAAAAAATATGAATGGAAGAGCTCACCAATAAAGGCAAATATAAAGTAAATGTAGGAAATCATCTGCACACAAATATGATATCAAAACAAGCAATTGGTGAGCAAAGGAGAGCACAAATGCAGGCTATCAGAAAAGCATTTGAAATTAAAAGGTCAGCAACTAACCATACTGATTATACATAGACTGCTAAATCAAAACATCAAGGTAACTGCAAGTCAAAAGTCTACAACACATTAAAAAAAAAAGGACTCCAAACAACACTAAAATTATTCATCAAATTATGAGAAGACAACAAAAGAGGAAAAGAAGAAAAAGAAGACCTACAAAAATAAATCCAGGACAATTAAGAAAATGGCAACAGGAACAAGCATATTGCTAATTACCTTTAAAATGTAGGTTAAATGCTTCAACCCAAAGAGATAGACTGGCTGAATGATACAAAATCAAGACCCGTATATATGCTGTTTACAAGAGACCCACTTCAGCTCTAGGAACTCATATAGACTGAAAGTGAGGGAATGGAAAAAGGTATTCCATGCAAATAGAAAACAAAAGACAGCTAGAGTAGCAATACTCATATCACACAAAATAAACTTTAAAGGCTGTTATAGGAGACAGGGACACTACATAATGATCAAGGGATCAATCCAAGAAGGAGATATAACAATTGTAAATATATGCATCCAACATAGAAGCACTACAATATAAAAGGCAAGTGGTAACAGCCACAAAAGAGGAAATCAACAGTAACAATAATAGTGGAGGATTTTAACACCCACTTATAACAATGAACAAAGCATCAAGATAGAAGATCAATAAGGAAACACAGCCATCAAATGACACATTAGACCAGATGGACTTGATATTTACATACCATTTCATCCAAAATCAGCAAAACACATATTCTTCAAGTGTACATAGAACATTCTCAAGAACTGATACATGCTGGGCCACAAATCACACCTCAGTAAATTTAACAACATTTAAATCATAACATGCATCTTTTCCTACCACAATGCTATGAAGTTAGACATCAACTACAAGGAAAAACACACACACATGTAGACTATACAATATGCAACTAAATAATCATGGGTCACTGGAGAAATCAAAGAGGAGATTAAAAAGTTTACTTAGAGACAAAATGAAAACAGAATTATCCAGAACCTAAGGGACACAGCAAAAGTATTAATTGTTCATAGGGGGAAGTTTCAACACAATCTTACCTTAGGAAGCAAGAAAAAGCTCAAATAAATGACCTACCCTCTACTTAAAGGAAATGGAGAGAGAAGTAATAAAAGCCAAAGTTAGTAGAAGAAAATAAACCATAAAGATCAGAGCAGAAATAAATTAACTAGAAATGAGGAAAACAATAAAAAGATCAATGAAACTAAAAGTTGGTTCTTTGAAAAATAAACAAAATTGATAAACTTTTAGCCAGACTAGTCAAGAAAAAAGGGAGAGGGCTCAAATCAATAATATTAGAAATGAAAAAGGAGACATTGCAACAGACACCACAGAAATACAAAGGATCATAAGACACTACTACAGGTCACTATATGCCAATAAAACAGGCAGCCTGGAAGAAATGAACAAATTATTAGAAAGGTGTAATCAATCTCCCAAGACAGAACCAGGAATAAAGAGAAAGTATGAACAGACCATTCACAAGTATTAAAATTGAAACTGTGATTTAAAAACTTCTAACAAACAAAAGTTCAGGCAGATGTGAATTCTACCAAATATTGAGAGAAGAGTTAACACTTACCCTTCTGAAACTAATCCAAAAAATTGCAGAGAAGGAATACTCCCAAATTCACTCTATGAGGCCACAATTACCTCAATACCAAAACCAGAAAAAGATACTACAAAAATCAGAGGCCAATATCACCAAAGAAAATAGACACAAAAATCCTCAACAAAGTATCAGCAATCTGAATCCAACAGCACATTAAAAGGATTATACACCATGATTAAGTAGGATTTACCTCCATGGATGCAAGGATTTTTCAATAGCTGCAAATCAGCGTGATATATCACATCAACAAATTGAAGAATCAAAACTATACGATCATCTCAATAGATGCAAAAAAGCTTTAAATAAAATCCAACACTATATCCAGAAAGTGAGCAAAGAGGGAACATACCTAACATAATAAAGACCAGGTATGACAAAGCTTGGACTTCCCTCATAGCTCAGTTTGTAAAGAATCTGCCTGCAATGCAGGAGATTGGGTTCGATCTCTGGGTCAGGAAGATTCCCTGGAGAAGGACAGGGCAACCCCCTCCAGTATCCTTGCCTGGAGAATCCCACAGACAAAGGGGTCTGGCAGGCTACAGTCCATGGGGTCGCAAGAGTTGGACATGACTTAGCATCTAAACCACCACCACCATGACAAACCTATAAGTAGCATCATACTCAGCAGCAAAAAGCTGAAAACATTTCCTCTAAGATCAGAAACAAGACAAGGATGTCCACTCTTGCCACTATTATTCAACATAGTTTTAGAAGTCCTAGCCATGGCAACCAGAGAAGAAGTAAAAGGAATCCAACTTGGAAATAAAAAGATAAAACTGTCAGTCTTTGCAGATGACATGATTCTATACACAGAAAATCCTAAAGATGCTACCGGAAAACTACTAGAACTCATCAACGAATTCAGTAAAGTTGCAGGATACAAAATTAATACACAGAAATCTATTGTTTCTTATTCTTTTTTCAATTTTAATATTTTTAAATTGAAGGATGATTGCTTTACAGAATTGTGTTGGTTTCTGCCAAACATCAACATAAATCAGTCACAAGTAAAGGGAGGGAACATATGTTGTGTTTCTATACACTAAAAACAAAAGGCCAAAAAGAGGAATTAAAGACACAATTCCATTTACCATCACATCAAAAACAATACAATACCTAATAACAAACCTACCTTGGGAGACAGAAGACCCGTACTCCAAAAACTATAAGATACTGATGAAAGAAACAAGATGACAGATAAAACATACACCATTTTCTTAGAATGGAAGAATCAACATTATCAAAATAACTAAACTACCCAGGCAATCTAGAAATTTAGTGCAATCCCTGCCAAATTACCAACAGCATTTCACAGAACTAGAACAAAAAATGTTAAAAATTGTATGGAGACACAAAGACTCTGAATAGCCAAAGCAATCTTAAGAAATATGGAGCTGAATGAAGCAGGTTCTCTGACTTCAGACTATAGTACAAAGCTGCAGTGTACTATACAATGGAGGGAAGACAGTCTCCTCAATAAATGATGGTGGGAAAACTGGACAACTACATGTAAAAAAATGAAATTAAAACATTCTTTAACACCATAAATAAAAATAAACTCAAGAGGATTAAGGACCTAATATAAGACCAGATACTATAAAACTGTTGGAAGAAAAACATAGGCAGAACACTCTGATATAAATTGCAGCAATGCCTTTTTTTAACCCACCTCCTAGAGTTATGGAAATAAAAAATAAAAAATTGGGGACCTAATTAAACTCAAACTCTTGCACACAGCAAAGAAACCCATAAGCAAAACAAAAAGACAACCCACAGGATGGGAGAAAATATTTACAAATGATGCAATTGATAAACGATTAGTCTCCAAAATTTATGAGCAGCTCATGTGCCTGTTGTTAAAGAAACAAACAATCCAATGAAAAAAATAGGCAGTAGTAGAAACCAACACAATACTGTAAAGCAATTATCCTTCAATCAAAAATTTTTTAAAAAATTAAAAAATAGGCAGAAGACCTAAATAGACATTTCTACAAAGAAGACATCCAGATGCCCAAGATGCACATGAAAAGATGCTCAACATCATTAATTATCAGAGAAATACAAATCAAAACTTCAATAAGGTATCACCTCACACTAGTCAGAATGGCCATCATCAAAAAGTCTACAAACAATAAATGCTAGAGAGGGATTTGGAGAAAAGAGAACCCTCCTACACAGTGGGTATGAATGTATATTGGTGCTCTCACTATGGAAAACAGTATGAAGTTTCCTCAAATAACTAAAAATAGAGCTACTATATGATCCAGTACTCCCACACACCTGGACATATATTTAAGAGAGATGAAAACTCTAATTTGAAAAGATATATGCACCCCAATGTCCATAGTACCACTCTGGAGAATAGCCAAGACATGGAAGCAACCTAAGTGTCTGTCAACAAAGAAAGGATAAAGAAGATGTGGTGTATACACACCGTGGAATACTATTCAGCCATAAAACAGAATGAAGTAATGTCATTTGCAGCAACATGGATGGACCTAAAGGTTATTATTCTAGGTGAAGTAAGTCAGACAGAGAAGGACAAATTATTATATGGCATCACTTATATGTGGAATCTAAAAAATAGTTTCTACAAATGTACTTACTCATGAAATGTAAGTAGACTCAAAGACATAGAAAACAAAAATGGCTATGAAAGGGGAAGGGAGAGGGGTAAATTAGAAGTTTTAGATTAACATATATATATATATTATTATAAATAAAATAGATAAACCACAAGGACTTACTGTATAGCACAGGGAACTATATTCAATATCTTACAATAATCTATAATGGAAGAGAAACTGAAAGATTCAGATTGCCAAAGACCTGAAACATTGTAAATCATATACAGTTCAATTTATAAAAAAGAAGAAAAATAGTCATACTTTCAAAGGCCCATTTGCTTAATACCTTTTCACATGTATGATAAAGCTTACACTTTGACAGTAGCTCAAAAGTATAAAAACTGTAGTATCTCCCATGACCCACAATTTGCTAGTAACAGAAGAGAATCCAATTCTGTATCATTATCACTGCAACCTCAATTACTTTTCCCTCAAATCACCAAAATAAATCTTACATAGTGGTCGAGAAAGTGACCAGGTGATATGAAATCAAATCCTTTTCATTGCCGAAATTCACCATTTCTTACTGATTACTGAAATGTCATTGGCAAGAAATTTATTCTCTTAACCTAAATCTTTGACTCTCTTTGATATGAGTGCCTGCTATGTAAACATTTTAAGCCAGCATAAGGAATTTACATCTTAGTCACAAGGAAAGATCTGGGACCAGTGCCAATGAGAAAATGTATTTTATATATTATTTATGTATTATCTAGTGTGACATGCATTTGCATTAGCCTAATCAATGCATTTGCTCCTAGAACAAATTTACATGAAAATCTATGTTATAAATAAAAGACTTCTGATAAGTGTGGGAAATGAGCAAATGGAGTTGGTTTTATGTTTCAGTAATTTAATGTCATCAAATTCTGAAAAACTGAAGTATGTATCTCTGCAACAGAGTTATAGTTACCAGGACATTAGTTACTCTTATAAATAGAAAATTTGAATATTTAGATGGTATTGATCACTTTTAAACAATCAAAAGGAAAAGGCCATAATATGAGTGTAATAATAGAGGTTGCAAACTTCCCAATTTGGCCGGCATTGTTCCCTTTCTTTTCCTCTCTATAATCAAGTCTGCTGTTACAGCTTGGTACTCATTGGGTTACTCTGAGCATTAACTCACCTAAAGTTCTCAATAAAATGCTTGCTATAAGAAATGGTAAAAGTATCACTCATTTATAGCAGGTATGTCAAAATACATGCAGTAATGACTAAAAAATCACTTAAAATCACAAAGCTAAGGAACTAATGGGGAGAGGTAGACTATTTAAACATCCTTAAACTAAAACAGGCCCAAAAAGTCCAGAACTGGTGGCACAGATATCAAATAGCTGATGACTGATTTAAGTCCTTTTATCAGCAATTGTATTAAAAGTAAAATAAATAGTTGAGTTAATAGACAGTGATTATCAAAATAGATTTTTTAAAAATCCAATCTTTGGAGTTCTGCAGAAGCAGACACCATGCCAAGGAATCAATTGCAAGTAGTTTACTGGAGGATCCAGAGATCATGAGCAGGAGAGGAAAATGTGATACAAGGAAGTGGATGCTATTAAGCCAGCTACCAGAGGACATGACTAGTGCTAAATCCAGTGAGGAAATCCTAGAATGTAGTACAAAATGCATAACCTTGCTAAAAGTTAAGACGGTTAAGGTATTCATAATACCACACCTCTCAGTCTTTGGCTAAAGGCTGCCTCTGCTGCTGCTGCTGCTAAGTCGCTTCTGTCGTGTCCAACTTTGCATGATCCCATAGACAGCAGCCCACCAGGCTCCGCCATCCCTGGGATTCTCCAGGCAAGAACACTGGAGTGGGTTGCCATTTCCTTCCCCAATGCATGAAAGTGAAAAGTGAAAGTGAAGTCGCTCAGTCATGTCCAACTCTTCGCAACCCCATGGACTGCAGCTACCAGGCTCCTATGCCCACGGGATTTTCCAGGCAAGAGTACTAGAGTGGGTTGCCATTGCCGTCTCTGAGACTGCCTCTGGGGAATGTTAATTCACTGGTTGCTTCCTGACACCTGTGTCTATGAGCAAAGTGGTGCCTTCAGGCTAAGAGCAGCCCTCCAAAAAGATGCAAGTGCTGGCTGTTGGAAGATAGGCTGACATGCCCAGCAATGGTGCAGTGGTCGAATGGAACATGGACAGTGCATATACAGCACCTGCTATAACAACTGCAATAGAAAACACCCTGATGCTGGAAAAGATTGAGGGCAGGAGGAGAAGGGGACAGCAGAGGATGAGATGGTTGGATGGCATCATCAACTCAACAGACATGAATATGAGCAAACTCCGGAAGATAGTGAAGGACAAGGAAGCCTGGCATGCAGCAGCCCATGAGGTTGCAAAGAGCAGGACATGACTGAGTGACTGAACAACAACAAAATCACTCAGGATTAGCTCTTGCTACAAACAAAGCTAGTGGAAGTGATGAAATTCCAGGTGAGCGATTTAAAATACTAAAAGGTGATGTTAAAGTGCTGCACTCAATATGTTTACAAATTTGGAAATCTCAGCAGTGGCCACAGGACTGGAAAAGATCAGTTTTCATTCCAATCCCAAAGAAGGGCAGTGCCAAAGAATGTGCACATTATCAGACAATTGTGCTCATTTCGCATGCTAGTAAGATTACACTGAAAATCCTTCAAGTTAGGCTTCAATAGTACATGAACCAAGAACTTTCAGATGTACAAGTTGGATTTAGAAAAGGCAGAGGAACCAGAGATAAAATTGCCAACATTTGTTGGATCATAGAAAAAGCAAGGAATTCCAGAAAAACATCTACTTCTGCTTCATTGACTATGCCAAAGCCTTTGGGTGTGTGAATCACAACAAACTGTGGAAAATGTTTAATGAGGTAGGAATACCAGACCACCTTACCTATCTCCCAAGAAACCTGTATGCAGGTCAAAATGGAACAGTTAGAACCTTCCAAGGAACAACTGGCTGATTCAATACTAGGAAAGGAGTACAACCTCAGATACGCAGATGATACCACACTAATGGCAGAAAGTGAAGAGGAATTTTAAAGAGCTTCTTAATGAAGGTGAAAGAGAGGGAAAACTTAGCTTAAAAATCAACATTCAAAAAGCTAAGATCTTTACATGCAGTCCAATCATTTAATAGCAAATAGAAAGGGAAAAAGTAGAAGCTGTGGCAGATTTTATTTTCTTGGACTCCAAAATCACTGCAAACAGTGACTGCAGCCATGAAATTAAAAGACGCTTACTCCTTGGAAGGAAATCTATGACCAACCTAGACAGCATATTAAAAAGCAGAGACATTACTTTGCCAAAAAGGGCCATCTAGTCAAGGCTATGGTTTTTCCAGTAGTCACGTATGGATGTGAGAGTTGGACTATAAAGAAAGCTGAGTGCTGAAGATCTAATGCTTTTGAACGGTGGGGTTGGAGAAGACTCTTGAGAGTCCCTTGGACTGCAAGGAGATCCAACCAGTCCATCCTAAAGATCAGTCCTGGGTGTTCATTGGAGGGACTAATGTTGAAGCTGAAACTCCAATACTTTGGCCACCTGGCGTGAAAAGCTGACTCAATTGAAAAGACCCTGATGCTGGGAAAGATTGAAGGCAGGAGGAGAAGGGGACGACAGAGGATGAGATAGTTGGATGGCATCACTGACTCAATGGACATAGGTTCGATTAAACTCCGGGAATTGGTGATGGACAGGGTGGCCTGGCATGCTGCTGTCCATGGGATCGCAAAGAGTCGGACACGACTGAGCAACTGAACTGAACCTTCAATATTTTAAATATAAATTCCCCTTCAAAAAGTCGATAGATCAAAGAAATTACAATAAAAATTAGAAAATATTAGGCTAAATGGTCATAAAATATAACATGAAAATGATCATAAAATATAGCAGGTACAGTTAAACTCACATATTGGAAGTGGTTATTGCTGTAAAAGTATATATTAAAGATGAATAAATGCTAAAAATCAGTAGTCAAAGAAGCCATCACAAAAATATAGAAAAGGAGTAGCAAGTAAAATATAAATGAAATAGAAGAAATTAAAGCGTAGAAATTAATGAAATAAGAACACCCAATCAAGAAGACCTGCAAAGGCATTTCCAAAATCCATTTGAAGTTGGTGGTTTAAACATAATGCAATGTCAGTGTGAATGTATTTTTTCCATTAAATCCAGTTTCTCAAATGTAGGCAGTGAGCAAAGTCTTAACCTAGTTCTGATATTTTTCCATAAAAGAAGAAATGAGAGAGGAGAATAGCAAGGAGAGAGGGGGTTAGGAAAGGGAGTTCTGTTACTGAGACCATTATAGCTAAAACAGGTAAGCGTGGATATGAAGAAATGGAGGGGGTAGATAAAGGATGGAATTAATATCAATGGACCAAATGAAGATGCCCATGTGAAAGTGGAGGGGCTTCAAACTGAGTTATGAATGGAATGGAGTAATTTTTACCTTTTTTTTTTTTTTTGTCATGACTCTGGGAATACACTGAGTCACAGTGAAAAGTAAAGGCTCAGAGTAAATATATGAGATTTGGCCAAAAGTACAGAAGGCTTAGAACTATAAAAAGTTAAGGGTTCAAAAGGAAACCATTCCTTCTATAATCACTATAACTTCAATTATGGATTGTACAAGTTAAAAATCTCAGATAACATTGAAAAATAATATATATGTATATGTGTTTTATGTTTATTTAACTGAATCCCCTTGCCATAGACCAGAAACACAATATTGTAAGTCAACTATATTTTAATTTTAAAAAGGCAAAACTAAAATCTCAGATAATAAGGACACTCTTTGTATTTATTTCCGTCAACCCCTTTACATATACCCTAAGGATTTTACAGGACATATCTATGTCTCCTTTCAAATAGTTCTTATGCAATCTTCTAACTTAATGACTGACAACAAATTCCTCTTTCCCTCCTCTGTTTAGCTTCTCAATGTCTCATTTTCTATACCTGTAAGTTCATAAGCATGATTTGCTTTCATTTTTTAAAAGGCTTACTGACAGATACTGAATAAGACTTGAAAAAATAATTGTTATTTATTGCCACCATAAGATACAATAAAATGCTTTTTTAAAAAGATCCATTATTGGCTTTATCTTGTGTACTGGCAAATGATATCCCTGGATTTATTCAGTCACTCATGCATTCTATACCAGGTTACTTTCTAGATAATAAGGGATAACAGTGAATAAAACATACCAGAGTCCTGCTCATATGATTATATTTTTAATTGGAAGAGACCTGTGACAAAAATAAAAGTCAGTGGAGTTAAGTGTTATAAAGAAAAGTAAAAGGAAGATAAAGGGACAGACAAAAGAGCTAGTGTCTTCTTTTAGATAAGGTGGTTGGAAAAGACCTCACTGAAGAGACAAATTCAGAATAGAAGCCAATATAAAATGAAGCAGTAAGTCATGTAGATAAGGAGGAGCTTGCAGGGCCAAAGAAGTGTACCCTGGAGATGCAAAGACCTGAGCCAGAAATGTGGCTCATTATGTAATGACTGGAAAGGAAGCTAGTATGGTTGGTCCAGTGAGCTCAGGGGTGAGTATAAGGTAAGAGAAGAAAACCTGGAGTCTGGATAAATAAATCATCTATGACCTTGAGGTTAAGGAGCTTATATTTTATTATGGGGTAGTTGGAAAGAGTTTGAAGAATTTTATAGAGAAGAGTCACTTAATTATTACTGCATTATTATTTTTTTTTTTTCTCAAAGAACTGCTCTGGCTTATTTGGAGAGATCAGATTGTAAGGAGACAAAAATGAAAGACAGGGACCAGTTAGAAAGCTCCTGCAGTAGTGCAACTGAGATGATATCTTGGTATCAGGAGAGGTATGAAAGTAATGAGATCCTAGCTATGTTTCAAAGAACTGACACATTTGGTCGCTAAACTGGTGTGGGATTGTGAAAAGACAGGAGAAATTGAGAGAGAAGGAGAAAAATCAAAGAGGATGTTTTTTGGCCTTCAGCTACTGGTTAAATGGAATTTCCTTTTACAAAAATGGGGACAATTCTGAGAAAAGCAGGGTAAAAGACTCAAGGTTTTGGTAGATTGAATTTGAGATGTCTATTATCAGTTCATGTGTAGAGACTCAATGAGTCTGTAGAGATTGAATTTCATGGGAAAGATCGGGGGCTGAAGATGATACTGAAAACAACTAGACTTGGTGAACACAAAAAGAAAAGCCTGATCATTGAGACTTGGGGATCTGTGATATTGAGAGATTATAAAGATGAGAAGATTTATTAAAGGAGACTGGAAAGGAACAGTGAGAGTATAGGAGGGGGGAGAATATTGTCCTGGAGGCTAAAGAAAGTATTCAAGAAAAAATGATCAACCATGACCTTTGCTACTATACGATAAAATTAAATGAAGATTCTGAGTTAATGAAATTGACAATGTGAAGTTTACCGGTGACAGAAGGTTTAGTGAATTAGTGGGAACAAAAACTTACTGAAGAAAGTTCAAGAGAGAAACAAAGGAGAGAAATAGAGACTGTGAGTATAGACAAGTTTTTTGAGGACATTTTCTCTAAAATGGAGAGGAAAATGGGCTATCTAAATAGAGATGCAGAAGAAGATGATTTATTAAATAAAACCATGATAAGAAGAGGGGAGAGAAAAAGCTGACTTAAAACACAACATTCAAAAAATTTAGATCATGGCATCCAGTCCCATCACTTCATGGCAAATAGATGGGAAAAAAATGGAAAACAGTGACAGACTTTATTTTCTTAGGCTCCAAAATCACTGCATATGGTGATTGCAGGCATGAAATTAAAAGACACTTGCTCCTTGAAAGAAAAGCTATGACCAACCTAAACCACATGTTAAAAATCAGAGACATTACTTTGCCGACAAAGGTCCATCTAGTCAAAGCTATGGTTTTTCCACTAGTCATGTATGGATGTGAGAGTTGGACCATAAAAAAAGCTGAGCACCAAAAAATTGATGCTTTTGAACTGTGGTGCTGAAGACTCTTGAGAATCCCTTGGACAGCAAGATTAAACCAGTCAGTACTAAAGGAAATCAGTCCTGAATATTCATTGGAAGGACTGATGTTGAAGCTGAAACTCCAATACTTTGGCCATCTGATGCAAAGAACTGACTCCTTGGGAAAGACTCTGATGCTGGGAAAGATTGAAGGCAGGAGGAGAAGGGGATGGAAGAGGCTGAGATGGATGAATGGCGTCACCAACTTGATGGACATGAGTTGGAGCCAGCTCCCGAAGTTGGTGATGGACAGGAAGACCTGGAGTGCTACAGTCCACGGGGTCACAAATAGTCAGACACAACTGAGCAACTGAAGTGATGACTGAAGAATGATCAAGTTGAAATGGAAAAATCAATTCTTCAGGAAGGAAAAGGTACAACTTCAGGAACAATGCTCTTCTCTGGGTCAGAGGCATTCCCTGCACAAATGAAAAGATAGATGTCCAGTAGGATCATGAGGTCACTCATTCTCACAGGAGTAAGGCAGGGTGTATGGGTTCACATTCAGTTTGGGAGTTTTAGTGCTAGACCTAGGTAAGCATTCTTTCCTTATTCTTCATGTTTTAGTAGTAAGCTATGAGTCAAGGACATCAGTTCAGAACGGAAGTGGGGCGGATTTTTTAGCTTGAAGAATGAAATGTTTGTATCAGACAGTGAGAGAAACAATTAACTTGGGAAATACGAGAGCATCCCTAGACAACCCTGATGACCTACTTGTGATTGTGGTCATGAGTTTACAGCTCAGCTCAGTTTATTCGCTCAGTCGTGTCTGCTTCTTTGTGACCCCACAGACTGCAGCACGCCAGGCCTCAGGCCATCACCAATTCCCAGAGTTTAATTGAACACATATTCATTGAGTCGGTGATGCCATCCAACTATCTCACCCTCTGTCGTCCCCTTCTCCTCCCACCTTCAATCTTTCCCAGCTTCAGGGTCTTTTCAATTGAGTCAGCTCTTTGCATCAGGTGGCCAAAATATTGGAGTTTCAACTTCAACATTTGTCTTTCCAACGAACACCCAGGACTGATCTTTAGGATGGACTGGTTGGATCTCCTTACAGTCCAAGGGACTCTGAACAGTCTTCTCCAACACCAGAGTTCAAAAGCATCAATTCTTTGGCATTTAGACTTCCTTATAGTCCAACTCTCACATCCATACATGACTGATGGAAAAACCATTTCACTAGACAGACCTTTGTTGGCAAAGTAATGTCTCTGCTTTTTAATATGCTGTCTAGGTTGGTCATAGCTTTTCTTCCAAGGAGTCTTTTAATTTCATGGCTGCAATCACCATCTGCAGTGATTTTGGAGCCCAAAAAAATAAAGTCAGCCACTGTTTCCACTGTCTCCACATCCATTTGCCATGAAGTGATGGGACTAAATGCCATGATCTTAGTTTCCTGAATGTTGAGTTTTAAGTCAACTTTTTCACTCTCCTCTTTCACTTTCATCAAGAGGCTCTTTAGTTCTTCTTCACTTTCTGCCATAGGGGTGGTGTCATCTGCCTGTCTGAGGTTATTGATACTTCTCCTTGTAATCTTGATTCCAACTTGTGCTTCATCTAGCCCGGCGTTTCTCATGATATACTCTGCATATAAGTTAAATAAGCATGGTGACAATATACAGCCTTGACGTACTCCTTTCCCAATATGGAACCAGTCTGTTGTTCCATGTCCAGTTCTAACTGTTGCTTCCTGACCTGCAAACAGATTTCTCAAGAGGCAGGTCAGTAGTCTGGTATTCCCATCTCCTTAACAATTTTCCAAAGTTTTTTGTGGTCCACACAGTCAAAGGCTTGTGCTGTGTGCTCAGTCATGTCCGACTTTGTGACCCCACGGACTGTAGCCCACCAGACTCCTCTGTCCATGGGATTCTCCAGGCAAGAATACTGGAGTGGGTTGCCACTCCCCAGTCAAAGGTTTTGGCATAGTCAATAAAGCAGAAATAGATGTTTTTCTGGAACTCTCTTGCTTTTTTGATGATCCAGCAGATGTTGGCAATTTGATCTCTGGTTCCTCTGTCTTTTCTAAATCCAGCTTGAACACCTGGAAGTTCACGGTTCATGTACTGTTGAAACCTGACTTAGAGAATTTTGAGCATTACTTTACTAGTGTGTGAAATGAGTAAAATTGTGTGGTAGTTTGAGCATTCTTTGGCATTGCTTTTCTTTGGGATTGGAATGAAAACTGACATTCACTTTCCAGTCCTGTGGCCACTACTGAGTTTTCCAAATTTGCTGGCATATTGAGTGCAGCACTTTGACAGCATCATCCTTTAGGGTTTATAGTGAGATCAGTCAAACAGGTTATTTATTTTTCTCCAGTTGCATCATGGGCTTCCCAAGTGACACTAGTGGTAAAGAATCTGCCTGTCAATGCAGGAGATGCCAGAGATGCAGGTTTGATCCCTGGGTTGGGAAGATACCCTGGAGAAAGAAAGGGCAACCCACTCCAGTATTTGTGTCTGGAAAATCCCATGGACAGAGGAGCCTGGTGAGCTACAGTTCATGGGGTCGCAAAGAGTCAGACACAACTGAATGACTGAGCATCCACACACACACACAGTTGCATTATAGGTACTGTGTAGATGGGAAGTTAAATAGAACTCAGTGTTGAGGTCTTGTCAAGTTGATATGACTGAAGGGAGAAAGGGGAAACCAAACAGAGTGAAGATTGTGATCGGTCTATTAAAGCAAAGCCAGTCATGAAGGAATGTGAGGAAATGAACAAAACAAAGAGCTAAGGTGGTTGCGTCAATGGACTGGAGCTCACAGTGGAGAATTGACCGTTAAACATGGTAGTCTATGTAATGCTTGAAAATAAGAATGTAGCTACTGCAAATAATAGCATCTATGGTCTGATCATAGAAATGGGTTGCTGATGTACAATACATGTAATATGTAATACATAACTATACTTCAATAAAAATAAGCTTCAAAAAATGGGTAGCTGATATGGATTAGAAGACAAGATAATTGGAGGTTAACAAGACTCAGGATATGGGAGAGATAATTTTTTGATGAAAGAAGATTAAGCAAAATCTTCAACAAATGTAGGAGGACTCCCATAAAGGACAGCAGAAGATTGCAGTAAAGGTTAATGCTGGTTTTTATCTGATTATATGCATTCCAATGGAATTGGCATATATGGGAAGTAGGAAGAAAAACTGTGTGAAAAGAATTGTGAAGAGCAAGCGGTTTATGTACTCACCTGCTGTATCCAATGGCACATGGGGTGAGAAAAAATACAGCCACTATTCAAAAATACTCGAAGGGCAAGTAGTGTTTTCAAAGAAGAGCGAAATTTTAATTCAAGCAAGAAGATAAATTGAACCTTAAAAGAAGAGAATGATGAAGAAAGGTTTTAATAATGAGCTATGTTAATATGAGCTATGTTTAATAATAAGCCTGAGCTATGGAGAAAGAATTTGGAGCATCAAGCTTGAATGTATGATCATATCAGGTTAGAGGTTGTACAAAGCTTACAGAGTTGTGTGTCTAGGTGATAAAGGATGAACATTGAACCTTGGCCTTTCAAAGTCCAGAAAGGACTGTGTTTTTGTAAAGGGAATGATGGGATTAGTCCCGATTGCCTCTTGGAGGGAAATAGATAATTAATTCAATTATGTGCTATTAAATACTTGTCTGGTCTTTGTCATTTTAATGTGGGTAGTCTTTGCACAGGAGATACTGGTTGTCTTGCCAAGAGTGATGCAGCACAGAGAGAATGATTTTAAAGAGAGCCTTCTCTTTTAATGTATCTTTGGCTTAACTGTTCTCCTGTAACCAATGTGATCTCAGCTCATTAAATTTTAAAGTTAATGTACATCCCAAAGAGGAGTGTTCTAACTAAAATGACCAAAGAGGACACTGAATGCTTTCCAAATTTCAAACTGAAGAAAAACTTAATACTTTTATTTCTAATTCCAGTTTGACCAAAGGAGTAATAGATTTGTTCACCATGTTTGCTCTATTTTCCCTTGGTTTTCTAAGATAACAATTTCTAATGAAGCTCCTGAGGTCGTTTGGCCTCAAAATTAAAGTGAAAAATCACTTGACATTCCTAAAGCATCCTAGAAGTTTTTAATTCATGTTGTCCCTACCTTCACCTTTTTTCCTTTACTTTCATTTTTTTTCTCTTTGAAGAGGACAATGAGATTTTCTAACTTTGAAACTTTATCCTAAGACTTCACTCTTTTGTTGTTCTGGTCTTCGCTTCAACGGCTAGGTATTTACATTAAAAATCCTAATCAATTAAAAGCTTTTATTCCAGGAAGAAAAATACTGTTTTTATGAAAAATCACCAAGGGTTTTAAAAACTAAGAAACAGGAAACTGATGACTGAAAAGACAACTGTGAGCAACTTAGACTTTCAGTTCATTTTGAGTAGCATTCAGGGCACAAGTTGAACATTATTGAGCAGTGTATCTGCAAGCTTTTACTGAGAATATAACATTAAGTATACAGATTTTCTTTAGGTTATTTTTATGGTAAAAAGTGATAATTCTCAAAGTTTACAAAAATCTTTCTGTTGTCCCTTTTGTTTTTGGTATAAAATACAATTGACTTTTTAATGGGTTCAGTTTCTCACTAAAGTCTTGCTTTCTCTTGGAAAAAATGGTTCAGGTCAGTTCCCCCTTCATCACTTCCATGATTATAGAAATAATTTTTGCATAAAATTTAGAATAACAAACAGGAAAATTAAAAATAAGTGTTACTTTATACATCAGCATTTACTTTTAACTTATTTGTTGAATAATTACTTGATGATCATCCTAGGGATGAAAATAGAATCCTATATTTTGATGATTTGTACATAACAACATGTCTCATTCTCCTTCATATCCTAACTAATTTGTTTATGTGCTGTTTAGAATTGTTGTGTGTGTCTCAGTTCATTATACACTATTTTCAGTCTTTTCAAAATCTCTGGTTAGCTACTTATTGCATTTCTATTTCTTTATACCATTTTCTTTTCTTTTCCCTTTACAAGGCTTATTTGTGTCTTAACATGCATTTTTACCCTGCTGTGTGTTTATCTGTAAGTTTCATACGTTTATTTGCATACATGTGTATAAGTAAGATATGACATTTATTTATGTGTCTGCTTTAAATTTCATTTTTATTTCTGATATATCTCATTCAGTTTTTTACTTTCCTTGCATGTAATGATGTGTTTTGAGGACTCTCTCATGTTGCTATAAGTAAATTTGGTTAATTTTCTTCTTTTTAGCTTTATATAGTATTCCATCTTAGATACCTACTATGTTTTATTTATACTTCCCCCTAGAATAGCTACCAGGTTGCCTTACATCCAATCTTGATGATAAATATTCTTTAAGTCACTTTATGCACCTATGTGAGAGCTTCTCTGAGGTAAGAATACCCAGGGCTATATTTAGGATTCTAGGAAATACACATATTTACTTTCATTAAGTACTGCCAAGTACTCTCTGAAATGACTATACCAATTATTAATATATTCATACCAACTCTGTCAGCATGCTAATACTAGTAATTATTTATAACAGCATTGAAATTGCACATTATTTTCAAAATTGTGGAAAGACATTCACTTTAATATTAAAACACTGGAAATTTTTTATGTGAATGGACCTGAGTAAGAAAAATATTTTTCTTGGGTTTTAATTTTCCTTAATCACTATCTGCAAACCAGACTTTCATTCTTTGGTACACTCAATCTTTAATAGTTAAATTCAAGCTCCTGTAATTTCTAATTTTCAAGTTTATATATTGTGCTTCTTTTTCACTTAAATGTCCTTTTAAGCAAGAGTTTCTATTTTGATTATGGTTATTAGCATATGCAAATATATATGCTATGTTAAATTCTCCAGTTTCCAGTAATATTTACAGAAATATAGACATGTTGAAGTTTGATGATTTCAATCACAATAGAAACCTTTGCTTATGGGTCAAAGAATTCATCTTTGCAACTTATACCTATATATAAGCAAATAACAGAAGAGATCCCATTATTTCTTCAGAAATTAATAGCAATATAATGTCTGAGGTCTCTAGCTTGAAAAACATCATTTATCTTCAAAATGTGTATTCTCTGAAAAATGCCTTTTACTCTTTTAGATGCATGCATTTCCAAGTAAAAGAAATAAAGGAGTTAAAATGGATGTCTGACGAGGCCTTACAAAGAGCTGAGAAAAGAAAAGTAAAAGGCAAAGGAGAGAGGGAAAGATATATGAAGCTGAATGCAGAGTTCCAAAGAATAGCAATAAGAGATAAGAAAGACTTCTTAAGTGAACAATGCAAAGAAATAGAGGAAAACAATAGAATGGGAAAGACTAGAGAGTTCTTAAAGAAAATTGGAGATACCAATAGAATATTTCATGCAAAGATGGACACAATAAAGGACAGCAATGGCAAGGACTTAACAGAAGCAGAAGAGATTAAGAAGAGGTGGCAAGAGTATACAGAAGAACTATACAGAAAAGGTCTTAGTGACCTAGATAACTGCAAAGGTGTGATCACTCAGCTACAGCCAGACATCCTGGAGTGTGAAGTCAAGTGGGCCTTAGGAAGCATGACTAAAAACAAAGCTAGAGGAGGTGATGGAATTCAGTTCAGTTCAGTTGCACAGACGTGTCTGACTGTTTGCGACGCCATGGACTGCAGCACGCCAGGCTTCCCTGTCCATCACCAACTCCCAGAGCCTACTCAAACTCATATCCATTGAGTTGGTAATGCCATCCAACCAGCTATCCTCTGTCATCCTCTTCTCCTCCTGCCTTCAATCTTTGCCAGCATCAGGGTCTTTTCAGTTGAGTCAGTTCTTCTCATCAGGTGGCCAAAGTATTGGAGTTTAAGATTCAGCATCAGTCCTTCCAATGAATATTCAGGATTGATCTCCTTTAGAATGGACTGGTTGGATCTCCTTGCTGTCCAAGAGACTCTCAAGAGTCTTCTCCAACATCACAGTTCAAAAGCATCAATTCTTCTGCAGATGGAATTCAGGCTTATCTATTTAAAATCCTAAAATATGATGCTGTTAAAGTACTGCACTTAACATACCAGCATATTTGGAAAACTCAACATGGGCCACAGGACTGGAAAAGGTCAGTTTTCATACAAATCCCAAAGAAAGGCAACGTCAAAGAATGTCTAAACTACCATACAAATGCACTCAATTCACAAAAGAGCAAGGTAATGATCAAAATCCTCAAACTAGGCCTCAACATCACATGAACCAAGAACCTCTAGATGTACAAGCTGGATTTAGATAAGGCAGAAGAACTAGAGATCAAATTACCAACATCCATTGGATCAGAAGACACAAGAGAATTCCAAGAAAACATCTACTTGTGCTTCATTGACTACGCCAAAGCCTTTGACTGTGTGGATCACAACAAACTGCAGAAAATTCTTAAAGAGATGGGAATATCAGACCACCTTACCTGCCTCCTGAGAAACCTGTATGCAGATTAAGAAGCAACAATTACAACTGGACATGGAACAATGGACTGGTTCCATATTGGGAAAGGAGTATGTCAAGGCTGTATATTGTCACCCTGCTTATTTAACTTATATGCAGAATACCTCATGTGAAATGCTGGGCCGGAAGAAGGACAAGCTGGAATCAAGATTGCCGGGGGAAATATGAATAACCTCAGATATGCAGATGACACCACCCTAATAGCAGAAAGTAAGAGGAACTCAAGAGTCTCTTGATGAAAGTGAAAGAAGACAGTGAAAAAGCTAGCTTAAAACTCAACATTCAGAAAACTAAGATCATGGCATCCAGTCCCATCACTTTATAGCAGATAGATGAGGAAAAATGGAAACAGTGACAGACTTTATTTACCTGGGCTCCAAAATCACTGTGGATATTGACTGCAGCCATGAAATTAAAAAAGACGCTTGCTCCTTAGACGAAAAGCTATAAGAAACCTAGGCAGCATATTAAAAAGCAGAGGCATCACTCTGTTGACAAAGGTCCATATGGTCAAAGCTATAATTTTTCCAGTAGTCGAGTACAAATGTGAGAGTTGGACCATAGAGAAGGCTGAGCGCTGAAGAATTGATGCTTTTAAACTGTGGTGTTGGAGAAGACTCTTGAGAGTCCCTTGGACAGCAAGGAGATCCAACCAGTCAATCCTAAAGGAAATCAATCCTGAATATTCATTGGAAAGACTGAAACTGAAGCTCCAATACTTTCGCCACCTGATGTGAATAGCCGACTCATTAGAAAAGACTCTGACGCTGGGAAAGATTGAGGGCAGGAGAAGGGGGTAACAGGGGATGAGACAGTTGGATGGCATCACTGACTCAATGAACATGACTTTTAGTAAACTCCAGGAGTTACTGAGGAACAAGGAAGCCCGGCACGTTGCAGTCCATGGGGTAGCAAAAATGGAACACAACTGTGAGACTAACACCTTCACTTTAGAGTGTTAACAGAAAGGATTTAGCCTTTTAGTCTTTTTAATTATTTTATGGCAGCACTCTCAGGATACAACTGCTCCATCCACCAGGAGAAGGCTACCAGAAGGTATTTGCTGAAAGAAAATTTCAACTTCAACAATTTTCTCAAAGGTTATAAAATGAATAAGTTTTAAATGACTTGTTCTAAAAGAAGGGCTTAAATACATATGAGGCATATTTGAACGCTAAAGAAAATTTAGAAATAACTTATATTGTAATTGAAGGTTTGAAACTCATTGAAGAATTGGAAGCTGATTAGTAACAGTTGAAAAGCTTATTTGTGACTCACAGTTAGATCGGAAACAAAACAAAAAGCAGACTAGAGTATATATTTGAAGAGATTTTAAAATATTTAAAAGAAAAAGAGACAGGAATGTTGAATGACCTAGAAAACAGAATGAGGTAATAAAGTCTATAGATTTCCCAGAAGGATAAAAAATAGAGGTAATATGTGAAGAACTAAATGAAATAACTTCAACAGCATGGCTGTTATAGAATACTAAAAAAATGTCAATTCCCTGGCCCCTTCCCCACTACTTCTTGTTTTCTAATTAAAAGCTAAATTAAAATTTAAGATTATTTTATACAAGCTCCCATAGATTGGTATCACAGTTTATACCCACGATTCTATGTGTGTTATTTGTGAGAATGCTAGCAAATTGCTTTATTACTTTCATTTATCAGAAGAAGAGACTGAAATTCAGAGAGGATAATAGCTTGCATAAAATCACACAGTTGGGATTCAAATCTAATATATTTACTCCAAAGAATTGTATTTACCTCTTTTTTTTGAAATTTTCTAATATAAATTATCATATTAAATACTAAGGATGTCATTTCATCAAATAAGGTTCATGGGAAAAGGATTTTCTATAAAACAATGCAAGTTTTATTGGAATTAGAAAGATGAAAGAAAAAGAAGCATGGACATGTATAGCACATGCTGAATTTATAAAATATTTTTAAATTGTTATAAAGCTTTAATTGAGAAAATCCATTTTCCAGGTATTTTATAAGAAACAATTCATCCTGAAGCAGTTTTTTTCTTCATGTCAGAATTATAATGCTATATAAACAAGGTTTCTAATGGATTAGCTGGCAGCCCCTTAAGCCATTCAGTGAATGCTATAGTACTTTGTGTTCTGGCTTGCTTTAATCACTTACGAAAATTTCTGTTGTGTTTTTCAGTGTGACAAGGTTTGCTTTCCAGCTGAACACAAAACAAAAGACTTGCATGCAATCTTATATATTGCTTAGTCTCCCAGTTCTACTGTGTGAGCGTCCATTTCATTCATGCATTCATTTCTCTAATATTGTGAAACTATTTTGTGCAAAGCACTGTATGTATTTCTAAGGATATTATAGTGAACATGAAAAACAGTTTTTGACTTCATGAAGCCTACCACCCAATGCAGTGACAGGAAAAAAAACAAGAGGTAAAACAAATTAAAATTTTTGATTCAGTGCCATAAACGAAACAAAGAAGGTGCTGACGTTATCTGGGTTTGACCTGTTTTGAATAAGATGATTAAAGGATGTCTAAGTACTGATTATAAAGGCATGAAGCTCATTCTCTGAATCTTTTCCACATCAGTGGATGTTACTCTGCCAGCCCCGATAACAATGGTTTACTAACCCCATTACAGCTTAGGGCTTATTAGCCCTAACCCCATTAGGGCTTCTCTGGTGGCTCAGAGGTTAAAGCCTCTGCCTGCAATGCAGGAGACCTGGGTTCAATCCCTGGGTCGAGAAGATCCCCTGGAGAAGGAAATGGTAACTCACTCCAGTATTCTTGCTTAGAGAATCGCCTGGACGGAGGAGCCTGGTGGGCCACAGTCCACGGGGTCGCAAAGAGTCGGACAGGACTGGGTGACTTCACTTAACCCCATTACAGGGCTTTCCAGGTGGCTCAGTGGGTACAGAATCTATCTGCAATGCCAAAGACTCAAGTTTGATCCCTGGGTTGGGAAGATCCCCTGGAGGAGGGCAAGGAAATCCTCTCCAGTATTCTTGCCTGGAGAATCCCATGGACAGAAGAGCCTGGCAGGGCTACAGTCCATAGGGTCACAAGGAGTTGGACAAGACAACTGACTGAGCACACACACAGTACCTCATTATGAGAATGGGGCAGCTTCATTACATGGCCATCAGATATCTCTAGGCAGGCTGGAGTTTTAAGTGTGGGAAGATCAAAATGAAGCATTTTGCAACAGGCAACATACCTACATTTAATTTTCTCTCTTCTCTTGCTCTATTTACCTTCCTCACCTTATTTCCTCCCCCCGGAAATACCGTGTTTACTATGTCCTACTTCATCATTTACTCTGACTCTGATTTCCACCTTGAGATCCACCTCATCACTCTGTGGGTGAATGGTAGTTGCTCCTTCCTATTTTCATGTCTTTGCTCACATGTTCTCTCCTACTACAAAGTCTCCTCTGTTTAGCCCAGCCTCATTTTCTTTAAAAAGCTAATTTACCTAACAAAACATGGCAAAGCAGAGTTCATTCATTCATCCATCCCACTGTTTATTTTACACACACCCAACACTAAACAGCATGCTAGATTCTAAGAAAATAACTATGAAGAAAAAGAATACACCATAAAAATAATTTGTAAGAGTTGATAAACACTCAAACAGGTGAATTCAAACAGTAAGAACAGTTTTGCATGTCTCAGGTGACTTGTCATAGGAAAGGATTAGAATTATTTGGAATCATTTGTGAAATGTTCCACATATTTCAAGGAAGTGGTTGTTTAATAAAATCACACCTAAAAATATATACACACCAAAAAAACCTGCTATATATGTTTTCCAGTTACATGAACTTACACATATTTATCTTATCTTCAATTTCTTTCTTCATTTATCTTATCTTCAGTTTCTTATCTTTATCTTATCTTCAATTCAAATACTTTTATCAAATTAATATCTATTAATGAGTTATGGAAAATATTTAATATTGCAATGATCATTGTTTAAAAATTAAATTGGTTAGAATAGAACTGGATAGAAAATATTAGATCACATTGTGTGCTTTTAACGTAGAGTTTTATTCATGCATCTTCCTTCAAAACTATACCTGTGTATGCCTGGTTGAGAAGTAAAATTAATTTTTTATATGTGGGTCAATGTCAATAAAGTCTTAAAACCTCTGTATTAATAGCTGCTTAGGAAGTCATCCTCACTAAAGTTAAAGAAACTATATACAGCAATAACCGAGGACTCAGTCATTTATGTGTTTTGCACAGTAGCTTCTTGAATAAAAAAGATCATAGACCATATTGTCTGGGAAATTTTGGAGTTCCTGGTGTGGCAGGGAAGAACAAATCTGACTCCATATTAGATCTGTTCTATTTCTATTGCTTAGTCATGATGGCTCTGCTACTTTTACACAACAATGTTGCCTATAGCTTGAAATATATAGGATAGCCTATTCTCAGGGCTTTGATCCTTAAGTGTCCTTTCATATAGAGACATAAAATTGCAGAATAGAGAACAGCATTTGTTTTTACTGAAGGTTTACAGGAACATCCTGACTGGACCTAAGCAGATAGCTACAAGGACAAAGGATCCTGACACCAAGAAGTCTGCAGCAAATAACCATGCCCCTCCATCACCTTGCCCTGAAAAGAGCTTTGCTGAAATCCTTCAAGGAGTTTGGTGCACTAGCCACCTGTCTGCTTGCATGGCCATGAATAAACCTTTCTCTGCTCCTAACTCCAACATATCAGTTTGGCCTCATTGTGCATCAGACACATGGACCTGTGTTTGATAACGATCAGTCATGCCTGACTCTTTGAGACCCCATGGACTGCAGCCCACCAGGCTCCTCTGTTCATGAGATTTTCCAGGCAAGAATACTGGAGTGGGTTGCCATTTCCTTCTCCAGGGGATCTTCCCAACCCAGGGATTGAACCCAGGTCTCCTGCACTGCAGGTAGATTCTTTAGTGACTGAGCTATGAGGGAAGCCCCCTTGATAACACCAGCAACACAAAATTTCCCCACTCAGATTAATTAGAAGTAGAGTAGCCATCAGTTAGCTAGAAGTTTCATTTTAAGAATAGATTTTTGTTAACGGTGGTGTGTTAAGGAAGATTGTACAAAATGACTACTATCAGCTGGAAACTTTGTGCTCACCAGCTTTTATCAATCAGCTAGAACTACACTTTAGCTTTCTCCATAAGGGCAGGACCTTGTCTTCCTGCCATATTTATAGTGCCTGCCACAGTGCCTATCATAGAGGGAGTAAATGGTTGTTAGATGAAACTCATTCTACCAGCTCAGTGATTATAAAGTTTTTTTACAGTGCTAAAAAATCTTGAACTATTTAATATTTTCTTTATAACCTATGTTATTATATATGTCATTTAGCTTTGATTTCAATTCAGAATTAGTATGCATGCATGCTAAGTCACTTCAGTCGTGTCCAACTCTTTGCCACCCTATGGACTATAGCCTGCCAGGCTCCTCTGTCCATGGGATTCTCCAGGCAAGAATACTGGAATGGGTTGCCCTGCTCTCCTCCAGGGGATCTTCCCAACCGAGATATCAGACTTCCTGTGTCTCCTTCATCGGCAGGAGAGCTCTTTACCACTAGCACCACCTGGAAGTATGGGAGGGTCTAAACTAATGAGGTTTCAATATACATATGGTACAAACATGCAGAGACGATGGGTGATGTCCAATACAAAATATTATGTGGCTGCATAACATGGAGCTCCTAGATAACATACAGGACCCAGGAGGCAGTTGATAATTGTTTACTGAATTAATTTTTGAGATGACAGATGAATTAGAGAGCAAAGGTACTTATGCATTACAATTCACTTTTACATTTTCATCATTTTAATCAGAGAGAAATGTCTCTGATCTCATTATGCATCTAAATTTATGAAAGTGAAAGTCACTCAGTCATGTCCAACTCTTTGTGACCCCTTGGACTATACTGTCCATGGAATTCTCCAGGCCAGAATACTGGAGTGGGCAGCCTTTCCCTTCTCCAGGGCATCTTCCCAACCCAGGGATCAAACCCAGGTTTCCTGCATTGCAGGTGGATTCTTTACCAGCTGAGCCACCAGGGAAGCCCAAGAATACTGGAGTGAGTAGCCTATCCCTTCTCCAGAGGATCTTCCTGACCCAGGAATTGAACCTAGTCTCCTGCCTTGCAGGCAGATTCTTTACCAGCTGAGCTACCAGGGAAGCCCATCTAAGTTTATGGGCTTACATAATTGAATAAGCTTGACATTTTTAACTGGTTTAATAACCAAAGTTATATACAACTCCACCTTATAAGTCTTTCAAGATATTGCCCTAAAAACAAATTCAATATATCAAGTCTCAATGGGGCTCACAAATAAGCACCCTGATGATGATCCTCTTGTTTAAGCCAGATAATTAACTTCCTCTAGGTTCCAGAGAAAAGTCTAAGTAAGAGTATCAAACTCTACTTTTTGTGCTTTGCAATGGTCAAGAAAACATTTCCTCTGCTGCCTTATCATCTGCAATTAAAATAAATGGATCTAAAAACCCTAACTGAAAATGAGAATGAAAAAAAAAAAAAAAACAGAAGAAAATGAGTATGACTGACCTAGTTCATGCACAAATTGCTTACCATGCAGCTTCCAAACGGACTGGAAGATACAAAATATTGGCAGTAATTATGAGGAATATTTGATGTTAAGGATAAATGCAGAACGTCCTTATTTGTTAAAGGGGAAAAAAAGGTTACAAAAAGGCCAGTGAGTGACCTAGAATATTTTATTCAAGAAAAACGTAAGCATTGCTTCTTATTTGTTACAGAGGTTTTTTTGTATTTTACTGTATTGGCTATTCTTAAGAGATGGAAGGAGGAATTTTTAAATAAATAGTGCAATTTTATGTGTTTCTTAAAATAATACAAATTTGATCAAGGGAAATTAAAAGGATCAAGAGGTAAACATTAAAGTTTTGAGAGATGGAGGGACTGGGAGTAGGACCAGAGTTTAGTCATCTGACTGTATCTAAAATTTCACTAACCTAAACTTCTGGTCCGGGCCCACATACTTGTGGAATAAATGATAATGAGAACAAAAGGCCAAGTTTCACCGTGAGAGAAGTTGCCTCTAAATCTTGTCCTATTCGGAGAGAATGGGTTCAGGGTTGGTCTCTGCTCCCTGTGTGTTAGTCATTCAGTTGCGTCATACTCTTTGTGGCCCCATGGACTGTAGCCCACTAGGCTCCTCTGTCCACGGAATTCTCCAGGCAAGAATGCTGGAGTGGGTAACCAGTCCCTTCTCCAGATGATCTTCCAAACACAGCGATCAACCCAGGTCCCCTGCACTGCTGGCAGATTCTTTACCATCTGAGCCACCAGGAAAGTCCCTGCTCCTTCTATATTTTGCAATCTAGAAACGGAAGACAGAATTAAGGATGGAAAAAGCTAAATTTAAATTCATCCTTTGACTGAGAATAGCAATCTCTATACTTAGGTGTTTTTCTGTCTTTTAGGCTTACTCTTCTGGCTGAGGTAAGAAGAGTAAGAACAAAGTTTGATGCTATCTAAAAGCTACCTTGGCCAATAAAAAAAATTCCAATGGCTTGGCTACAATGAACTCCTTTCTAGAGTTCAAGGAAGAATAGCGTTCTTTCCCTCTTATGATTTTCTCACACCTGTCTTCAAGATATAACATGAAAGCCAGCACCCAACATGAGGCATGGACAGGGTTTGGGATACGAGCATAATGGTAAGAGCGAACAGACTTTCCCTGACTCTTTCTGGTTTTCTGAGGGGCATTTAGAAAATAGCTGCAGGAAGATAGAACGTGCTCACTCAGAACCTGGGGTCTTGGCCAGAGATGTCCCCATTCCCACAGAGAACCAGCTGTTCTCTCTCTGTATCTTTGCCACCACACTGCTAGAGCTTTAGTAATCTGTTTTCCCTTGATACTATACTCTCAATTTTATGCCCAACAGGATAACAGTTCCCACTGTTTTCATGTGGGGGCTGATCATTACATGGCCAAACTGCCTAAAAGAACAGCATATAATCTTTAAACAATTTGTCTATGAATGGAATTGGGCATTTTGAAACAAATGTCCTTTTGTTATTTTTAAATCCTATTCAAAATGTTAAAGGGCAAGAGTGTACTTGAGGAATATATAGTATCCCTAGAATTTCCAAATAATTTCCTTGTCACTTTAACATATGTACATTGCCTTTGCCAGATTTACAATAACTTTTATCCTGTAGCCTCCAGGAAGGCGAAGAGCCACTGGGAGTATATTAGATAGTACTTTCTTCAGTGACCAGGGTACAATGGAAGCCCTGACTAAAATTTTTTTTTCTGTTTGTATGAATTGTCCATCTAGTTTGGTTAACATTAATCTGTACAAACACATTCTGAACAATATATAGACACAGATTATATATATGTGTATACACTGTCTAGAGTTAAGCAAATTTGTTATATATGTGTGTATGTATATGTGTGTATACATACACACAAGTACACATAGAAAGTTTACCATTCAAAATACTCTGGCATATTTTTTTATATATTTAGAGAAAACATTTTTGAAGCTCAAAGAACTTTGTTGTATAGTTTAATAAGAAAATAATATCCCATATTCTAAGTAAACTTGACCCTGATCAAGTATTTAGTATAAAGCAGGGGTCCCCATCTTACACGCTGTGGATCAACAGTCCACAGAAGGAAGGAACAGCATATAGAAGTCAGCTAACAAGACTAATATCTTGAAAGCGTTCAAGTATCAGGTATTGTTCTAAATGCTTCACATACATTATTTTATTAAAATCCCCCAACAACTCCGTGTGAGGTAAGCAACAATTATTCTCATTTTACAATTAAAGGAATGAGGTTTAGAGAGGTCACTTAACTTGCTCAAGGATACACAAGTGGCAAGTACTGGAACTGAGGATGTGTATACAGTCCCGAAAGCATGGATCCGAGCATGTATGCTTAGCTTACCATTTGACCTTCAGTAAATCCCTTATTTTTTTCTGAAGCTCTGGTTTTGTCCCCCAGAAAGTGAAGATATCATGAAAATTGAGTAAGAAGACATAGGAAAGCATTGTAAAACCTTCTAGCCACACTGTTAGGGACTAATGTATCTGGAATGTGTCTATTTCCACACTACAATATGATTTTTTCCCCCTGAATTCTTTCCTTTTTGAGTTCCCCAGGGATGCTTCTTCCAGGAATTTCAAATGCAGTACAAGCCTGTGAAATTTGCTGAGTGCCTTTGAATCTCAGCACACAGGCAAATTGCATGGAGTACATAAGAGGTTTATAGGTTTTTGATTGGTATTCTAGGCTAGGCTGTTTGCCTTCCATTTGCAATAAGAGGGGCAGAGAAGGAAAGTACAGGGAAAGAGGGCAAGAGGTAGAACTACATCTCTTCTATAGACAGACAGTGAATTAATAATCTCAGACCATGTTTCAGTATCTTTTTCCTTCTACTTTCCACTCTGAATTTGAGACTGCTCTGAGACTCTGTCCAATAGGGAGATTCACGTATTCTAACTACAACTTTGTCATTTTATTTAATCTGGTAACCAGCTCAATATTTTCTTTCCATTTTCCAATGATACATTAAAATCTATTTTCCTATCATAGATACCTCTTTGTTACATTTATTGTCATGTTTATTTATATTATCTCATTTTCTTGGAGTCTATGAGGGAGGAGAGGTAACACTTGAACACCAATTACAAACTCGAAATAGAAGCTCCTTAATCTCTTTTTAAAAACAGGTAATAATCTATTGATTTTAAGAAACAAATTGATAGAATTGAAATAGCATTGAAATAGGCTGCTTTGGCATCAGGTTTATTTTGAGCTAAAGGCACTTAGAAAACCAGCATGTATGAGAAGAGCTTGCTGACCCTCTCCTTTTTCTTCCTAAAAGCAAGAAATAACACTCTCATACAGATACAGATGTCCTTCCTATTATAGGAGGAAAATAACATTTTTATAACCAAAGACAGGAAACTGAAGCTCAGAGAATTCTGTACAAATAGACCTTGTTAAAAATTGCTTGTCTTCATTTAGATTTTCTTTTATTTCAGTACAGTTCAGTCGCTCAGTCGACTCCGACTCTTTATGACCCCATGAATCGCAGAACCCCAGGCCCCACTGTCCATCACAAACTCCCAGAGTCCACCCAAACACACGTCCATTGTGTCGGTGATGCCATCTGACCATCTCATCCTCTGTCGCCCCCTTCTCCTCCTGCCCTCAATCTTTCCCAGCATCAGGGTCTTTTCAAATAAGTCAGCTCTTCGCATCAGGTGGCCAAAGTATTGGATTTTCAGCTTCAGCATCAGTCCTTGCAATGAACACCCAGGACTGATCTCCTTTAAGATGGACTGGTTGGATCTCCTTGCAGTCCAAGGGACTCTCAAGAGTCTTCTTTAACACCACAGTTCAAAAGCATCAATTCTTCAGTGCTCAGCTCTCTTTATAGTCCAACTCTCACATCCATACATGACTATTGGAAAAACCATAGGCTTGCCTAGATGGGTCTTTGCTGACAAAGTAATGTCTCTGCTTTTTAATATGCTGTCTAGTTTGGTCATAACTTTCCTTCCAAGGAGTAAGCATCTTTTAATTTCATGGCTGCAATCACCATCTGCAGTGATTTTGGAGCCCAGAAAAATAAAGTCTGACACTGTTTCCACTGTCTCCCCATCTATTTCCCATGAAGTGATGGGACCAGATGCCATGATCTTAGTTTTCTGAATGTTGAGCTTTAAGCCAACTTTTTCACTCTCCTCTTTCACTTTCATCAAGAGGCTCTTTAGTTCTTCTTCACTTTCTGCCATAAGGGTGGTGTCATCTGCATATCTGAGGTTATTGATATTTCTCCCAGCAATCTTGATTCCAGTTGGTGCTTCCTCCAGCTCAGAATTTCTCATGATGTACTCTGCATATAAGTTAAATAATTAGGGTGACAATATACAGCCTTGAAGTACTCCTTTACCTGTTTGGAACCAGTCTGTTGTTCCATGTCCAGTTCTAACTGTTGCTTCCTGATCTGCATACAAGTTGCTCAAGAGGCAGGTCAGGTGGTCTGGTATTCCCATCTCTTTCAGAATTTTCTACAGTTTATTGTGATCCACACAGTCAAAGGCTTTGGCATAGTCAATAAAGCAGAAATTGATGTTTTTTCTAGAACTCTCTTGATTTTTTGATGATCCAAAGGATGTTGGTAATTTGATCTCTGGTTCCTCTGCCTTTTCTAAAACCAGCTTGAACATCTGGAACTTCATGGTTCACGTATTGCTGAAGCCTGGCTTGGAGAATTTTAAGAATCATTTTGTTAGCGTGTGAGATGAGTGCAATTGTGCAGTAGTTTGAGCATTTTTTGGCATTGCCTTTCTTTGGGATTGGAATGAAAACTGACCTTTTCCAGTCCTGTGCGACTGCTGAGTTTTCCAAATTTGCTGACATATTGAGTGCAGCACTTTCACAGCATCATCTTTCAGGATTTGAAATAGCTCAACTGGAATTCTGTCACCTCCACTAGCTTTGTTCGTAGTGATGCTTCCTAAGGCCCACTTGACTTCACATTCCAGGATGTCTGGCTCTAGGTGAGTGTGAGTGATCATACCATCATGATTATCTGGGTGGTGAAGATCTTTTTTGTAAAGTTCTGTGTATTCTTGCCACCTCTTCTTAACATTTTCTGCTTCTGTTAGGTCCATACCATTGCTGTCCTTTATTGAGCCTATCTTTGCATGAAACATTCTGTTGGTATCTCTCATTTTCTTGAAGAGATCTCTAGTCTTCCCAATACTATTTTTTTCGTCTAGTTCTTTGCACTGATCACTGAGGAAGACTTTCTTATCTCACCTTGCCATTCTTTGGAACTCTGCATTCAAATGGGTATATCTTTCCTCTTCTCCTTTGCTTTTCACTTCTCTTCTTTTCACCACTATTTGTAAGACCTCCTCAGACAGCCATTTTGCTTTTTTGCATTTCTTTTTCTTGGGGATGGTCTTGATTCCTTCTCCTGTACAATGTCATGAACCTCTGTCCATAGTTCATCAGGCTGTCTATCATATCTAGTCCCTTAAATCTATTTCTTACTTCCACTGTATAGTCATAAGGGATTTGATTTAGGTCATACGGTGTAGTGGTTTTCGCCACTTTCTACAATTTAAGTGTGAATTTGGCAATAAGGAGTTCATGATCTGAGCCACAGTCAGCTCCCAGTCTTCTTTTTGCTGACTATATAGAATTTCTCCATTTTGGCTGCAAATAATATAATCAATCTGATTTCAGTGTCGACCATCTGGTGATGTCCATGTGTAGAGTCTTCTCTTGTTGGAAGAGGGTGTTTGCTATGACCAGTGCATTCTCTTGGCAGAACTCTATTAGCCTTTGCCCTGCTTCATGCTGTACTCCAAGGCCAAATCTGCCTGTTACTCCAAGTGTTTCTTGAATTCCTACTTTTGCATTCCAGTCCCCTATAATGAAAAGGACATCTTTTGGGGGTGTTAGTTCTAGAAGGTCTTGTAGGTCTTCATAGAACCGTTCAACTTCAGCTTCTTCAGCATTACTGGTCAGGGCATAGACTTGGATTACCATGATATTGAATGGTTTGCCTTGAAAACGAACAGAAATCATTCTGTCGTTTATGAGCTTGCAGCCAAGTACTGCATTTCGGGCTCTTTTGTTGACTATGATGGCTACTCCATTTCTTCTAAGGGTTTCCTGCCCACAGTAGTAGATATAATGGTCATCTGAGTTAAGTTCACCCATTCCAGTCCATCCTAGTTCCTTTATTTAGGATACTTCATAATTACCTCTCTGTTCAACAAAAAGTATTCAGATTTTGGCATTTCTTTGGTTTTCATTTCATTCCTTGGGCCTCATTTAAATGGCCCCCATGCCATTTAAAAAAGCTTATCACATTTTTATGTGTTTCTCCTATTAATTTGTCTCACATCAATTAAATTCTCAGCAGCAGCCACAATCTTTAAGAAGGCAGAGGCATGCATGTATATTATCTATGGTGAAACAGATCACCAGCCCAGGTGGGATGCATGAGACAAGTGCTCAGGCCTGGTGCACTGGGAAGACCCAGAGGAATCGGGTGGAGAGGGAGGTGGGAGGGGGGACTGGGATGGGGAATACGTGTAACTCTATGGCTGATTCATATCAATGTATGACAAAACCCACTGAAATGTTGTGAAGTAATTAGCCTCCAACTAATAAAAAAGAAAAGAAAAGAAAAAGAAACAATAGGAACTCTTTTTAGCAAGGAGAAATCACATGTGATTGGAAAGATCAGAAGATTAGTTTATGTTAAAGCGTGCCTCAAAGGACGGCTATAATTTTTCTGGGGGTGAGGGGTGGTGTGGCAGCTGAATGCAGGTAGAGAAAACAGCATAAAGAGATACAAGCAAAAAGTAATGCTCAGAAGTTTGGGATGTTCCTGAGCCCAGATTCCATAGAAAACAGACTCTGAGGCCAAAGCTTTGTGCTGTTGCTTTATTCAGTAGTGCAGTTTCAGAGAAGTAGAAAGCAGGGGTAAAGGGAATGAGTAGATATGACAGGAGCATCTCCCAATTTGGCCACAGCTATGTAACAAGAGGACTGTGGTAGGGGCTGGATGTAGGGCGACTTCCTAGAGACTGGATGAGTCTTCATGTCTCTGAACCATCCATGTGATAGGGTAGAGAGAAGAATAAGGGAAGAATTTATCCATGGTACCATTGTACCATTGACATTTGTACCATTGACATTTCACACTTTGGGAAATTAAAATCCCTGCACTGCTGAATTGTGCCAGCTGCCCTCTTAGCCACTCGGAAAGTATAAGCCTCATGTGTTCAGTCTGGTCAGGGTAACTGCAAGCCTGTCTCTCCTTGCCAGTCAGGGCTTCTTAATCTGTAGTGGTGCCATAGTGGCAGAAACAGTGACCTGGTTCCATGACCCTGGGGACAGAGCAAAATGTCCCTATGGCCATTCCAGAAAAAGAAAGGAAAAAAAGAGAGAGAGAGAGAGAAAAAAAAAATTTTGCTTCCCCTACAGCATCTATAGATTTTGTGACACAACTGTGTTCTGTTCTATGTGGCTTTGGAAACACTGCATTCCCACCTAGAGCTCTGGTTCCTTGCAGACATGTCATTTTGTCAACATCTGAGCCCCTCGACAGCAGGTAGGATGTCTCACTTTACTCTATCATTTGGTTCTCAAAAAAGTGCACATTGAAAGGTTTAGTGCTTTCTGGTTAATGGATGAAACTAAAAGGTAGAATAACAAGTAACAACAGGTTTTGTAAATCATAGAGAAACTTCACATTTTCCCATTATAGTTCTGCAAGTGCCCGTCATTTATTTCCTCAGCTGTAGTTATGTGCTTATTCAGTACTTCAGGCAATGACCTTTTCTGTGATGCAAAACAGGAAGATTAACAACTTGAAAGTATTAGGTATGTATCTTGTTACTTTTAAGATATCTGAGTGTGTTTCTGTAATAATTATCACCTTGATTATGTGTTTTAACATTTCTAAATGCTCAAATGTACATATTTTTTAATCTATCCTCAAAATAATCCCAGAAAGTAGAACACTATTTTTAACTCCAACACATAAATGAAAAGGTTGGTGACTCTGCTAAGATTTTCAGTTAGTGGTAAATGTGACATTGGAATAAAATCATGTAACTCCTGGACATAGCTTTTGCACTAATATATACTTTTGTTCAACAATTAAATTTCATATCCTGTGGACAATTATTCTAGTCTAGAAGAGGGGTGTGTGTGTGTGTGTAGAAGTGGAAAGACTGTCAAAATGGAAAGAGATTCAAATGATAAATCATAGAAAAGGCTAGAGGAGAAACAATTCTGTCTTATAACTGCAGGGGAATTTCAAGCTCAGGTGATCACTTCATGACCATGGAAAGGTAGTCACAAGAACTGTAAGAGGTACCACTGCCCAGCTTCAGAGCAGCACACAAAAGGAAAGATCTCTCAACATCAGCTCAGCACTCAGGCAAGATTTTCTGCTCAACCTGACCATCATCCTCCTTTGTTTTCTTATGATGGGAATTTCAGGGAAAGCTATCAGATTAACCATGTGGTAAATGCATGCTTCTGTTTATGCCTGCCCCAGCTGTTGTGTGATAACACAACAAGAACAAAATACAGATGTCTTTGTTTCTTCAGGTGGGGGAGTCAAATAGGGAGAATATTTGAGCACCGATCAGCTGGGGAAAGCAATTATGTAACTGTCCCAGACTTTGGTCTAATTATCATCGAATTATGAGACTCTGGATGTACCTTAAAGGATAAAGAGGTCAGTTTAGTACATTTCAGTCTCTCAATTGTGTCCAACTCTTTGCGACCCCATGGACTGCAGCACACCAGGCTTCCTGTCCATCACCAACTCCTGGAGCTTACTCAAACTCATGTCCATCAAGTTGGTGATGGATAGAAGGTAGTAGTATGTTAATAGTTGAGGTAACTGAAAAAAATGATGCATTTAAATGAAAATTATCTTGCCCTCACCCTTTACTGGTAAGAGAGAGAGATGAAAAGGGAGAAAAATGAATCAAATTTAGTTCAGAAGAAATAACTACTGTGCCTTTAAGAAGTTTTCCATATTTCAGGAGACAAGAAAACTGAAAATGATAGAAAAAGAGACTTTATACAAGTAATAAATGCTGGAGAGGGTGTGGAGAAAAGGGAACCCTCTTACACTGTTGGTGGGAATGCAAACTAGTACAGCCACTATGGAGAACAGTGTGGAGATTCCTTGAAAAAATGGAAATAGAACTGCCATATGACCCAGCAATCCCATTGCTGGGCATACACACCGAGGAAACCAGAGCTGAAATAGACACGTGTACCCCAATGTTCATTGCAGCACTGTTTATAATAGCCAGGACATGGAAGCAACCTAGATGCCCATCAGCAGACGAATGGATAAGAAAGCTATGGTATATATACACAAAGGAATATTACTCAGCCATTAAAAAGAATACATTTGAATCAGTTCTAATGAGGTGGATGAAACTGGAGCCTATTATCCAGAGTGAAGTAAGCCAGAGAGAAAAACACCAATACAGTATACTAACACATATACATGGAATTTAGAAATATGGTAATGATAACCCTATATGCGAGACAGCAAAAGGGACACAGATGTATAGAACAGTCTTTTGGACTCTGTGTGAGGGCAAGGGTGGGATGATTTGGGAGAATGGTATTGAAACATGTATATTATCATATATGAAACGGATCACCAGTCCAGGTTTGATGCATGAGACAGGGTGCTTGGGGCTGGTGCACTGGGACGACCCAGAGGGATGGGATGGGGAGGGAAGTGGGGGGG